>NC_056524.1:52755687-52801387 GCF_019175285.1 Sceloporus undulatus | reverse complement strand
CTTTTTATTCCATGCTTTGCAATGGTCTTTGGACTAAGCAATAAACAATTATTATTATTATTATTATTATTATTATTATTATTATTATTATTATTATTATTATTATTATTATTATTCCTTGCTCCAAACACTCTCTTCCCCACTCTTCCAGACAGAATTTACAAACAGACACTTTCCATTGGACCTTTCCCCCCAGGCCTGGACTACTAGAATTCCACTTTAACTGCCATGGTTTGGTCCTATGTGATCCTAGGATAGCCAGTTTAGGGAATGGCCTTTAGAATTCTCAACCAGCATTTCCAAGTGCTTCACCAACTACAACCCATCAATAGGATGGAACAGTGGCACTCAAAGTGGCTTAATAATGGTATCAATGTGCAGTCTGAATAGGTCCCAAGTACAGAAATGTACCAGATCAGGTGGTGAAATAAGGGAATGAGAAGTATTACATTTTACCTTGGCCACCATATACAGTAGAACACAGAGACAATGCCAAGCAGCTTCAAAGTAGTGAAAATTAATGTGCAGACCAAGCCTAGCTCATCCTTTAATAGCACATGAGTGAATTTATTTTGTTAAAATTCATTGATGCAATATCATCTCCCCCTTCCCCACCAAAGCATATATACAACTGTTGTCCAGTGTTATTTTTGACACCTGTTTTTCAAAAAGCATTGAACTGCAGGCACTCTGCAGGCACCTCTAGAAATTAGCCTTTATTCTCTCCTCTGGATGAGTGCCTGCTGTGTTCACATTTGGCTGGCAATGGAGGGCCTGGCTCTTGTTTTACACTGCTGCTCAGACTGATATCAGGCTGGTTCTGCTCGGCAGCTGTTTGGCCTAAGTGCCAACATTAGCAGTGAATAGACTCAGACCACCTGGCTTGGGTCACCCAGCCAGCTGCCACGTCTTGCCTCAGGCTAATACACAGTCATCCGAATGCTCCAGCCTGCTTGTAAGATCTTTCCAGATGCATTCTCAGCTTTCACACTTCATGACCCTATCTGCATATGGAAAGCCCAAATTCAGGGGCTGGTTCTAACCAAATGCAAGTGGCTTGTCAGACCCTGCAGCAGCTCAGGTGATGTAGAATGCTCTGCTGCAATGAATTCTGATGTGACAGAAAAGGCATTTCAGCTTCTTGCCATTCCATCAAGATCCCTATTGAACTGACAAAAGAATGCCTCCCCCTCCCCCAAATTCCAATCAGGTTTTAATGTTGGAAAGAACTATTTCATTTATTCATATGCTTAATGTACAGTTTTTAAAAGATGGAATTTTAATTGGATTTGAATAATCACTAGCATTTGTGAGGGTCTTTGGCACACATCCTATTATAAATCTTTCTGCAGGATCTGTGGAAATACATCATTATGTCTTAAGAAGATGGGAATAATTTGGAAATTTCAGCAAAGCAGGTAAGTGCGACAAGGAAGTTGTTAAGCTTTTCTATTGACATAACTTTCCTTTTTAATGTATACTGCTGAGATTTCAGAAGCCAGGGTCTAGCAGTATTAAGCCATTGACAGATGCAAATGCATAAGCATAATCAAAAACAATTCACTCCTGCCATCCTGAGCTTGGTGCAACTTTGACATGCCTTCTGCTAGACTTTCTCCTTCCCCCTTCCTCTTGCAGTTTCACATCACATGAAAATTTGCTTCAAAGTTTTTCCCAGCCTTCAGCCAAATCTCAAGCATGCACAGGGGCAGCAAACAGTTTGTGTTGTGACAAGGGAGAGATGTTACTTCTTAACATTCCTCTGAAGGAACTGCTTCCATCAGCAGACTGACATTGTTGGATTGTAGCATTCTCTGTAATGAAAGTCATCCTAAATTAAGAATCATAAGAGAATCACAGCATTTCTTCTAAAGCAGGGCTGGCCAGCATGTGGCATCCAGATGCTTTTGGTCATGCAGAGTCCAGATGTCCTGTCCACAATCTCATTATCATTCTCATTAACAGTTCATTAAAATCTATAGGACCTGTGCTCTCTTCCTTCCTGTTTTAAAGAATGGACTTCAGATTACAAATGAGATGGGGTTATATTGAGGCACACCTCCACTTAATACAGGCCCATTGAAATCAGTTGACGTCCTATAAAGATGGCTGTGACTAAATTAGGAGCCAGGCATGTTTAAGAACTAATTTGGGGCAGTAATATTGGTAAACAAAATGTTTGTTTGGGATTAAATACCAAAGAAAGAAAATTGTGCAAATTCCTGTTGTGCAAATGTCTAACTGGATAAACCACTTTGGTGAAAAATTGTTTTGCCATTTAATGTAGTGTGCATATGTAAACATCAACTCGATGCCTTTCTGAAGGAAGTGTACTACAACTTACAATGGGCTGGTTTGAACCCTGACTTTACCTTAAGGTAAAGTCACCCAGGCTTCTTGTTCTTGTTGTTGTTTCCCCCACCTATATATATCAGAGGCTCTTAAGCAATGGTCAGGACCTCTAGAGTGTCCATGTATGCATTTCAGGGAATCTGTAAACCCAGCACACATAAAAAGGTCCCTCCCCCTTTAATTTTCTCCTCATACTTTTAAAAAAGATGTTTAAGTGCAGGCTTCTGAGCAGAAGGTCTATAACTTTCATCAGGTTTTTAAAGGGTTCCATGCCATCAAAAGGATTAAAAACACACCCATATAAGCCATTCCTGGTTCTGTTCCAGAAACCATGCCTATGAGGAAAGACTCAGGGAGCTGGGGATGTTTAGCCTGGAGAAGAGAAGGTTAAGAGGTGACATGATAGCCCTATTTAAATATTTGAAGGGATGTCATATTAAGGAGCGAGCAAGCTTGTTTTCTGCTGCTCCAGGAACAGGACCCGGAACAATGGATACAAGCTCCAGGAAAAGAGGTTCCACCTCAACATTAGGAGGAACTTCCTGACTGTAAGGGCTGTTCAACAGTGGGACACGTTTCCTCAGGGTGTTGTGGAGTCTCCTTCCTTGGAGGTCTTTAAGCAGAGGCTGGATGATTGTGATTTCCTGCATGGCAGGGGGTTGGACTAAATGGCTCTTGTGGTCTTTTCCAACTCTATGATTCTATGATCCCTCCACCTTTAAGGGCAACTTGCAGGAAGTGGGATAAGCTGGTTAGAGAAACTAGCAAAAAAAAAAAAAAAAAAAAAAAAGGTCTCTTGACTGGTTAGTGGACTTCCTGGTTTAATTTGTCATTACAGGGATGTAATCACCTGGAAAAAAAATCAGCCTCTTGTCTGAGGTCAATTGATTAATCAGTTCCAACTGGTTAAACCGATTAAAGCTAATCACAACATAGTGCAAATTTTACGTATCCATTGTAGGTTTCTCTATTATTGTTATTATTGTTGTTGCAGTGTGAGCAGTTATCACTTCATGAAAAATAAAAAGCGAAACTTTGTTTGCAGGGTTATCTTTAAAGGACAAGTCTGCAAACATAAAATTAATTTCCTTAAAGTCACTATACGTATTAGGTTTACAAACTAGAAACAGAAGTGGATAGTGTGAAGTAAATAAGGCAGGACAGAGAGGAATGAAGCAAGATTTTGCTTTAGACAGGAAGAGCATACATGTTTGTATTAAGTAGTATTCAGTTCTTTCCTATTATTTTTTAAGCTCTTACATTCTGACCTAAGATTAACTGAGAGTAATCAGTGGTAAAGAAACAACAGAGAACTTCTTGCATGGATTTTAAAGTTTAAATATGTTTATCAAGCACAATTTTGTTAGCATCAGGTGCTGAAGTTCCAAACACCAGCACCAGCATAGAAATTACTTTATTTAGCTCCCAGTTGTAAGTTTCTATAGCAACTGCATCATATAGCAGGAAGCTAATATTCTAGCATATGACTAGAGCTTCAGCTAGATATTTTATTGCTATAATTTGGATGGCACTTTCTAGATCCTCCCCCCCCCCACACACACACACAACCACCACCACCTTACCCTCTGGGATCTATTTATAAGTGTACTTGATTAATCCTATTATTAATTATACCTTTTGAAGTGAAATTCCTTCATACCCTGGCTTTTATAGCAAATAATTTGTTCATGTTTAATCACTCCCCTGCCCCACAACTCCACTGAGTTACTTTGAAAAAATATTTCTCAAAAGAACAAGACCCTGGGAGCTAGCTATGGTGCTGACAGAACTTTAACCCTACACCAAAGCAATGCAAGGTTTCTTTTGACTCTTCCAGGCATCATGTTGACTGTGTCATACTGATAAATTGAGTTGGAGTTTGAGGAAGTAAGGACCTGAACAGGTAGGCCAAAATAAAGCTGCTTCAGGTCACTTTGGAGGCATGCTGTTTAAATGATGCATGCGTCCTAAGAGGCCGGAAGCCATGCCAAAGCCATGCTCCAGTCCTAAGGACTGGAGTGCAGCTTTGGCACAGCTTCCAGCCTCTTAAGATGCATGTGTCATTTAAACAGCATATTTCCAAAGTGACCAGAAGCAGCTTTATTTTGGTCTGGCTGTTTGGGCCCTAAGTTGAAGGTTTGAGCCCCTTCTCTTTCCACTTCCCACATGTGCCAGATCTAGCTGTATTCCGCTTTGCACTGGCTAGTGACATAAAAATGGGTATAAATGGGTAAAAGAAACAGAATTTTCTCATTGATTCTGAAATAAATACAAGCTTCTGACATTGTTAATTAATGGGATGTTCTGATTCAGACTCATTCTCTGAATCTGAGCAGAGATCATATATAAAATAGGGGCAGTTCATTTTAACATGATTAAACTTGCATTGTTTTCACAAGGAAATATTTTCCACCATATTCAGAATTGAATTAATGTCTGGATTGGGGTGTCAATGAATTTCTCAACAGCCAGTCTGAGCTAAGAAGTGAAGAGATAAGCTTTGAAATGTTCCAATTTCTTCTTCAAATCAGAAGCTTTGGCAACCCAGCATTTGGATTAGCTACTAAAGCCCCCTTCCCTCAAATCTCTTACAAATCTCTCTGTGAAATTCAAGAGAGCTTGATCATAGAATCATAGAATTATAGAGTTGGAAGAGACCACAAGGGCCATCCAGTCCAACCTCCTGCCATGCAGGAACTCTCAATCAAATAATCCCTAACAGATGGCCATCCAGCCTCTTTGTAAAGACCTCCAGGGAAGGAGACTCCACCACTCAACCGATCAATTGGTTAAAGCAGTGATTCCCAAATTTGGATACTCCATATGTTTTGGGCTTCATCTCCCACCATTCTTGAGTGTGGACCAAAGTGGCTAGGACATCTTGGAAATGAAGTCCAAAACATCTGGAGGATCAAACTTTGGGAACCACTGATTTAACCCATGACCCATGGGGCACAGCCATCCCCACAAGCTCATATTGGACCCCCAGCCATCTTTTTTTTCCTGGACACTTAGTTCTTATACATATTGCCAGGTGATCTTGAGATGCAGGATACTTTTTTTTCACAATACATATTGAGAAATGTTGTCCAAGTTGTTCTGATTTGTGAGGGTGCGGTATTACCCAATTTTGCCCTGACTACAACATACAAGAGTACCTTTATATTACCAGTGCTATTTGAAAAATAAAAATGAGTTTCTGACCAGTATGGATGCAAGCACTAGATGGGAGGACATCAAAAACAATTTCATTCCTGAGATGTAGCTCCCCTGCAGATTCCAAAGCTGTTGAGGAGCCAGCAGGGAAGCTTTAACTCCTTGGATATGTCCCACCACAACTTTAAAACCCTGCTCAGAAAAGTGATGTCTGCTGGCATGATGAGCCCTTATAGCTTGCACAAATCATCAACAGGATTCCAGGCAAAGCCATCATGAACTGTGAATAAGAAAAGAGGTATTATTTGAAGTCATTTTGTTGCTGTTGTTGTTGTTCCATACTTTCAACTCATTTCCAACTTATGGCAACCCCAAGGTGAACCTATCGTGTGGTTTTCTTGGGAAGATGTGTTCAGGGACAGTTGGCTTTGCCTTCCTCTGAAGTTAAGAGAGTATGACTTTCCCAGTATGTTTCCATGGCTAAGTGGGGAATCAAACCCTGGTCTCCAGAATCATAGTCCAATCGTCAAAACTTTACACTATCCTGGCTCTCACAATCATCTTTAGTGATTAATATTTTATCCAGCTACTAATCCAACTTCTTTGAAAAACATGGCTCTATGCATTTTTTTCTGTTTTAGCCTTAACATCTCAAATATAACTAAGGCATGGGTATATGCTGTGAAGACTCATGGGAGTTAACTGCCATCCACAACTACGAAGTCACAGGTTATTTGGCTGTTCTATAATACAGTTCCTTCTAATCCATAGTGCAAAATCAGACTTCAAAGGTACTTTTCTCCCTTGTGAGTTCAAAATGTAATCATCAATAATATCTTACTACTGTGTTTGTGAAGTATGTTACGGCTTTTTGCCTAGGATATTTTAGAGATGTGCCAGGCTGAGCCTCAGGAAAAAGTGATAAAATTTTCATGAGATTTTTTAAAAGTGAAAAACCCTCATCCCTCATGCATCACACTTTTTGGGCAGTGGAGTTTCTTTATTTCTGTTATTTGCTATATATTAAACCTTTATTTTACACTAAAAGGCACAGTAGTGTGGGGCAAATTATTCTGCTTGTGTTCATAATTTTAAAGAAGCAACCAAAGGTGCAGAAGCTGTTTTGGGGATAAGATCGGGTAATATCAGTAACTCCCTTGAAATAAGAGCCAGAATGGGCTTTAGTGAAAACCACCAACCATCAGGATTTTGTCCTCCAGTAGGCAATCATAGTGATGGATTTGTCATTACAGTATACAGTATATTGCCGGTATGGATATTGATGTATTTGATTTATGCCCTGCCTTTCCTTCATAAAGTGGGACTCAAGGTAGCTAACAATAATATAGTTTAAGCACAAATCAGTTAAATTAAAAGACAAAATGACTTAAAGGCAATAAAGGGATGGGAACAATATAGAAGCATCATGCGTGTATGTGTGTGTGTGTCTCCAGATAGCGGTGTACGTCCAGTGGGGCAGTACACCCAGTGGGACTGGCAGGGCTGCTGGATAAGTGAGAAAGGGGCAGTGTATCCTTTTCTCACTGTTTTAGCAGCCACACCAGAGCACTAACCCCTCTAGCAGTGGAGGCTGGACCCTAAATGGTCTGCTGGAGGCTACAGTAATCTGAACCCCCTGTTTCCACCCCCTACAATGGGTGACACTAACCTCAGTGATGCCACTAGAGCAACATCAGCCACCTAGATTAAAACCTACTTTTACTGAAACCTGGTTTAACTCTCACAGACAGACTGACACTGTCTGCAAAAGAGAGGTCTGTGCCCGTCAGAGGGGGGACATCAGGGCAGCCTAGTCTCCCTTGGGGAGGAGTTCCAGAATGTTGGAGAGCAGCTACTTTAGAAAACTGCCTGAGGACAGTAAGACTGAGGCTGCATGTAAACTCCAGAAATAATGCAGTTTGATGCTATTTTAACAGTCATGGCTCAATGTTATGGGATTTTAGGAGTTGCAGTTTTGTGAGATATTTACTCTTTTCTGTCAGAGGTTTTTGGTGCCATAGTAAACTACAAATCCCAGGATTCCATAGCATTTATCCATGACACTTAAAGCAGTGTCAAACTGCATTATTTCTGCAGTGCAGATGCAGCCTGAAGAAACAGACTTCCACGAAGATCTCAAATGAAAAGTGGGATGGTAAGGAAGAATATATTTGTTCAGATAGTCTGGACTCAACTAGGAATACAAATAATATTTGAAAATATTAAAAAAAGGATTAGCAACATATTTCTTGAATATTAGGAAACCCTGCTAAGGAGAATCCTGAACTGATGAGACTCCTTGCACAAAATCTAGATGTTATTTTTGCAAATAAAACAGCATTTGCACTGAAAAAAATGTACAAATATTGGGCAGAATAATTCCAGAACTGCAAATAGTCTATGAAGACTGCAAAGTTTTCAAATACTTTTTCACAACAGGAATAAAATTGCTAATTGCCTTGTAGTTGAAAATGTTCTCACCTCAAGGCACTTTCTCACAACAAAAATACTGCCAATTACACCAATTAAATTCATATTTAGGTTAATCAGAATCAGAGGACTGGAACTGCTTTAACTGCAGTTGTATTAATTTGAATGGGGCACGTCCCTATATATTTTTGTTTACTGGCTGTGAAGAACCAACATGGTGTAATGGTTTGAGTATTGGACTATGACTCTGGAGACTAGGATTCAAATCTCTACTGAGCCATGGAAAGCTACTGGGTGACCTTCCTATGTAAGTTGTGTTCTCTCAGCCTCAGAGGAAGGCAAAGGCAAACCCTCTCTGAACAAATCTTACAAGAAAACCCCAGAAGTAAAGGTGACCCATGGGTCAAAGAAGACCTTCATCGTATAACGGATATTTCTGGTACAAGAAGTTTTATCAGCTATGGGTTTGTGACCCACATTTTTTAATAGGCTTTTTGTTACCATGGGGGCTTTTTTTGCCTTGTGAACTTGCATGCCAAGTATTTCTTTTCTTTTGAAATTGAACTTACCTGTTTGTTTCAATGTCACATCTGGGATGGGAATGGCTACCAGCAACTGTGCTCTCTACTTATGTATTGGTTTAATTAAGCATAATGACACTCAAGTCATTATTTCTTTTCCTAAATAGACTCAAGAGAATAAACTTGAAGAACATACATATGACACCATTCACTCAACAGTTTCAGTTTTGATTTTACTATCTGGAACAGGATGTATAATGTGTAGTGTATAGCATGTAGCATAAGTACGTTCTGTAATGTGTAGTATAAAATCAATAGTATATGAATTTTTAGATCAGTCATAAGTGGTAATAAGGACATTCTTGCTTCTTTGGCATGGATGACTTCCTTAGGAATATATTCAAATTACTACATAATTTTTGTCATGGTGGTAACTGAAATCTAATTTCAGCAGTCAAAGACGTTGTGGCACAGATGAGTTAGACTTATGGCATTCCAAGGAGAATAATAGCCTGCCTTAGGACAAATGGGCTGCCGAGATTCTATTTTATATAATAAAGTGAGAGATCTGCCACACTTCTTTTTCATGACAGAAGGAAATAAGCTGGCAGAATTTAAGCCATGTAAAACTAGGAAATTCATTCAAAGTAGAAGCACCATGATTAAAGAGAAGTAACTAATTCAATGGAATAAAACAATAGGTGCTGCCATCCTCCTTGTCCTCCTCCTCATTGGTGGTGATGATGACACTGACAATAATAGCCATTCTTTCCCCATTGAATTGTTTATACCTATTTAATAATAATAGAAGTTTATGGTGGTGGTGATGGGCCAATTAGCTAGCAATTGGCATATTGGCCTGGTGGTCTATTCCTCTTTGTCAAAAATTCATGGGTTAAAAGCCTTCAGCAGATGATATAGACAATCAAAATAATACCAATATTGTTATCAGGCTTACTGGATCTAAGAAGAATTAGAAATAATGTACTTTTCCCTTCATGCTTACAATACTGGCAGAACTGCCACAACCACAAACCCCTCCTCCATCCACCTACCTTAAGACCAGCAGCTACATCAAGTAATAAAAGTATGTTCTGCTTGTGACTGGGATGGAGAATGACATTGCTAACCCCATCCTGCCAGTGTTCTGTGGGTGCAACAATCAGACGTGGCACCCTCATCATAACTTCTCTTCACATTGGACATTGCCAGCAGAAGAGAAGTCAGTCCCGGGGACAAGATGTAGTTACACATCTGGAACTACATTTGTGATGTGAGAAAATTTATTTCCATATAGAGGGAAATAGAGCACCAGATTACATATATGTGGTGTTTTCTCTTGCCACTCCTATAATGTCTCACTTTGATGTCCAGGTGGCTTTGATGATGATGGGAAGATTTCCCTTTCCAACTATAAAGTTTGCCAAGAGTGAACTGAAGCCATTTCCCAGTTAATTTTCAAAACTACAGGGAGAATAGCCTTGAGTATGATAATAACAGCAAGGAGAAGACAGCCATGTGGCAGCCATCTCAACAGGTTTCTGTATGACACATGTTAAGTGATGAGCAAGCCTACCCTAAGTATTTAATATTTAATATTACATATTAATAATGTTTTTCTATTTAAAACATTCACAGAGAGGGAAGATTCTTTTCATACCACAATTCCCCTTACATCATCTGAACAATGGAGTGGCCAGAAACACTGTGAGCTGCTTATCTAAAGAAAAAGTCAAGTTTTCTTGATGGATCTCTGGGTGATTTGCAACTAACAAAGATTTTGGACACCCAATTATTTAAGAATAGCAGCAGCAAAATTACTGCAATGAAATTATATTGCTAAAATGAAGTAATTATTTAATTAATTTATGCCCCATTTTTCACCCATAAGAGAGCTAAAGCAGTATAAAAAGGAGTAAATGCTTTTGTTGAGTTCTATTTAGTTCTGGTAACAGAAATAAATTCTTGACTTCAGAATTCTTTAATTCTGAATTTTTATCTTCTTCAGCAAACTTCCAGAGATCTGATCAAAACAAAGTAAATCCCATATGCCTGAATTATTCCCTAGAGTTGCTTTACTATGAAATTTTGTTTCTCCTTATGTGAGAAATCATATATTACTGACAATTAAAAATGATTGTATGGTTAGTTGCTGTAAAATTATATGTTTGGATAAAGTATATCTCTATGGCCTTATATGGGCCCAAGACAGTTCTTTCAACCCTCACATCCTCAAACTCTTTAGGGCTTTTCTGGCCAAAGCATCTGAGTTACTTCTCTTGGAAGCAATCTGGGTGCCAATTCATGTTTTAAATAATCTGTAGTGTACTATTTACTATAAAAATACTAGGGTCCCCTTCCAAACTTGGAGATGGGCATTTGACACATTTTGCTGGCATTTTGGTTGGCACCATTCTATAGTACCATGGGATGTGTAATTTAGGAGGAGGTGTTAGTGTGATGTAGTTGTTTGAAAATTGGACTATGACTCTGGAGACAAGGGTTGTTTCCCACTTGGCCATGAAACCCACTAGGTGGCCTTGGCCAAGTCACATACTTTCAGCTTCAGGGGAAGACAATAGCAAACCTCCTCTGAACAAATTTTGATAAGAAAACCTCTTGATAGGCTCACCTTAGGGTCACCATAAGTTGGAAATGTCTTGAAGGCACACAGCAGCACACACACTCACTCACTCACTCTCTCTCTCACACACACATACACACACTCACACTTTGAAAGTTTATTCACAGAACTGATGAGTCTTACAAACTAGAAACCTCAGTTTTTTAAAGGGTCCAGCCATGGCAGTTAAAATAGAATCAAGGTGCTATAATTGTGTGAAAGGGTCCCCTGGAGAGTTTTAGGGGCAGAAAAATGGCCCTGAACACACTGGTTGACACAGTACAATACCATATTCACACAGTGGTCAACCAGTTGCTTATAGGAAGCCCCCAGTCTCCTATAGGAAACTGCATGGAATTTTTTTGCGAATCACATTTTGTGTAGTAAACAAGATAGATTGTTTACTACACTAAGCTTGATAAGGCATCTTGCATCAACAGTGTTATATTATATGAGGACATTTCAAAATCTCTTCCACGCGTCTCTTAAAGAATTTATGACCACAACCAGGATTTCAGGCACCTTATGTTCAGAGTGTCACTCTTGTCAGATGCTGAAGAATGACTGAGATTTCAGGAGGAATTTGTGGGCCACAGTAGGATTATGGATATTGTTTCTACCCTATAATCATCCTGCTTTGATCAGTCTGAGGAGCTGAGCTTCTTACAAAAAGAATCTTCTCGTTAGTTTTGATAGCTGTTGAAAATGTCTGAACATATGCTCTGAGACAATGAATTTTCAGAGGGATGGTTTTTTTCCTTTTAAATGCAATCCTTGGAAGACCAACTTGAAGCATGAGACAGCAGGAAAAATGAGTCAAGAAAAAAAGAAAAGAGATGGAATTTAGCTGAGAGATGTTGCAAAGGATTGGAGCTAAATCTTGTAAACACTGCACCATTAGAAACTGATGAAGATGATAAAGAACAAGGATTATCATACATCCACTGGAGAGGTTTCAATCAACATATAAACAGTTTCAGAGGATTTCATTTGAAACAGGGAGTGCTCTCAAATTAGCAATCAAAACAATCCATTAGGGCAGTAATCACAGCAATGTTTTTCCAGTTCAGTGATTTTGGAGTAAGCAAGGAGGGTAAATATTTTAAAAATTGGTCCTCCTTTGACTTTGGGCAAAATACTATACATTGTATTCATTTAAAAAAGAACTTGAGATGACCAGAATTTTTAGAATTTAGATTTTGTTAAAAGCAAAAGTGAATTATAAATACATACTGTATAAACAGATAGGATCTCAGCATCATTTAGTCCAACCCTCTGCCAGTGCAGAAAATCAGCTACTATAGCATTCCACAAGATTGTGCATGATGAGTATGAATGATGGAAACTATGGCAATGGCCACCAGTTTAGGGTAAATTTCTTGCCTCAGAGTGAGTTTTGTATGCTCAGTACAAGCTCTATTCAAGCAGTGGCTTGTATGTCTCTCCATACATTGTATGAGTTTGTGATCTCAGTCTTCTTATAAGGACAACACAGAAGCCATGTGAGAAGAGCATGTGGAAATCACTTATTTACCATCTGTCATTCCTTCCTTTTAATGCATGAGTTGCATTAGTCAAATTCATGGAAATTAGCACTATCCATGAGTTTTAACAAAAATAACTATGACAGACGGTTCACATTAGTGACAGCATTTGTCTGATTATTAGATGCTGAGGATAAACAACAGAAAGAACACTGTCAGCGGCAACTCCCATGTCAGTAAGATAGTAATCTGCTCTGGGTTTCAGGTTGAATTTTAAATTCACTATCCAAAGCACTGAAATTATTTTTGGAAACAGTCCATCTTAGATAATTCTTTTAGAGTTTGAACTAGAACCTTAACCAAACTGATATGGGGATACCAGCCATTAGAGATCAGTATCTTTGTCTTGCCAGGCTACTTTTATACACTGAATGCTGGACCAAACAACCATATGCTCTGGTACACCAAGACAAATTTTATGATGTTCAAAGCTTTGACTTAAATATTTAAATAAAACAGACTGATCTTTTATATAACTTTACATAACAACACATTAACACAAACACAGAAGATAAAAAAATCCATGTTCTCCAAAGAAATCATATGCTTTGAAAATCCTCAATTATTCCAAACACCAAAATACAGTCACATTTCATTGTGTTAACTCCCCATATGTTTGGACATACATGTATACTGTGACAATTAATTTCATAGCTCTGCAGTGAAGAGAAATTTGGCTTTGGTTGCATGAGTGTTTTTGCATGAGCTCTAAGACTGAAAAGAGTATGGAATACATGGAGTAAGGCAGAGTACACAAACTCCATGTGCAGCAAATTCCATACGCTGCTTAGGGAGGCCAGGCAAGGTAATTTTGAAGAAGGGCAAACACAGCAGAAAATGTGAATGTGAAAATAATTCTCTGCTAAATCAGTCCTTGAATGGAAGGTCACCAGTTAATATCAGGGATTGCTAGCTGTTGGGGGTAAGTAGAGATATCATATTCCTTGTTTTACCAGGAAATTAAGATATGATTAGTATTTTCCCCTATGCAAAACAACCTTTGAGAATCAGCATTAGTAATCATTAATTGTGCTCCTTTGTAGAGTTTTCAAGATTATCTGTACCTGTCAGTGATGGCACATGGTTTTATTTGGGGGCTAAAGCTCAGCACCTTGGAAGCTCCTTTAAAGTTCAGTCTAAAACCCAGATTAGATTCACTACTAGAAGTGGCTGACATTGGTGGGTGCCTAGAGTAATGCCATCATATCTTGCTTTAGAGAGAAAAGAATATGTACGAAATGAAAAGACAAGATGCAATTTCTTGGATGACTGCAGCCTTCAAAATCTTTATTCTAATTGTTGAGACATTTCTTGCCCACAGTGCAGGGTTGTTAGTGTAATTTAGTAACCATGGAAGTTCCCCAGTCCTAACTTACCAGACGGCAGCTACTGAAAGGGACAGAAATGTCAGCTGCTTTCTGTCATATAGGGGAATAAAACACTGTCGCCTATAGCACAGGGTGTGTGTGGGTAAGGCTAGAAGGCACTACTTAGCTATGTAACTAAGGTGTTTATGTAACTAAGCAGGTGAAACAGAATTGCATCCATAATGAGATCAGAACTGGGAAAGTTTACTCTTTCATATGTAACTCTCAGAAACCTTAGTAGTGATGGCTGGGAGGTTATAGTCTCAAGATATGCCCAGACCAGGACACAATTGCAAGCTATTTCAATCCTATGTTTCAACAGTCCCATCCTACCTCAGATAATCTCATCAGTTGTATGCCCCCCCTTTTTGCTCCACATGACTTGTTATTTATTTATTTGTTTGTTTATTTCCTGTCTTTCTCCTAGTGTAGGGACTTAACTTACTCAACAAATATATGCTCAGACCAGGTCAACACTCCTAAGGAGTTTATCACACTAGTGAGATTCTGTGGGAAAACTAGATTTAAACCAAAGAAAACCCAGAAATGCCCAAAGTTGATCACACGATGTCTCAGTTAGCATGAAATAACATGAAGTTAATCCAAATGCAAAGCGGAGAAAATTGTCAGGTTTTTTTGTTTGTTTTTTTTAACTTTTGCAACAACCCAAAAGTAAAAAAAGCTGCCTTTTTTCTCTGCTTTGTGTTTGGAATAAACTTCACGTTATTTCACTTCAGCAATCCTTAGTGTGATAGACTAACCAAATTTGCAAGTTTGGTTTAAATTCAAATGTAATTTAAATTGCGTTTAAGTCCCGTTTTCCCATGGGATCTCCCCTAGTGTGATAAAGCTCTAAGCCTTGCATAGGTTGTAGGCATCTACGAGTCATAATGTTTACTTTTAAATGCTCATCAGCCTGCCTTACTGAACCATAAGAGCCCTTATCAAACTTACAAGTTGTGAACTATTTAAAAGATACTTCAATCAACATAAAATGCAATCAAAACAAAGCCACACAGGGCTCCATATATCATGTCCAGAATAAGGAGGTGGGATACCTAATACCCAGGACCCATTTTGTTCCAGGCAGGATTACTGGCTTTCTACTCTAGATGCTACAGCAAGATGCTGTGTTCCAAAATATCCTTTAGAAGCATTTCCCTTGCACCCTTAGAATTACACAAAAGTGGCTGACCTTTTGGCATTTGTGGAAATCATTGCTGAAGTTGATGAAGCTGGAATGATTCTAAGTCTGTGGTCACAAATGGCTCTTGGTTTGTATACACAGTTTGGGAGGAAAAAAAAGTTCCTCCCACAAGCTTATGGAATCAGTAGACACTGTTAAGGAGTTAGCATCCAGGGAGATGGCCTTCCATTATTCCATTTTTCCCCAGTATTTCAAGACTTAATTGATAGCATTTGCGCACATTAAATACATATTTTGAGTTCTGTCCTTTACCACTGAAATTTTGAAATAGCCAAGAAAAACTGGGCATAACCTCTGTCAGTCATCACAGTTTGTGCATGTGTGGGTGGGTGGCATGTATGTACACTTTGTATTTTTCTATTAGGCAAAATGAAAGATACATGTAGCAATGTTTCCCATTACTGGCAGAAAACCAGAAAAACCTGCTTGCTTTATAAATTATACTGAAGAATATTGCCAAGCTGGTCACTAGTATTGTCAGTGGGAGGTTCATTGGTAAAAATTTCTGGCACTATTCTGGTAACATATGTGACAAGTAAATGGTGATTAACCATGGCAATGAGGAAATCATAGAAAACTGATAGTCCTTTAAAACTGTCTGGCAAAATTCAAAAAGTATTCATTTTGCAAACACAAAAGGGCATTGAAAAGCAAATACCAGAAGGGTACTAGCTATTAACAAAATGGAAATCCACTTTTCATGGACATGAAAATGTGTGTTGTTAAAAAAAATCAGTATGGTATGATGACTTCATATATTACTCAGAAATGGTATAACATGGATCGGATTAAAACTAAGATAGTTGTATTTATGATCCATTGAAATCAGTGGGATAAAGTAGCCATGGCCCACCCATTTCAAATGGAAAGTGATATCAACACAATATATCTGTTTACTCAAAAGTAAGCCCCAGTGAATTCATTTTGGTTTACTTTGGTAAGTGTAGCTATGGATGCAGTATTCATTTTGATCTAGCTCTCTTTATCATAAAAACTGATTGTGTATTGTTTGGAAGAGGGTGGGAAAACATGACAAGACTTGTGAGCTTCTTTCTCCCACTATTTTGTAATGTGTTAACAGACAGACTGTGCATCTCCCCGTGATGACTCCTACATATCTGTAATGGCTTGTCACAAGGAAGGTATGCATGTTTCATATTTAACATTATCTGTGAGTGAAAAAAATGTGCAAGTCACATCTTTACAGGTCATTTTCCATTTGCATTTTTTGCCCTGTAATAGTACAGGACAATACCCTGTACAGAAAGATGGGTCCCTTCTTATCTAGCAAAATCACCAGACCAGATTTCTGAAATATCCTCTTCAAATGATTTTACCAAACATAACTCTGTTTCCCAGTTTTATCCAGCTTTCCTGTATTAACTGATGGCCATCTTCTTTTAATCCTGCTGTTCAGTAACAGGTAGAGAGTACAATGCATGATTATCTATTTTGTGTCAGGACAGAGAGGCAGAGTTGGTACAAAGATCTCTGTAATGAACCATTTTTTGGATGTGCTCCTCTTTGGTATTCTTTGTTTTTGATTTAAGCAAAGAGTAAGGTTAGCAATTTCTTCCTGCTGTAAAAAGGTTTTTTAAACTGCAGTTTTTGAACACTGTGTGCAAGTCAGGACTAATTCTGTACCAAATTCAAATGTAATATTTTTGTGTAGAAAACAGCACTTTCTCAACAGGAGACAACATTTTCTGTGCAAGGGGAAAATATGCATGCAAAGAAATATTGTTTCTGCAAGAAAATGCTGTTTCTTGTGGAGAAAAAAATTCTGTAGTTGAGAACTGATTCCATGCAAAATCTGTACTTATTTTTAAACAGAAAATAATATTTTCTGTGTAGGAAACAACATTTTCTACACAGAAAATAACATTTCTGTACAGAATTTGTTGGGCAGAAAATGCTGATTTCTGCACAAAAATACTTTGTTGTTGTTGTTGTTGTTGTTGTTGTTGTTGAGCACCCTCAAAACAATCTTGACCCATGGCGATCCTTTGGCCATCTCCAACACTTCCTATCCTCCACTACTCTGCTCAGTTCCTGAAAAGTCATAACCATATCCTTCTGAATAGAGTCCATCCATCTAGCATGCAGCTTTCCTCTCTTTCTATGTCTCTCCACCTTCCAAGCATCTCCCCCCCCCCCCGCCCCAATATCATCTTGGATTCCAGGGAGAGTTATGGCTTGATCTGCTCTGGGACCCATTTGTTTGTCTTTTTGATGTAATTATACAACAGCTAGCATCTAATCCATGGTACACACACACAGTCAGATACATACAAGTGTGACTTATGCAAATGTATGTCTCTCTTTAAGTGGTGTATAGCAGGGCTATGTTGTAACTCTTTTCACTCCATACAAAATGTGCCCCCCCTCGGTTGTCAGAACCTGGGAGGGCTATGGCGGCTGCTTGGCAGTGGTGAGATGCGAGGGGAAATGAGATGAGAAAGCTCAAGCTGATCTGAGCTTGGAAGGGAATGGATAGGATTGATTTCATAAGTGAAACTCTTGTTTCTTCCCATTCCAAATGGAGATCAATCTCCCCTTGCTTCCCAGCAGTGGTGGTGATCCCTACCAGGGCTCATTACCTGCCAGTGTACAGGAGGACACAGAACTGTGTTGATGAAAAGAAGATCCACCTGCTTGGTGTAGGAGCTCAGCCCTAACCCACAAAATCCCTCACTATTTGCTGTGCTGGCTAGGGTTTATAGGAGTTTCAAACAAAATAATACAAAAATATAAACATTGTACACTTTCTGGGAGAATGTGGCCCAACATCCACAGAAAAGTAGTTCTCTATCCTTGCCAAGACTCTGGAACCAAGGTATTTGAGTAATGCTCCAAATGTCTGGAACCAAGACATTTGAGTAATGCTCCCAATTCTGATCTATTTTAAATCTATGCATTTTATGGTCCAGCTATGACTCTTTGTGACACCTGTCACCCACTGAATTATCATGAGCTAAGATGAACTTATTGCAAGATAATATGGAACTTATTGTTTCTGAATACACTTGTTTCTATCAGAGAGCTGACTTGGATTATAGTAGGAAATTACATGCCTCTTGGAATCAATACTGTAATTAAAGGGGTCTTTTTTGTTCTAAAGGGAATTGATAAACCTGATACAAACACATTTTTCACTATTGTAGAGAAGGAGAGTGAAATTGAAGGGAAGTATGATCTAAACACTGAGAAACTGATAGCACAAAGAAACTATATCCCATAGGAGAGTTTGCGTATGGTGTGCAAGGTAAACAAAATGGGAATCTGAAGATTGGATATTAACAGAAGATAACAAAACTGCAGGAAGAGTTCAGGGGAAGGAAAAGAAATAGCAACAATATATAATAAAAGGTAGGTTCTTTACAAGGGGCTTTGTATCTGTTACTTTTTTCCTGAGCGATATGTCATGCAACAAGAGTTGCAGTTCTCTAAAACTTACATTTAAAAAATTATATATTTCCAGTTCTTCAATATTGAAACATTTCTTGTTCAACTGCCAAACAACAACAAAACCTAAAGTCATGGAATGATTATCTGCCATGTAATAACAACTATTATTATTTTATTCAATTATATCCCACCTTTCTTCCAATAATGGGACTCAGAGCAGATGGCAATATTTTAAAACAATATAGATTTAAAAACAATACAAACATTGAATGAAAGTATAAAATATACAATTAAACAATCATATATTAAAACAATTAAAAACAATTTTAAAAACTCTATATAGACCTTTTAAAAACTTCAAACCAGCACCACACAGCATTAAGAGCTCAACTTTAATAATTTGTAAACACCTGGTGGCACAAAATGCTTTAACCCATCTGAAAGGAGAGCAAGGACAGAGCAATCATGGCCTCTCTGGAGATGGAGTTCCAAAGTCTGGAAGCAGCCACCAAGAATGCCCTTTCCCTTATCCCCACCAAACTTGCCTGAGAAGATTGTTAGGGAGGATCTAATTAGGGGAATTTCTTAATTTAACTCAAATTGCTGAGAGGGAGGGTCCTAACAACACCCTCATGAGATCATGTCCCAGAGGTCCAGAATAATCCCTTGAGAGATGACGCTGAGACAGACTGCTCCAATTAAGTCTAAATATTTATTAAAAAGAGAAGAAACACACAGCAAAGGACACATGCACACATGCATACACACAATTCTCAATGAAAGTAAAGGAGGGAAATTTGGGAGAGACTTGAGAGAGGCAAATCTACAGAAAATACTTACTTCCGAAAGCTTCTCCGGGGACCAGATATAGATGTAGATGATGGAAGGACACGGCCACCGAAACGTGGGTGAAAATGGCTGAGGGAGCTAAAATTAGCGTCCGGTCTGACGTGAAGCCAGGCTGCATTCTGATAATAGCACAACAAGGTGTGCTGGACTAAGGTTTATATAGGCAAATTCTAGACTCTGGCAATGAGCTTAATGGCTTAGCTGCAACCAAGACAAAGGGTGTAAAAACCTGGGCTTTTGTTAAACCAAGGTGAAGAATAGTCTTAGCCAATGCACTTAGATGTGAACACAATAAGGGAAGGCAAACAGATGAATGGGTGGCCATTGACTTATTGCTACCCTACCCCTGGAATAAAGAGACAAGACACAAGATGTATGGATTAAAACAGGGCCATTTATTGACCTATTTATTAAATTCTTAATGGAACAACAACTAATACTTTAAACAAAACCAAATGTGGGAGAAGGAGAAGCTGGATATTGGTGTCTTACTGCAGACTACCTGTGCTGCTTATTAAGGAGGATAACACCTGGGCCCTCAACAACAGTTCATAAGCTGGGTTGTTCGTTGGGCCACCCACATAAGGAAGTCCAGTAAGAAGTCCCCCTTCCCAATCCACAAAGATTAAAGAGAGAGTATGCCTTCAAGCCAGACCCAAGGTCCATTTCTTTCAGCCACCCCACAGGTCGCAAGGCCCATAGATGTGTTTCCAGAAATTTTCCAAACACCCAGTAGGGTGTCCAAGATGCCTGCCGAGATCAAATATAAAATTTATGCAAAATATAAATATTAAATATATTCAATTAGAATCAACAATTTTAAGCCAAATCATGTATTATTGTGATACCACCTCAGCCAATTTCCCATAAGCCACTGGAACAGTGTGAGTTAGGCAAAAAACCCATGGAAAAGGGGGGAAATTCCTACCCGGCCCTAAGGTGACCAAGTGAGACTTCACATTATCCCAGCAGCGGGTGGGTGGGTGGGTTGATAGTTGATCCAAGAATGAGACACCTAGGGGATGACAGGCAAAGCGTGCCATTTACCACACCCTTTAGGTGTCTCAAACCATGGCAACCAGCCATGGCATGATTTAACTGTCCTGGTCCCCACCAGTAAGAGGGCAGCAAAAGGACCATCCCAATTCCACCGCCTCCAGCTTGGTGGGGGGTGGGATGGCCAATCACTGCGCCATCAAGTGTGAGGCTGAAAACAAACAGCAAGTATTGTGGTGATTTTTGGAGGTGATGGTTTTTCTCGTCTAGCAACTCCCAAACCTCCTGTGGGGAATTTCCAGTTATTCTCTAGAGCTCCTACCACCTCCTTTGCAAGCTGCCTACAAGACCTCTCTGGTTTGGAAAAATGGCAGTTCCCCTAGGAGGTCAGCTTAGGATCAAAGTGAATTCCACACACACTCCAAAATTTAATATAAATCTATATGCTCTGACAAGGTGGTGGAACAGAGAGGAGGGTCTCTCCAGAAGATCTTAACACCTTCATAGGCTCATACATAGATATATAGGAGATCATTACATGGGGTAAGGATGGGTCATACTTGTACTTACCCTGTCTTTTTTGCATCCACACTTACCCAGTCCTTGTCCCATCAGTGACCCCATCATTGTATTAATGAGTTTCTGTCAATACAAACTTACAGGGCCATAACACCTCAGGGGCAGGGGAAGGACGGGATAAGTATGACATCATCTGAAAATCTTACCACACTCACATGATAAGAACATATCACAAATGAGATAATGTTGATGTGTGCACAATCATGCAGGAAGGACAGAACAAGGACAGGACAAGGACAGGACAAGGACATGTGATAATCTCCATAGTTCTTCAGATCGCCTGGTCCTAAGATGTATAGGGCTTTAACAGTTGAAATCAGTGCTTTGAATTGTGCCCAGAAGTGGACTAGCAGCTAGTAGAGTTATTGCTTGTATGCTCCCTATAGCTAGCCCCAGTTAACATGCTTGCATCAGCTCTCTGAGTCAGTTGAAGTTTCTGAGCGGGTTTCAAAGGCAACCCCACATTACAGTAATCCAAACATGATGCAACCAAAACATGTAAAACCATGGCCAGGTCCAAATTCTCCAGGAATGGGTGCAGTTGGTGCACTAGCTTCATCAGTGCAGAAGCATTCCTGGTCACTCTTGAAACCTGGGTCTCCAGGCTCAGTGCTCAATCCAGGAGTACTCCTAAACTGCAAACCTGCATTTTCAGGAGGAGTGTAACCTGAATTTCTATTATCAGATATGTCTTTCTACTGATCAAATGCACCTCTGCCTTGTTTGGATTAAGATTCAGTTTATTTACCCTCATCCACTCCATCATAGTTCCCAGGAACCAGTTCAGCACAGGAACAGCTTCCTTGGAATTAAATGTACTTTTGACACCTGGCCCCAAAACTTTGCACAAGCTCTCCCAGAAGCTTCTTATAGATATTAAATAGATATGGGATGAGACTGAACCCTGAAGGATTCTATAGGCCAATGGCCAGGGGGCTGCGGAGGAATCCCCCCCATCACCACCCTCTAAGAGTGCCCCTCCAGGAAAGAATGGATCCACTGTAGAACAGTACCTCCAAACCCCAGCCCAGAGAGGTAACTTAGATGTATACAATGGTTGATCATATCAAAAACCACTGAGAGGTCCAGCAGATCCAACAGGAACACACTCCTCATGTCTGGGCCATTTGTAAGTCACCCATCAAGGCAGCAAAAGCTGCCCCTGTCCCATAACCTTGGTCTGAAAACAGACTGAAATTGATTGAGATAACCAGCCTCATCCTGGAACCCCAGGAGTTGAGAAGTGACCATGTGCTGCAGCACCTTGCCCAAAAATGTTGGTGACTGGCCCATAGTTATCTAATACAGTGGGATCCAGGGAAGATGTTTTCAGAAGAGGTCTTGTTGTAAAAAGGCATTAATCACTTTATACTATCAATCCCATCTCCATTCAAAACCTCTCTCTCTCTCTCTCTCTCTCCTTTCTGTGCCCTAGAAAGGGTGCCATAGCTGCAGCGATGTGGCTATATGGTGCTCCTTCGACGCTGCTTCATATGGCTGCAGTGCTGGAAGAGCATCATGATGCTGCACTTTCAGGCTGGTCTGTACAAGGCCTAAAATAGATTTTACAGTGATTTACAGTCTGAACAGTGATCTTAAGAAGGGAACCTTTCACTGAAAAAGGGATGTTTGCTTCTTAAATAGTTATATCATTTATTATATATTTATAAGTGAAGTCACAGAAATGAGCATTCAGTATCCACGTTTCAGTTGGCTTTTCAGTCCTTGTCTTCCTCTGTAATGGAATAAAACTCTTTGTTGAAAAAGAAAGGATGTGCTTTTACATAATTTCCACTAGTCTTTGCTGCATCATTATAGGCTGCTATCTGAAACAGGTTACATTTACCAGCAGGAGGGGAGGACAGCTGATTGTCTCTTTGGCATCAAACAAAGGGGGGGGGGGGAAGAATAGACCACAGTAATAATAAATAAATAAATAAATAAATAAATAAATAAATAAATAAATAAATAAAAATTTTATTTATATCCCGCTCCTTCCCACGATCAGGGCGGCTTACAGCATAGGTTAAAACAGTAGTGTCATAAACAATATAAAAAAGATACAGATACAGCTAGGCAAACCATACAATCAAAAAACAATCAATAAAAATAACAGATTAAAAGCCCCTTAGCCCAACCTCTTGGCCACGGAAGAGGAGGGAGGCCCACAGGATTTTAGTCGGGGAATGCCTGTTGGAACAGGAAGGTTTTTAAGTCCTTCCTGAATTGGGCCAGGGTGGTGGACAAGCGGAGCTCAGTGGGCAGCGTGTTCCAAAGGGATGGGGCAGCCGTGGAAAATGTCCTCCGTGTAGTAGAGGATAATCTAGCCCCAGGCACCTTCAGTAATTGCTGCCCAGACGTTCTGAGGGTGCGAGGCGGAATGTACGGGGAGAGGCAATCCTTTAGGTATCCTGGGCCCAAGCCATTTAGGGCTTTATAGGTAATCACCAACACCTTATATTGAGCCCAGAAGCGAATGGGCAGCCAATGGAGATCTTTCAAAACCGGTGTTATATGACTGGTCCCGGAAACGCCATGAAGCATGAAAGCAAGGGGAAAGTCGTAGCTATTCATTCAGTTTAGAAAGTAAGGCAGCTTCCGAGTTTGGTATAAGGGTTGCCCCATGTAGAGTACATTGCAGAAATCCAGTCTCGAAGTTACCAGAGCATGTACAACAGTTTCTAGGTCCCTCTGGGCCAGGTATGGGCGCAGCTGGCGAATGAGCCGAAGCTGATGACAGGTGCTCTTGACCGTCGCATTCACCTGAGCAGTCAGGTGAAGCGACGAGTCAAGAAGCACCCCCAGACTGCGCACGGAGTCCTTCACAGGGAGCGTGACCCCGTTCAGGACAGCCCATTACTGACTCTAGACAGGCCACGAGAGGAGAGACACCATCCCCAGTCACTGCATCAGTCGGAGACATAGAGAAAATAATTTGGGTGTCATCAGCGTACTGATAACCCCGCACCCCATGTCTCCGGATGATCTCTCCCAGCGGTTTCATGTAAATGTTAAATAGCATGGGAGACAGTATATAATGAAAACTACTTGGACAATTTTATATTGAAAATAGGATACAGATGACCACTCCAGTTCATCTGGAGAACCAGAAAACAGCCCAGACTGGAACAGATTGCACATTTTTCTTCCTTTCTAAATGATATTATTTTTATTACTCATAATATGTCAGCCACTAGAAGCCAAAAGTCCTAAATCACATCAGAACTTTTCCAAAAGCTACAATGGAGTGATTAGTTCAGTTTTGACCAGTTGGTGTTTAGAAGGTCTCATCACTATTACAATACCTTTGCCAGCACTGGCAGCCGATATGTCCTGGACCAAAGGAAATCTCTCTCTCTCTCTTTCTGTGTGTGTGTGTGTGTGTGTGTGTATGTAAGAGAGAGAGAGAGAGAGAGAGAGATATGCTGGATATATATTCAAAAAGTGAAGTCTACCAGCACATATAACTTGTCAATATGATGGTTATATCATGGAGTCATGTTTAAATAACAATTACTTGGCTGTACAGTTTGTATAGTTGTATATTTTGCCAGATTCTTTCATTTTTATGACAAATATCCATTTTATTTGTAAAAATGTATATATAATCTCATGCCTGATTTGACAGCATGTTAACCTTAGTCACTTCTGGGATGCATTTATTAGCATTTCATCCATCTTTGTAGTCTTGGTTATAGTCCAATAAATGGTTACGTATATAAATGCCCTACTGATATTAATACTGTTACATATCTGCTATTGTGTACTTGATCATAGCTCCTGCTTTTCTGTCAAAATGGATGTTCACTATACTAAATGGTGTTAATGAGAAGTCAAATTCAGCTTGGAAGGGATCTTGCAGTTTTCATCTCTGCAGCCTACTCCATCTTAATTTGAACATTTGTGGTTTTCGGCTGTTGCTGCTTTTATACAGGCATCTCAATAGTGCAAACTTTTGTCACAGTTTTCATGTTGCCTTAATTGGATCATGAATAACCCCTTAGACAAGCATTTCCAGGAGGAATTGCTATTGGCCATTTTACAAAACATTTGTAGTCACTTCAACTAGCCCTTTTTAATTAATGTCATAGAGGGAAAACAAGCTTTCCCTCTACTGTATAGCCTTTCAGATAAGAGTCTGCAGCCAGAGATAGATGTACAATCTATATATTTGTTGAGAATTGGGTGAATATATGGCCAGCCATGTTTGTCGGACAGGAATGAGTTTGCAAAGTTAGCTGGCTAATTACAACTGATGTTCCACGCCTTGTGTGATAATGCTATAGTTACCATTTAAAAAAAAAATTCTTTTCTGTGTCTCAAAAGTGATATAACTGATTATATAACTTTGATTCCCCTACACAATCTGGTTCCATAAGCGCTATGATGTAGAAAATTGGTGAGATTTTTCTGCAGTTTCCGTGACAGAAATGTCAGTGAATGATGCCCAATTACTCTCCTATCCTTTTATATCTCACTTCCCTTTTTTTTCTTCAGGTGGTCATGTTGGAGTCACAGTGACTATATTCTGACTATATTCAATGCCCAGATCTCCAAATTACTCCTAAGCATTTCAGATTGTGCCCATTTAACTTAAGGGATGCTTGCATGGAGAAAATTCTAATAAATTGCTAATAAATTACTTCTGACTGGTGACAAATGTTCACATGCTGTCAAGTCTGACATGAGATTAGAATCAGGAGCTCATAATATCAGTCTAAATCAGCCTGATTCACTTCAATATGTGGGATTTGCACAACTGTGTCTGGTACCATAGCATTAGTACTTTCATGTTGGACCACCACCGCTTCACCCTGAACACACACTAACAGTTAATACCATGGATTGACAGGTAGAGTTAGGAAAGAAACCTGTCTGAAAACCTGGAAAGCCTCTGCCAATCTATTGGCCTAGATGGACCAATGCTAAAGCAATGTCGCAGCAGCAGAAAAAAGTTGCTGTGATCACTTGTTGTGCAACATTTTACTCCATGTATGATGCTGCAATTACAAATTATGAACTAGTTTCTGTTGGCTTAGCTTCTGCTGTCTCTGAGTTAACTTCCTTGCATAAAATTCATTCACAAGTCAAGATTGCCCCTTAATCCTCTCCTGAACAGGGACATCATTAGGGGGTTGTTGGGGGTGTGGACCACATCGGGTGACACCTCAGGAGGGAGTGTCATCCAAAGTGCTAGTGGGACTGGTCTGCCTCCTAGGTCTGGCAGCTCTGATACCTGGGGGGGAAAGCAAGTTGCCTTACTTTTGTGCCTGGCCAGAAACTCTGCCAAGCCCAGAAAAAGCTGTTGAAGAGAGGAGGAGGGTATTAAAAATGATCCACACCAGGTGTCAAATATACTGGATATACCACTGTTCCTGCAGGGCCACATAAAAGGTGTCGGGCCAGATATCCCCTCTTCCAGCAGCTTCAGATGTGATGGAAGACATATCGACCACATATTCTGATCCAGAAGTAACATTTTTGTGAGTCACTAGTTATCTTAAAGTCAATAAGTGGATCTGCAGAGTGAAACAATCACAAATATTTCCTTGCCATCATGTACACATCTCCAAAAGGGAAAAATATTCTGATTATACTTTATGCTACTTCAGATATTAACATTGTTGTTGATGGTGATGCCATTGCATTTTTATTGTTTGTTTGTGGAATTTATTTTAAAAAATTACCAGAATTACCTGTAAATGAACCTGAGGCAGGCATGTTGGAATTTATTGATTGTTTGTAGGCTTTTTCACCTTGGGAGCTGCCTCTTTGCACAGAGTGAACTCATAACACTCCTCAGTAAAAAATGAAAAGAAAATGGTTGTGATTGGGAAATGGTAGACAGTTGATTACAACCAGCTGCTCTGTGGTATGCTGAATTTATAGCCTTAGCAGACCAGACTGCTTACACAAATAAATCAATACTTTTCAGTCCCCATGGCCAATGTTGCTATATGTTGTAGTTGAGGCCCATCCTTTCCAAGGAAAATGAAACATTAATGTCTGAAGCGCCCATGTACCCAGGGAGAACAACACCCATACTGACGTGTCAGCCCATATCACAAGGAATATAAACACAGCCGTTATGTTTATAGTCCCTATGA
Source organism: Sceloporus undulatus (assembly GCF_019175285.1). NCBI lineage: Eukaryota > Metazoa > Chordata > Lepidosauria > Squamata > Phrynosomatidae > Sceloporus > Sceloporus undulatus. The sequence continues at coordinate 52,774,248 of NC_056524.1, read as the reverse complement.
GATAGGCTTCAAGGAGAAACCAAATTAATAATTAATGGAGCATTTCAGTAATAACATTTGAGCTCCAAATTGATCAAGAAACAAACCTGAGTTAGCTATAAGAATAACATAACAAATACAGGGTAAGATGGCGGGTATGTCTGCTTCTTTCCCCTAATCTCCATCCCATTAAAAAAGTGAACTGGCACTATCAGTACTGGGGAGGGAATTCAAGTACCTTCAGGTCACTCAATAGACAAATGCAGATGGTGGGGGAGGTATACCTAGCATGCTTGACACTTGTTGCAGATCATTTTTAACATCCTTCTCTCTACAATAAAAATATTTTCAGTAATAATCACAAAATGAATAATATTAATGGCCTGAAAAGAAACACAGAAATTTATCGCACAGGGCTCCAGGCAGGGACGAGAATGGGACAAAAGGAGCTTGGAAGGGAATGGAACGAGTGGGGGACACATTTTATTGCAGACAAGGAAGTCTCTCACTCATTCTGTTCCCTGCCCTTCCGTTCCCAATCCGGTGCCAGAGGGGGCGATTTTTGAGAACTGTTCTGAACAGTTCTCAAAAATTGCCATCTCTGGAATTGATGGAGAACGGATGGGGAATGGAATGGAATGAGTGAGGGCCTTTGTGTGCAGTAAAATGCATCACTCATTCATTCCACACTCGTTCCTGGCCCCTTCCGTTCCGTTCTTCTTCCATTCCCTGAAGCCACTGTGCGATAAAGTTCACAAATAGTAAAAAAAATTTTTTTATTAAACTTTGTTTATACAATCATGCCAATAAGTAAATAAACTGTAACCCTTTCAAAGGAAGTATCATCACCCCAGCTCCCCTCTCTTTCTCTGACTTATTCAGGGAAACTCCAAGGGGAAGGGGAAGGGGAAGAGCTTTCCTTGAGACAGACTGTGAATTGTGGGCTGCTCAGAGTGGTTCTCTTGCACCTCAGACCTTCTTCCCTTTGCTACTGAGGGAGGGAGGGAGCCATCATTGCACCCTCTTATCTTTCATACCCTGGGTGGACTACCACCTCTCCTGTTTTGGTCTGCCACCAGAGAGAGATATAGCAATATAAAAGCTTTTTTCTCTCTATCTCATGTGGGTAAACTTTAAAATGAGGAACTATGGTGGGATACAGACTGCCCCTTTGGGGTGTCCTGCACCTGCCCCTTTCCCCGACAGATCGGGGCCTGAGCTGCCACAGCGGCAGAACCAGAGGCCCCGATCCGCCGCTTTTCCTGGCTGTGGGGAAGCGGCAAAACACCGCTTCCATGCGGCTTGGAAAGGGGTGTCCTTGGGGCTTCATGCCCCAAGGACACCCCGACAGCGGCAGGGAGGCACTTTCTCTTTTGTGTCGCATATAAAGGCTGCACCAGTGACACAAACGGCGACACAAAATGGAGGCTGCATGTAAAGGCTGCACCAGCGACACAAAACAGAGCTCCTTCCGGCGCCACTGAAAGGGCATCACAAGCACCCTGCAGTGGCGCGCGTGCGTCATGCCCGCACTGCTCCATTTGGAGGCAGCGCGGCCGTGACGCCATAATGACGGCATGCATGTAGACAGGGCACCACCTTTACAATACTGCAGGTACGTGCTAGGGTTGCGGGGCGTCTGTAGAGAACGCCCTGAGACAATCCTAGTATGTATCCAGGCCGGTGCTTTGCGCCGGTCTGGACACTGCCTTTGTGTTCCTAAAATATAAAATGTTGTACTGAAACATGTGCACAGGACCACTGAGACTAAATTATATTCCTTGATTGTTGTTTTTAAATGTTTTCTGTGTTTGTATGTGTATATGTGTATGATTTTATCATAATGGGATTCCCCCCCCCCATTTTTTATGCCATTTTCATGACAACTGCCTACAAAAAAAAACCTGAGGAGATAATAAGAGTGTTTTGGATATCCTTAGACTACAAATGGCATTCTTGCACAACTCCTCCTCCTCCGGTTGTTCTGAAATTTCATAGTTTTGATCCCCTCTGAATCAGAAACTGTCCGTAACGTTTCTGTCATATTATGCTGTGAAATAAAATTGTCATCAGCAGTTCCCTTAAAAAAAAATACAAACCTACAACTCAAATTTTGCGAGTGGTTACTATGCCTACAAATCTCATCCAGTTTGAATAAACCAAAAGAAAAAAACTTAGCAATTTATGAATTTCAAGTACAGACAAGGGGAGACATGAAGATTTTAATTTCTGAAGTGAGAGTTGGATTTGGCCCCATGTTGAACTGGATTGCTTCCAAATTGATTGTGGTTGAATTGGACTATTCTCTAAAGTGTCCAGTTAGGTCCAGAAACAGTCTTGTTGTCAGTAGGCACCCTTAATTGGAATGACATGAATCAGATATGTACTGCCATATGGTTTCTCTGAGAGTCTATGTAAGAACTGGCAGTGCTTCCTAAGCAAAGCTTGCTTGCTTGCTTGATTTAATTTCAAGAATTTATATCCTGACTTTCTCTCACAATGGGCTTCAAGGTGGATTACAATAATTTAGCAAAGACTGTTCAAGTCTGTTCTATCTTTTGAGTCTTTATGATAGGATAAGTAATTATTTTCCCCTTGTAGCTCCTTCCTTGCCCCTTCCCTGGCCATTCTAAAAACAGTAAGACACTTGTTGAATTTTATTGCTTTTCCTCTGTCTGAATAACATAAATCATTCATTAAAACACGCACACACACCACTGATTATTCAGTGGACAATTTTTCTAAGCTCCTAAATTGTAGCTGACAAAGATGTTCTCTGGGATATATATGCTAAAGAGTTGCTGCTTAGTCACAAAGCATATCTTGTTGCCATCAAAATTTTAAATGATGATGCATCCCCAAACTGGGAACAATGAAAAGAATACCTAAAGCAGCAGCTGCTTGTTGCTCAACAGTTCCACAGGGGATGAAGAGCATCTGGCTTCAACCTGTTGGCAGCACTTCACCCAATGGGAGAGCTTCCATTAACATCAATAGAATGAGAATTTTACTCTTTAAATTCAAAAGAAGAGGGATTTACACAGCTGAGTATAAATTCATTTGGAGGACATGCTGTCATCTGTCAATGAGTTACTCTACTTTTCTGAAAGATTTTGTTCTTTGGTATGTGTATGCAGGTATGTATATGAGCGCTCCACTAGGGTCCTCTGGAGGTCTCAGCATAAGGTGTTATCATGCTGTCTGGCTACAGACACTTTTCTGATCTGTGTCAGCTTTCCACCAGCAGTTCCCACCATGAATGGCTGGTGGGAACTGCACCAGGTCAACAGTAAGTCCAGGAGGGCATTGGTTGTTGTGAAGGGTGGAAAGGAATACCAACCCCTGCAAAGAAAATAAAACGAAGAAAGAAAGATATAGACACAGATGCAGGCATTAGGCAGACATAGGCCTGTGTGTACTATTAACAAGATGCCAACAATTATATCCCAGCACAAGTAAAGTTACTCTAATCCTCTATTAAAAATGGAAAATGTATTAAGAAGAAAATATATTTCTTTTGAGACTATGAAGATTTAAGAAGCAATGTGAAGCTTTCTGTCCACCATTCCTCTGAAACAATTTGCTTCCACCCTCAAATGGGGTTTAAATGTTGGAAATCATACATTTTTAAGACTGGAGGGAAGATAAGAACTTGAGGCAGCTCAATTGTATTTATTTATTTAGAGTATTTATACCCCACTCTTCAGCCAGAAAGGCTCTCAAAGTGTCTTATTGTTAATTTGACAGTTCCCAGCCTTCAGACTTACAATATAGAAAAACAAAAAAGGAGAAGAAAAGGTTAGTGGGGAAAGGGATCAAGTTATTATGGATAGAATAAGTTGCAACCCTGTAGCCTGTAAGCCTGCTATCACACTTCTTTGTCATTTGCACCAGTGGGTAATACAGGGCCCATGGGCTGCATGATGTCTCAATAGCTATTTTTGCAGCCCACACTGCCACCATTACATTCTGGCACCAATATAGCCATGCCACTGAAATTTGGGCCTCACTCTCACTACATTTTAAACCTGTTTGCAAATTAGTTTGAAGCGGTTTACATGATCCTGGTTTGCACTTGAACCGAATTGCTGAAGCGATTTGGAGAGGGGGATGTGCTAGAACCATTTAACTCGTACCTTTTTGATGCAGATTTTTTCTACTTCTTTTTGGATAAATCATTCTACACAAGTGCGAACCAGATGCGGATCAGAATCGATTTGAAGAATCAGTTTGAAGAAACGAATTCATGAATTGATTCAGTGTCAGTGTGAATGAGATGCACATTGGAATCAATTTACTATGATGTGATAAGGGGTCACCAGATGGGGAAGTGGAAATTAACAACTTGTGTTCGTCCGCCCTTTGACCCTCATATGGAAGTATGCAAATGTGATTGCATTGATGGACAGAGGGGAAAAATCCGGCTGAAAATGCTCCAAATTGAACTGATCCATCTGCCAATGTGAACTAGAAGTGGGTTAATTTGAGAGACTCCCACAGGAAACCGTTTAAATTGAATCGATTCATTCATCAATGTGAATCACAAGTGGGTTATTTTATTTTATTTTATAGCAAGAAATGTGATTGGGGCAAATGTACTGTGAACCATGCTTCGCTGCCAAACCAATCCATCGATTTGGATTGCCAAGTAATTTATCTGTAAGTGGGAATGAGGCCTTGTTGGAGCCAGAAAAAAAAAAGTTAATTTGGGAATCTCTGCCCTGCAGGTTTTTCTGCACCACAATGGCACACCATGCTTGCCATCAAATTTCCTCAGTGACTCTGACAATGGCAGAAACTTTCTCTATATTAACACTATGACTTCCAGAGGATTGGGAAGACATCCTGTGCAGCACCACACTCCAAGAAAGTGTCCATCTTTTTGTTTTTAATAATGACCCTAGGATGGTGGGAGGGAAGGGATTAGGATGATGCTGATTTAAGCAGCAAAATGTCTTGGGTCAACACTAACTGAATGAACACAATGAGCAAGTAGTACAGTAGATTTAAGAATTTAAAGAAATATATCATATGACCTGAGGAATGAAGGTGTGCTTTTATAACCAGCTATTTACTGCTCAGTATTACTATGTCACTGTGATCCCCATTTCAATATATTTAGGGATGCCATAACCCGGCGGCCCCCGTGACAATCACGCTTTTGGGGGGGCCCTCACGGTCACGGCCCGGTTTGGGGGCCCCCCACGCCTTGTTCCCGGTTCGGGGTCTGCTCCTCCGCGCGCGGCTGTGTGCCACTCTCCCCACCTGGCGCACTGGCGTAGCCTAGAGAGCAGCTCTTTAAAACATCTGCCACTCAGAGCTATTATATACCAAGTGAGCCCACTTGGTATATATACCCTCAGGAAGCCTTACTTTCCAGGTTACAGTGAGAAAAGAAAAAAAGGCCATAAATCGTTCATGTTGTCTGGGAGTTTAATTGCCTCATCTTTTAAATGTAAACCGCGTCAGTATTCTTGTAATTCTTTATCACAGGATCGTTTTTGAGGCCCTAAACACCTTTAATTGTAATATGCAAATTTATCCCGAAGCTGACCAATGGGAAAGAAGCAATCAGCCCTCCGCTTGGGTTGGTTTTCAATGGCTTGGTAAAGGAAGAGCTTTTGCCTTGCTTGAAAATAGGAAGGGCTTTGCGGTAGCAAAGGCTGCAGAAATAGTTTGACTCCCCCCTTAAACATCCATGGCTCAGTGCTATAGGATTCTGAGAAGTGTAGTTTCTTGTGGCACCAGAGCTCTTTTGACAAAAGGAGGCTGAATAGTCCACAGAGGAGGCGTTGCCTGAGGAGGGCAGAGCGGTGGAAGAGAGGAGGCTGCTCCGGATGGTCCTGGCACTTCCCTTGGCTCCCTTCCTCCCTCCGCCTCCTCCTCCTCCTCCTCTCGGAGCAGCCCCACAGCCAAGCTCATTCACACTCCCAGGCTTTTCTCTCTCCCCCTCTCTGCACTTTGAGACCCCTTTAACTGCCAAAGCTCAATGCTCTGGAATTCTGGTGTCTGAGGCATTTGGCCTTCTCTGTCAGAGAGCTCTGGTGCCACAATAGACTACAATTCCCAGGATTCCCCAGCACTGAGCAGTCTCAAACTGGAGCATTTCCTCAGTGTGTATGCACCTGGGGAGGAATTCTGGGCACTGCAGTTCAACTACGTTTGGAGGGTTATGGGACTTCCTGTCAGAGATAGCTCTGGGGCCACAGTGTACTACAATTCCCAGCATTCCCCAGCACTAACCCAGGACAGTTAAGTCACTCTCAAACTGGATTTCCTCAGTGTGGATGCAGCTTTGGTGAGGAACTCTGGGCATTTCAGCCCAGCATTGTTTTATTTCTACAGTGTATTTTGGACCAGAGACAAGGTGACCAGGCATCCTCCTCCTTTTCCAGGACATGTCCTCCATTTGGATCATGGCTAAGAAGCATGGATTTATAATTACATGGGTGTTTTTAGCTTTTATTTTTGGCCATGTCCTACATTTTTTTGCTTGGGTGCCCTACATTTTGGAGTGAGGGCATTGGTCACCTTGGTCAGATAGCTTTCCAGGGGTTTAACTGCCATTCTGCTGTGGTGCTGGAACAGACCACCATTCCCAGAATTCCATAGCATTCAGCTGAGGCAGTTAAAGTGGTCTCAAACCAGATGATTTCTCCAGTGTAGATGCAGCCCAAGCCTTTTGCCTCTCTTATGTCTGAGATTTCAAAGCCCAGCCCTGGCACCACAACAAACTACAAATCCCAGGATTCCATAGGATGGAGTGATGAGAGTGAAAGGAGTGTGCAGCAGCCTAAGTTTGCTTAATGCAGTTCTTAACATGGTGCACCTCTTGCCTACAGAGTCTCCCAGGCCCCAGCGGGGCCCTAGAGTCCTCAAGGGGCTTGGGAGAGGCTGTCTCCCAGGCCCAGCGAGGCCTTGGAGAAGGTTTAAAAATGTAGGACCTTTTTTTTGGTTAATTTCCTGGCCAGGAAATTTTAAAAAAATGTCCTACATTTTAAGCCTTGTCCTACATTTTTTCCCAGTTTTGAGGTCCCCCGGGATGGCAACCCTAAATATATTGCATTTTAAAGAAAACCTTTTGTTATGTTGAATGAAGAAATTCTCCAGGCATATAGAATCATAGAGCTGGAAGAGACCACGATGATCCAGTCCAAGCCCCTGCAATGCAGGCATACACTATCAAAGCATTCCTGACAGATGGCCATCGAGCCACTGTTTAAAAACCTCCAAAGAAAGAGACTCCACCACACTCCTAGGGAGTGAATTCTACTGTTGAACAGCTCTTCTTGTCAGGAAGTTCTTCCTAATTTTGAGGTGTAATCTCTTTTCCTGTATTTTGAATTAATTGCTCCAGATCCTACTCTCTGGAGCAGCAGAAAATAAACTTGCCCCACACTCAATATGACACTCCTTGAAATATATAAACAGGGCTGTCATATTCACCTCTTAACCTTCTCTTCTGCAGGGTAAATACACCCAACTCCCTAATTCACTCCATTTAAGGCATGGTTTCCAGACCCTTCACCATTTTGGTTGCTCTTCATCTTTGCATGCCCAGAACTGGACACAGTATTTCATCTGAGGCTTGACCAAGGCACTTCCCTCAATATAGACATTATACTCATATTGATGCACCCTTGAATTACATTGGCTTTTTTAGTCACTGCATCTTACTGTTGGCTCATGCTCAGCCTGTCTACTAGGACTTTTAGATCCCTTTCCCATGTATTCTTGTCAAGCCAGGTGTTCCTCATATTATATTTGTGCATTTCATTTTTTCTAAGTGTCGTACCTTACACTTCTCCCTGTTTAAATTCATTATGTTAGTTCTGGCCCAGCTTTCTAATCTATTAAGTTCATTTTGAATTTTGATCTTGTCCTTTGGGGTATAGCTACTTTTTCTATTTTGCTGTCATCTACAAATTCCATGAGCGTTCCTTCTATTCCTTCATCCAAGTAATTGATAAAGCTGTTCAATAGCACTGGTTGCAGGACAGAACCCTGTGGCATCAGGGCTGGCTCTAGATATTTGGCCATCCTAGGCAAGAAATATTTTGGTCCCCCCCCCCCCGTAGCCCCTCAAAATGTAGGGAAAATGTAGGACATGATGTACAACAAAATGTAGGACAAATTGTACGACGTTCAAAAATGGAGAACACAACCAACTAAAAGCCAAAAACATTAATAAAAAACAATATAAATTCATGTTTCTCAGTCATGCTCAAAATGGAGAACATTTTGACATTCTTTCTGGATAGGAAGTTGGGATATAGCTTTGTGTGTTAGACTAGGAGGAACTTCCTGACAGTAAGGGCTGTTCGACAGTGGAACACACTCCTTCCTTGGAGAGTGGTGGAGTCTCCTTCTTTGGAGGTCTTTAAACAGAGGCTGGATGGCCATCTGTCAATGGGGATGCTTTGATTGCATGGCAGAAGGGGGTTGGACTGGATGGCCCTTGCAGTCTCTTCCAGCTCTACGATTCTATGACTCTGGAGACCAGGATTCGATGAAAATCTGATTCTCTCGAACAGAGAAGGCTAAATATCTTACATGGGGCATGTGTCGATGACGTGGCTCATGCTCCATGTCCAAATGGTGCGGCGCATGAGGGATGTCACAGCACTTGTCACACTCTCTCAGCCTCAGAGGATGGCAAAGTCAAACCCTCTCTGAACACACCTCCCAGAAAACCTCTTGAAGGTGCACCCTCGGACACAGCCAAGTCACCAAAGGCAAACTCTCTGAACAAATCAAGAAAACCCACCAGACAAGTAAGTCACACACTCTCAGCCTCAAGGATAGACTGGCAAAGGCAAACTCTCTGAACAAACCAGGATGTTTTGAAATTCCTCCTGGGCAGAAATGTAGGGACGTGTCCTGGATAAAGGATGACATCTGGTCACCCCGGTAAAATGGAGGACGTTTTGACATTGCTCCTGGGCAGGGCTGAAATGTGTGTCGTATCCTGGATAGAGGAGGAGGTGTGATCATCCTACCAAAAATGGAAGACATTTTGACATTCCTCTTGGCCAGAAGGTTGAAACATAGGACACATCCTAGAAAAGAAGGACATCTGCTTATCTTACAAAAAATGAGAACCTTTTGAAATTCTTTCTGGGTAGAAGTCTGAAATGTAGGATGTGTCCTATAAAAGGAGGCCAGAAAAGAGTCAAGTCTGGATATCTGGACCCCAGAACATACTCTAACTCCCAGAATTCCATAGCCATGAGCCAGGAAAGAGTCAAGCCTTGATATCTGGGCCCCACAACATATTCACACTCCTAAAATGCCATAGCTTTGAGCCAGAAATGAGTTAAAGCACTGCCAAACCTGGTTATTTCTTCAGTGTGGATGCAGCCTGATGCAGCCTCTCCTCCCTCTCCTCCAGGGCTTTTTGGCGCCTCCTCCTCAGGTCCTGCAAAGTTTAGGGGCAACACTTGCGCTCCTCCTCGCTTTGCAGAAAGGAGCCAGGGCCAGGAAGAGAGGAAAGGGCACTTGTTGGAGCATGTGCATGCACGCGTGCAGCCCCAAACAAGCACCAGGGCACCACTTGCGCTCCTCCTGAAGCCTAGAGGAGTGCAAGTGGCACCCTGGCACTTGTTTGGGGCTGTGTGTGTGCTCCAACAAGTGCCCTTTCCTCTCCTCCTGGCGGCGCACAGCCCAGCAAAGCCAGGAGGAACGCTTTCGGCACCCTGGTGCTTGCCTGGGACTGGAACTGTGCATGCGCGAGCTCCAAGAGGAGCGCAAATGGTGCTCCTGAACTTTTTGCGCCCTAGGTGACTGCCTAGGTTGCCTATATGGTAGAGCCGGCCCTAGTGGCATCCCTCTAGTCACTTCTCTCCAGGATGAAGAAGAGCCATTTCTGAGCACCCTTTGGTTTGGCTGGTAAGCCAATTAACAAATCCATTTATCAATAGCATTGTATAGCCCATCTTTTTCTAGCTTGTTTGCAACTGTATCATGGGGGACCTTGTCAAAGGCCTTACTGAAATCAAGATATGCTACATCCACAATAGTCTCTTCATCTACAAAGTTGGTAATTTTATTAAAAAAAGACATCAAATTAATCTAGAATAACTTGTGATTTTTTGTGATTGCCATTCCTTTCTAAATGCTTAGAGACTATCTTTTTAATGATATGTCCTAAAATCATTCCTGCTGTTAATGTCAGGCTAACAAGGCATTACTTGTTGGGGTCCTCTTTTCCCCTCTTTGATGGTAAGGACAACATTTGCTCTCCTCTAGTCTGCTGGAAAGTCTCCAGTTTGCCAGGAATTCTCTAAGATTATTGGCAGTGGCTCTGTCATTACTTCTGCCAGTTCTTTTAATACCCTTGGATGTAATTAATCTGGGCCTAGAGACTTGAATTCATTTAGATTAACCAGTTATTCTTGTACTACCTCCTTACTTATTCAGTTCGGCATTTCCCCTAGTGCATCATCTGCTCCATTTTCCTCTGGCTGAGCACCCTTGTCCTTTTATGAGAAGACTGGGGCAAAGAAGATGTTGAGTAATTCTGCCTTTTCTCTGACTCCTATTGGCATTTTGCCATTTTCTCCATACAAGGGCCCTACAATTTCCTTCCTTTTGTACAGACATCCAAAAAAGCCCTTTTTATTATTCTTAATCTCTCTACGAAGCCTGAGCTTATTCTGCACTTTAGCTTTTCTGACATTCCCCCTACACTTACTAGCTATTTGTTTGAATTCCTCTTTGGTGATTTACCCCTTTTTCCATTTCTTAAACATGTCACATTTAAAACTTAGCTCAGTTGAAAGTTCTTAAGTCATACATCCTGGTTTCTTGAGACACCACTGATTTTTCCTACTTATTGGAAGTTTGAAATTGTGCCTTCAATATTTACCTTTTGGGAAACTTCCATTCCTCCTGAACTTCATTTATAATGAGGCATATAATGTGACCATGCCCAGTAGTGGCTCCATTTTGATTGTAAATAATAATTCCTATTAATTTTCTTTAAGATAATGTTTGACATTCACAGGTGTTCATTAACTGCTGAAATCATCTCATGTAATATGGCGTCTAACAAAGGAACATAATAAATAGACTGTCTGAAGGCCAAAACAATAAACATCATTCAATGTAAATCCTTTATATGAATGAATGGGAAAGACTTTCCATCTTTCTCCTATGCTTGTTGAAGGAGGAATGAAGGAAATTGGCTGTTTTTTCTGCCTTGGGAGAAGTCAGTCATTCAGGGATTATCATCTGTGGGGTAATTCTGCTAGTGAAAATCTCCTTTGGGTTTATGTAGGGTAATCTTTAATTATTGTTTACAACTCCCACTCTCCCACCTATTTCACATTTCCACATTATCTCAACAAGTTGCTAAGTAGATATTTTTGACAAGGCTACCAGAGATAGATAAGGATTATCTCCTTTTTCATCTGCTTCATCCTGTATCTTTGTCTGGCAGATTTGGATCTTATTTGATTGCTAATCTGCCTTGTTGGAGCACTTTTTTTTATTAGCACTACATTATAGCTCTCTGGAATTTCACTAACTGCAAGTTTATCCATGGGGCTATTGTGTCTTTTTGGACCTTTATTAGAGTGGGATAGCAGAGTCCAGTCCAAACAAATATAAAAATTCTGGTTCCTTGGTGAACACTTCTGAGGCATCCAATAATGAAGTGATAGTTGATCTGGGGTGTCCTTACAGCTCTCTGCTGAGAGGACTCATGTGAGGGAAATGACAGGTGGATCACAACAAGCATTAGTAGCCCATTGTAGCCCACTAATTTCTTCATTCAACAAAGAAAATTATTTACTCCTATATTTTGTTTCCCCTTCCTTTTCAATTTTTCATTTTCCCTTTTTCTCCCCCTGCTTTTTGTATATGCACTGTCTCTCTCAAAAATGAAAACAGAAACAAAGGGTATATGCCCACATACAGTGCTACCTCGGGTTACGAAATTAATTCGTTCCGCCGCTCCGTTCGTAACCCGATAATTTCGCAACCCGAAAAGGCTTTCCGTTAGCGCTGGAAAGCCGCTAGCCGCGCTTTGCGTTTGAATTTCGCGCCAAAATAAATTTCGTAACCCGAAAAAAACATCGTAACCCGGAACAGTTTTTTCCAATCTAACTTTTTTGTACCCCGGAAATTTCGTAACGCGATCATTTTGTATCCCGGGGCACCACTGTATAGCTGATGTAAGGAGTTTTTGGGTCTAACAATTTACTTATTGCTCAGATTCATTTACCAGTGCATGCTAATCCAGCCCAGTTTATCCCACCTCCTTGGCCATAGAAGGAAACCCCAAAAGTAAAAGAGGTCTAAAAACTAAAATAATCTTGGGTGCTAATCTTCTCATATGAAATTTTCTAATGCAGATACCATTGAACATAAGCACATCTCTACTTCACAGTGGCCACGGGTCTTGCTCCTTATATCTGTGTTGCTCATTACATATGGTTTGCAAGAATGTGGTGCAGATTATTTGCTAAGACCTTCTCCTGGTTTTATAAGATCTATTCTGCAGCCCTGGAAATAAGTCAATCCAAAACATACTTCTTTAAGAAAAATAATTTCCCTGTGATAGCAAAGCAAAAAGGCACAGAGATGAAGCAGATATTGCAACTTACAGGTGTGAAGGGTTTTATGCTTACTGACAATACCCAGACACTAGATTTATTAGGTGAGGAGGCTACAGTGTCTAGTTTAAAGCACATCAAATATCTTGTATTGTATCTGACATAGCTTCATAGTATCCTGGGTATAGGGGTTTTTCTGCCCCCTCCTGAAAAATATCCTCACTTAATGGGGAAAAAATATTATTTCTCTCAGCCATTTCTGCTAAGAGCAATCTGAGGGTCCTGCTTTGGGAACATATTTTTTATAGCAAAAAGACCAATGGTCTTTGTTGTCTTTCTTATTTTTAATTTTGAGGACATTACTCCTATCAGTAACGCTTCCATTTGACTGACAAGTTCATTTTTTTTTATGTCAGCCCCCCCAAAAGAGACATGACTTGCTTTGGAATAAGGATTTCAGAGGGGAAAGGGAAAGGATATAAAATAGACAGGCATACATACATTATGAAGGGCATTTTCTTCATTTAAGTGATACTGCAAAAAGAATGCCTCGAGCTACCATCATTTGCCATGTATTGCACTTGTCTTGAACTAAGCTTAATGAGGCTATACTAGATATTAATGGTATGTTATTCACACAGAAAACCCTTTTATTATTTATGCAACTTTTCCATATTGGGGTTGAATAACTATTGGATTAGGCACATGCATGCCCTATTGAGATGACACAGTGCCTAACATGAAAGTGTGAAGTGCACAAGGAAATGAAACTCTGGTTCCACCTCTGATCTCAAGACATTCACCAAAATTTTAATTTTAAAGGCTTATCTATATATCCACTCGGGATGTGTGAAGATTTTGTTTCAACTTATTTGTCATAGCAGTTTCCTTAAATTCATAAATGTCTTCATATCAAGGCTAGAGGAGACTTGTGATTTAAAGGTTTTGAATGATAGGAGAAATTAAAACACATATATTGGTCCACATCATTAATAAGACAGGCCAGAACCATATTGTCATCCCAGTGCTGGAAATGACTTTTTGTGCTGTGGGCCTTCAAATCATGCTCAATTTATGCAAAATCATTCCCATAAAGAAAAACTATCATGGGGTTTTCTTGGCAAGATTTATTCAAAGAGGGTTTGCCTTTGCTTTTCTCTAAGGCTAAGAGAGTGTGGCTTTCCCAAGAACACCCAATGGGTTTCCATGGCTGAGCACAGATTTAAACAATGGTCTTTAGAGTCATGGTCCAACACTCAAACCACTACACCACACTGAAGCTGGATAATGCAGATGGCAAGAAGTTTGTTTTAGTTATTTTTTTTAAAGAATTTACCAAAATTTACAAATCTCACATTCAAAATGAAAAGAACTTGATTTTTTTAAAATAATAAAAAAACAACAACACAAAATTGAATGCACGGAAAAGCAAAACTGACAGATTTTCATCTCTACTACAAGCTGAATATGCATATGCTCACATAATTCAGATTTGTTAAGATGTTCTGATGAATGCATGGAGAGCAAGACAAGATGAAAGATAAGCCAAGATTTGATAGGACGTAATTCATTTAAATCTATTAAATATTTATATTTAATTATTGTAACAGCACCAGATGCCATCCTTATGGGTGATGATAATGTTTTTCAAACCTAGTCAAAATAATTAACACAGTGTAAATTATTATGCATTTAAATGCATCATCAACATTTTTCCAAACATGTGTCGGTCTATTATGAAGAAAAACATGACATGTATATCATCAATTTCTTTGTGCATCAGCATAATGAATTATTTTCAATATTTATTTAATACCAGGAAAAGAATGGCACATTGTTGTCATACATGGGCCTGTATACTGCAAAAACTGTTGCAATGCCTTGTTTGTTTGTGTAGTGTAATTTTGTTTGCTGTTTAGCCCAGGTCATTCCTATTAAGAGCAATGTGACCATCCCAGAGGATGTTGAGTGGTGCTTAACCTGTATAACAACATTGCTCTAGGTGCAATTGTCATGTAATATAGTAATACCTTACTTATGGGGAAATGAATTAATTACAAGTAATATTTACTTCTAACTATTTATTTCCAAGCCTTGAAAGGAATAACATTGAGTACACCACAGCTGTAAATCAGTTGACAATGTATTGAACTCACATGTCTGTGGTAAGGTTAAGTCTTGGCTCCATCTCAATAGGAAACATAACTATTACTGCTTCTTCTGAACTGAAGAAGTCTGAGCCAATCCAACCAACACTGTAGAAATTCAAGCCAATCTATCCCACCTGTATATTCTTATTATATATATTTGTTATGACCATAGATTGTGATGCCAAGTGTGCACCTTGAGAATGAGGAATGCACTGATTATTGGTACTGATAGCCACTGTGGTGTAGCAATCAGAGCACTGACTAGGATTTCTGGAGACCAGGTTTCAATCTTACTTGCCTATGAAATTCACTAAGTGATATTAGACCTCTCATTATTTGTCAAAGTAACATACTTCTGTTTTAAGGATAAAAATGGAGAGAATCACATACACTACACTTTGTGCCTGAAAGGAAAGGTAGGATACAAATGTAATAAGGAAATAAATACTTCTTAATATGACAATTAGAGAGCTGGAAACACCTGAAGTATGTGTTAGTGCTTTGTTGTTGTGTGCATTCAAGTTGTTTCTAACTTAGGGTGACCTTAAAGCTACAATGGAAAAACTCATCATATGTTTTTCTTGGCAAGATTTGTTTAGAGGAGGAGATGGATAGAGTGTGACTTGCTCAAAGTCACCAAGAGGGGATCATGGCTGAGTAGGAAAGTTTGGTAAAATAGAATTGTTTAAAATGATGCAAGCCTCTTTGAGTCCAGAACTAGGAAAAGGTCGGATCATGATGATGTTTATTACAACAACAACAACAACAACAACAACAACAACAATGTGTCATGATACTTTCACTCAATAATACAGTGGGCCCTTCCCTTATGTGGGGGATCCATTCTGGAGCCCTCCCGTGTAAGGGGAATTCCACGTATACTCAAGTCCCATTAAAAATAATGAGGCTCATGCCCTTCTGGGGCATGCTGAGGGTTCTTCCTGTGCAGCTTTCAGCTTATGCTGAAAGCCACATTTATCATGCCTGCGTATGATGCGAGCACACTGTAACTCTGGCCCAAAAGACACAGGTAGAAAGCACTGGCATCAGACTGATCTGGGGGTGTAGTGTACAGATGATGCACATTCCTGGATTGGGGTGAAGCAACACCACGGCTGCCTAAGGTGGCCCAGGACCACTGGCAAAACGAACACCAAAAAATGGTACTTGCTTGTGGCCCATTTGGAACGGCAATGGCGGCTGCCTCGGGACCATGGCACCTGGTTGCTGAGGTCTCACACAAAACAGGGAATGAGCAGGATGGAGTGGTTAGTAGCTGCTCCAAGCTGCTAGTCTGCTTGACCCATTAGTTACTGATTGAAAATTTTTATAGTTCCAAGTAGCTCGTAATTTATAGTTCGTTGCTTCTAAATTCTGCAGAGAGCTAAGCATAGGACTGCTACATTTTTTTTGCCAGTAATCAAAATCATACATTTATTAGAATGTGTAGCTCTATTCCTAACAGTTTTACCCCTAAAGCAGTCATGAAGGCACTGATTTTGGTTTTGTGTACCCAGTCTTTTTCATAGGAAGGTTTGTTTTCTTATCTAAAGTTTATATGATTACATCATGCTGTCCACTCATAACTTCTGCATGCACACTATTCTCTACACTATACACATGTGCTGGCATACTTAACTTCACTATTGAAGGCTTTTGGCTTCTGTGAAGGTTCTCTGCAGTCCCCCTTCAGCTGAGCTGGATGGGACCCCTTGAGACTATTTTTTAAAATCGAAAGCAAACCTTGCTGCCACCATCCAATGAATAACCAATTACACTTCGGCAATGCATTGGGACATTGCCAGGGATTCCCCTGGTATGTGTGTGTGTGTATATATTTATTTATTTATTTATTTATTTATTTCATTTCATTTATATGCCACCTTTCTCCCTAAGGGACCCAAGGCAGCTCACAGATTTTGGTATTTGCAAACCAAGTCAGGAACTATCCAAGCTAAGGCATATGAAGAAGAGTTCAAATAGGCAGAATGCTTTTTTTAAAAAAAAGCTTTATTCTAAGTAAAGGAGTTCGAGAGCAAAAGGATATGACTACATACAGGACCAACTTGTCCTACAGGCACAGACAGAAAGTGTAAGTTACAGATTACAGAGGCCCTCCATATTCACTGGGGTTAGGGGTGTAGGACTCCTGTGAAAGTGGGAAAAAAATGCAAATAAAAATACCACACTATTATTTTACCTGAGACAATACCTCTCTAGGAATCTCTAAATCCTCCAGCATAATTCAGTTATCAATTTCCACCAGATTTTGACTATAGATAGCACTGTGCTAGAGGACCTACAAATGCCTAGAGAAGTGTTCTTTCAAGGAGTCTCTAGGCCCTCCAGCGCAACCTCTGGTGGACATTAGTAATAGATGAAATAGAGATTCTTAGACAGAACATATGAATCAGACTATTTGTGGTCTCACAGCTTAAGTGGGTTTGTACTACAGGCTTGCAGCATTGTGATTTTCCTTTTTTTAAAAAAGATAATGCCCAACCAAATATTTTGTTTATGCTGCTTGAACCATAAGGCTGTGGTCTATTGGTTCAATGGAACTGACAGTGAGAGCAAGCAGAGGTTGCTTGGTCAAAACCAACCAACCAGCCATAAGAGTGTATTTTTGTGTGTGTTGTTAGGCTGCCAGAAGTGACAGCTTAGGGAAATGCAGCAATAGACCTAACAGCATTTCTGTTCTGGGTCAGAAATTGAAATTGACATGTGGGTCCCAGAACAAGAAACAATTCCATCTGAATTGTGAGTCTTCCTATTAAAATGCTTGGAAACCACTGAACTATTTTAAACTGTATTCCTTTTGTACTAACAGGATTGTTCTTTATATGATGAAATAGACACTAGAAACATAGTTCAGAGGCCACCTCAGACTCAGGGCATGTGTCAGCTACTTGAAATAATTTGTGGAGTGTAGCTCCACTTTTAATACAATTAAGTATGGCATCACTCCTTCTGCAGTGTAACTGTCACTGTTCATGGCTACTTTTATAATTACAGGCTATGTGTGGCCTCCCAGCTTAGGCATGTATCTACTATAGGCATACAGCATTCTGATTTTTTTAATTTTTTAAAAACTAAATTTAGAACAACATAAAATACTTACTTTTAAAGAAGAAGAATTTATTCTAAGAATTTTTTGGGATCTGGGAATGGTAATTGCAATTTCACTATTTTTTTCCAAGAAAAATTCTCCCATGTTCTCCTTCCCATTAACCCCTTGTAAAATGTGATGTAAATTGGAATCCCTAATGTTGTCGTGCACCCCTGAAATCCACATCATTGGATGTTGATAAGAGTGGAGGGGAAATGCCCAACATGATGTCAGGATACAGGTTAAATTTTACTACATGTTGCAGAGGATGAGGTAAAACAGGAGAAATTGACACTGGACTGGACTGTTATATTTGGTGGTAGCCTCGTGTTTCTTCTTAGATGCTCCATTCTAAAGAAGCTCTATTGAGAGTGATTCAAAATCTTTGTAACTTTACAGGTCCTAAAGATACCACTACAGATCAAGCCACAGAAATTATAAGCACAATCAGATCCACTTGTACCTTCCATCTGCCCTCTTCACATATTCTCTCTTTCTTCTAGTGCCTCCAGAAACAAGTGGTCATTAATGAATATCGTGTGAGCATACATAAAATGGATTATATCAGATGAGAGAAAATTACAGTGATTGGCTTACCTTTCTTTTGAATAATAAATGAAAGGAAAATGCTTTCATTCAGATTGGCCTGGGTCAAAATAACATTCCTCTAATTTTTATATTAACTAATTATTGCTCAACATTTTGTGTAATCATTTTAAGCAAGATGTGATTAAACTAATAGCAAGTTTTAAAACAACACAAATAA
>NC_056524.1:52754580-52755677 GCF_019175285.1 Sceloporus undulatus | reverse complement strand
TATTATTTGTATGGAATTTGCACAGGTGCCTTTTGAACCTTGTTTTTTTAAAAAATATTTGTGAAAATAGCAATCTGTCACACATTTTAATGTCTGGATGACACTTTTAAAAAGGAAATTGTGTTATATATATCCTTTTTTGTTTTAATTTGCCTTATATTGGCTGTTAATGACCTTAACATATGCTTTTATATGCAGCAGAAGTATGGGGTCTAAATTCCACCACAGTAGCAGAACTAGCCCAGTCTCAACATCTGAGAAGTATCCTAGGAGTAGATAAAAGGACCTCAGCAGCTGCTGTGAGAGCGGAATTAGAAATCTATTCTATCTGCTCTCAAGCTAAAATCAGAGTGCTCAATTACTGGTGTAAAATTAATGAAATGGAGCCAAACAGACTTCCTAGACTATGCTTATTAGAACAGTTGCACTCTCAATTGCAATCTACATGGTCCTGGCAACTGTTAAACTTTATAAAGAGCTGTGGCCTCCCTGTAGCTTGTACTATGAATGATCAAGCAAGAAAGGGTGCAAGACAGAGAATTTTGGACATTGCGGCTCAAGAAGACATAGCCACACTCAGTAGGGTAGGCAATTTAAAATGGTTGAGCCAATACAAACGGTCCTTTCAAATGCCATCTTATCTAAAAATACAGATCCCTAAACATCTCAGAGAGGCATTTACCCGAGCAAGATTCGACCAACTTGATACCATGGTAAGACATGGAAGATTCCAGGGTATCCCTTATAACGAACGAATTTGTATTTGTGGGGATCATGAAATTGAGGATCTAGCACACATTTTGTTTAGTTGTAATTTGTACCAAGCAGAAAGGGATCAATATCTTCATCCCTATATTAAACGAACAATATACTGGGAGACCCACATCAGAACATCATACTTTATGAGTGGACAAGATTCAAAAATCTCTATTGCTACAGCTCGGTTCCTTCATAAAGCATCGCTGTTGAGATCTAGATATGTTGGAATGATTGGTGTTAATTGTAAGGGGGACGAACAGATTTGATGTATGTCGACGGATATTTTATGTGACTTTTGCCTCCCATTTCAATTCCAATTTTAATTCTGTTTTATTCCC
>NC_056524.1:52704322-52754480 GCF_019175285.1 Sceloporus undulatus | reverse complement strand
AATTCTGTTTTATTCCCTATGGTAACTATCTTACATACTATTGTTTAATTGTTAACTATTTTATTTTATCTGTTTACTAGTATATCCTTTAGCACATATTGTATATCTTTTAGATATACATAAGCTGTAGACAAGTAGTGCATGTTCTGGTTCTGGTGCACGCTTAGGTTATGCATATGTATTTATATTGTATGGAGGTTTATTGCACCTAGTGCACTGTATTTACATTTTATATATAGCTGTGTGATACTGCTTTTTATTATGTTACTAGTATTTTGAAACGGCCCTTGGGCTACTCAATAAATTGTATTGTTGTTGTTGTATTATTTGTATGGAATTTGCACAGGTGCCTTTTGAACCTTGTTTTTTTAAAAAATATTTGTGAAAATAGCAATCTGTCACACATTTTAATGTCTGGATGACACTTTTAAAAAGGAAATTGTGTTATATATATCCTTTTTTGTTTTAATTTGCCTTATATTGGCTGTTAATGACCTTAATTGATTAGAAAGCCAGGCGAAAGCTAACCAAATGAATTTCAACACAGAGAAATGTAAGGTACTGCACTTTGGGTGGAAAAATGAAATGCATAGATATAGGATGGGAGACACCTGGTGTAAGAAGACTATGGAGATTATGGCACAACACTCTTATAGTGGTGCTATTCCACTTTAATTGCTCTGGCTGCCTCCTGTTGGATTCTGGGATTACGGAGGGACATTTCAAATTCTCAGCTAGGCCTAATTCCCACTAGGCTGCAAAGTGAATCACGAATCAGGTTATAGGGACATCGTTACCATTTGAACTCGCGTTTGATCCTATTTTGATCAATTTCTCCAGCGATAACCTGAATCAGTGGTGGATAACCCAGGTTAGCCTGACTGCACTTTTCCAGCGGTTCTTTTTGCAGCTGCCATGTTGGATCCGGGGTAAATTAATGGGAATGACAAGGTGTCCAAATCGGTATTTTAGGAGGGGAGGAGCAATGTTCAAGGGGCTGCCCCGGGGGTGTCACCTGCTTTGTTCTCTTTCCTGCATTCCTGTAGCCATTTCCCCCCATTCGCGTAGCCTTTTCCCTGGGGGAGCGGGAAGCAGGGCAAGGTGATTGTGTGTGTTGACAAATTTATTTTTTTTAAAAAAATCAAGCTTTTGAATGCCTAGCTGCTCTGTCGGGTGTCCGAACATTGCAAATTGCTCCATTGGCTTCCAAATGCGGTAAGCGCATGACACCCCCGTGCCAACCCCCCCCGCTCCACATAGATTGATGTGTGAGGAGACACACCCTTTTAATAACTATTATTCCTTCTTTTTTCCTTTTTCTGTTTTTGCTGAGCGCCTAAGCTCCTCAGCGCTCCAGCGTCTGGGCAGCAATCACAATGATGTTTATCACACTATGCTCTTAAAGAGGTACTATTCCAGTGTGACTCCTCTAGCAGCCTCCTGTTGCATGCTGGGATTGGCAGTTTTAAGGAGCTGAACTTCTCTGCCTGAGAATTCTAAATACCCCTCCTTAAAACTGCCAATCCCAGCATGCAACAGGAGGCAGCTAGAGGAGTCACACTGGAATAGTACCTTTTTAAGAGCTCGTCTGATAAACACCAATGACACCTAGCCACTCAAGGCTTCAGTGATCCATTGACCACAAAAAACCCCTCAGAAAAACAGGTTTGAAAGACACAAATGGGAATGGGGAACAAAAATAGCCCTTGTCATAATGCATCAAAGCAACTGATGTCACTGTGATGTCTAATCACCTAACCGCTTGATTGACAGCTTAAAAAAACTGTTTCAGACAGGCAATGGGAATGCGGAACAAAAAAGTCTCCTTCTCTGGAGGTCTTTAAACAGAGGCTGGACGCTTGGATTGACAGTTCCTGCATGACAAGGGGTTGGACTGGATGACCCTTGTGGTTTCTTCAAACTCGATGAATTTCATCACATGGGCCCTGGAATGGGCCCGTTGCATGCCAAAAAGGGAGCGTTCTGGGAACAGGATGGGTCCCAAAACACATTTTACTGCATGGAGGAATGCCGCAGCTGCCGCTGGGCATTCCAATTGTGTCCCCGCTCTGTTCCAGGGGGTGCGATTTGGGAGAACTGTTCAAAAGCATTCTCTCAAATCACGTCCCCTGGAACGGGATGCAA
Organism: Sceloporus undulatus; assembly: GCF_019175285.1. NCBI lineage: Eukaryota > Metazoa > Chordata > Lepidosauria > Squamata > Phrynosomatidae > Sceloporus > Sceloporus undulatus. The sequence continues at coordinate 52,752,335 of NC_056524.1, read as the reverse complement.
CTGGAACACCTGGCGGCAGCTGCAGAATTCCTCCATGCAATAAAATGCGTTCTGGGACCCATCCCGTTCCCAGAATGCCTCCTTTTTGGCATGCAACGAGCCCATTCCAGGGTCTGTGTGATGAAATTCTATCATTCTATGTTTCCAATGATAAATGGGCCAAGAATCTTGTTAAAAATGGGTTAAAACTTAAAAACAGCAGAGGGAGATGAGCTAGGCAGGTACCAAAATACAGCTATTGTTACTATTGTTCAGGCCAGAGTTCACATTCTGTGTAGCTCTCATGGTCCACTGGGGAATTTTTGCAAGCTCTGTGCTGCTTCTGGTGCTTGTTGAAGGCTCATTGTTAGCACTCAAAGCAAATTGGGGCCAGGGGAACAAAAGAAATTTTGAGAAGCAGGGCAGAAGACAAAATGTGATCAGTAGCTGTGGTAACTCCAGGGTGTCCCACTAAGTTTCACATTCTGTGTGGTCTTACCTTCAGCACACATGGCATGTGGTGTGTGTGTGTGTGTGTGTGTGTGTGTGTGTGTATTTACTCAATACTGCTGCTGGGCCTTGTGGAAAGTTCACAAGTGCTCTGGGATGTTTTTCCTCACCCTGGGTACTGCTGACAGGCTCATTTAACAAACAGTATACGAATCACAATGCTGGGTCCCTGCCTTGCTCTGATATGTCCAAGTACTGGCATTCTTCATCTCTATCCTCTCTCCTAGTTATTTGGTGCATCAGTGTTCCATGAGGCCAACACACATTTGAACTCATTTATGCTGAGCCAGAGAGTCCTGGAAGCAGCTGGGAATGAATGGAGAGAGTTCCCTAGGGTTGTCCTCACATACAAAATTAAAACTTTCTCCTCCTCCAGTATTCCTTGCCCCAGATGTATCTCCCAACCTGGAAAAGTGTAACAATTCCCTGACACTTCAGCCACTGCTCTGCTACCCTCTGACTTTACCTAAGGAGATTATCACATGGGGTCAGAAGCATTAGAGAAGAGAATTGTTACTGCCAATTGTGTGATCAGGGCAAAGATTTTCACATGTCGTTATCCTCCTATCATTCTTGTATCATCATGGAAACACCGTGGTAGCGGGATAACTCATTGGCGATAAAAAAACGTTGAAGGCTTGCCAATCACAATTCATTAGTGCTATTGCAAACATGTGAAAGTGATTTTAGGCTGCATCAATAGAAGTATAGTGTCTAGATCAAGGGAAGTAATAGTGCCACTCTATTCTGCTCTGGTTAGGCCCCACCTGGAATATTGTGTCCAGTTCTGGGCACCACAATTTAAAAAGGATGTTGAGAAACTGGAGCGTGTCCAAAGGAGGGCAACCAAAATGGTGGTCTGGAAACCATGCCCTATGAGGAACGACTTAGGGAGCTGTGGATGTTCAGCCTGGAGAAGAGAAGGTTAAGAGGTGATATGATAGCCCTGTTTCAATATCTGAAGGGATGTCATATTGAGGAGGGAGCTAGCTTGTTTTCTGCTGCTCCAGAGACTAGGACCCAGAACAATGGATGCAAGCTACAGGAAAAGAGATTCCACCTGAAGTTTAGGTGGAACTTCCTAACAGTAAGGGCTGTTCAACAGTCGAACACACTCCCTCAGAGTATAGTGGAGTCTCCCTCCTTGGAGGTCTTTAAACAGAGGCTGGATGGCCAATTGTCGGGGATGCTTTGATTTAGATTTCCTGCATGGTAGGGCCTTGGACTGGATGGCCCTTGCGGTCTCTTCCAACTCTATGATTCTATGAAAGGCAATCGTGTTTCAATAGCACTATTGATATTTCTTCATTAAAACTTCCAGTTAGTAGATTATAGCATTACACTCTTAAAACTGTCAAAATTCACATCTGATTGTTGCTTTTCTGCTAAATTTGATTTAAGTTGGAGATGGGGTTTATATATAAGGTATATGATAAAAGATTAAAGCCACTGGTTTTAACCCAAGACATAAACTGAAGGGGTTAACATGTTATTAAAAGCACTAGCTGCTTCTTTGAAGTTAAAATGGAAGCTTTGGCTTGCATGGGGTGTTCCAACTCTGGCTGTGGCCAGAGGTTTGGATAAGAGAGGGGAGTTTAGAATATAATATTGTTTAGCACATAGATATGTATTATTAAGATGTGATTATATAGATAGCCTGATTCATTAAAGGTACTGATAGTATGTAATGTCAGAGTGTATTGTGTTTGAGGAAATCGAGAAAAATTGATTGTATATATGATTCCAAGGTTCTTATGTCTGGTAGTGATGGGAAGGCAGTTCATTCACACAGCTCATGCCAAATGCTGGACTCTCGGACTGTTTAGCCTTATGTCATGGACATGGACAATCATAGTCCCAAGGGGAGGGATCCTGTGATTTCTTATAAAAGTGTCTGAATGCACTGTGACCGTAGAGCTGACAAAAAAGTCACAAACCTGTCTGTTAAGGTTTTCTTTTTGACAACAAAGCTATTCTTTGACTTAGAGTCTAGAATCTGTCTTTTTGAGGTGAAAGAAACTTGTGGACAAGCTGGATCTGACAAAAAAGGGGGCTAATTTACTTTTACTGCCCTGGCTGCCTCCTGCTGCATTTTGGGGCTTGTAGTTCAGTGAGCTTAAAAACTCTCTGGCTGAATATTCTAAATGGCTGTTCCTAAACTACAAGCCCCCAATCTCCCAGTGTGCCTGGGAATCACTTCCTGTGTCGTGCATGTGAGGAGAGTTCCTCAGCAGCGAGAGAAGACCCATTTTTCTCTCTGCTAACTTCTGCTGACGGGTGGAATGTAAAAGCACTTTTGTACTTTTTACTGCTTGTGAATCATTAATGCCCCATTCTTGCATGAAAGTAATATGTTTTATGTGAAAGTGTGTGAAAATAAGTGTTTTAGGTGTTTGTCACTGAATCGTTCTTGCTTAATAACGTTAGAATTGTGTTTTTTAAACTATAAAATAACCCTTGTGTGATAATCGCCAAATCGTTTCTCATGGCTCTGGTGGCATAGTGGTTAAATGCTGGTAGTGCAGCCACAACATTGTGAGTTCAATCCCAGAAGGCTCCAGGTTGACCCAGTCTTATATCCTTTCATAGGTCACTAAAATGAGTTTGTTGGGGGCAATTGGCTTACACAGTCTACTTTTTCACACTATGAAATTTGGAAGGTTAACTGAGGGTTAATCCAAGGCCATCCCTGCTGTTTAGAGTAATTTTGCAAAAGAATATCAAATGACATCATATCCAATCTGAAGCCAATCCACACACAATCACTAGTCATCCCAGAAACAGCTAAATTTGGTAAAACAGTGAATTTATCCATCCTTTGGCACCGTGAATTTGCAGTCAATTCACAATTGCCCTCACGTGAAATGTTTCTTTAAATTGGTCATGGATTCCCTTTGTTACAAACTACAATTCCCATGAACCTTTGGTTTTGATTTTCTTTCCTGTATTCCTTCTTCTTCTTAAAGCGACACGCGCGCACACACACACACACACACACACACACCTCTTTTCCTCGCAGCCTCTGGAAGATGGCAGAGAGAGGAGCTTTTGGAATTCCTGGGAGAAAGGGTGGATTTGTCCTGGAAAAAGAGGGCATCTGGGAGTTTCAGCCCTCTCTGGAAGTAGGCAGCTTATGGATCAGTGTGTGTGTGTATGTGTATGAGTGTTTGTGGTTTTATGGGTGTGTGTAAAGGGAAACCTCAGTCTGCCTTCCTCTGAAACAGGGCAAAGAGGATTTTCCTTCCCGGTTTCCTTCCTCTCTTTGGAGCGGGGGGGGGGGCACTTGTGGAAATGACAGTTTGAAATGTGCGCAAAAAAAGGTATTTCCCAAGCTAGAAATGGGAATTTGTCCTCATCCGTTTGATATCCAAATTCGACCCTAAGTAATGTGCTTTTAATCCCTTGTTGTGCTCTGTGTGTGATAAGAATTAGCAAATTGGCTTGCTTTTCCGGGATGCCAGCACTATAACCATAAGTCTCAGTGTGAAAAAGTCTTTAGAAAGTGCTTAGTTAATTATGAAGCAGTGTAGAAATATAAATGCTATTGCTGTTGCTACTGGTTGTCTTTAATAGGTTCTGGAACTTACCTGGCCTATGAAAAGGGAAAGGTGTGGTAGCAGCCTGTACCTCTTTAAATCAAATAAAATCAAAACAAAACTTTTTAAAGTGAAAGGAAACAGGGCATTTGCTGAAGTAGTTAGCTATTTCCTAATATTCTATAATCTACAAATTTCCTAAGAGTTAGAATTTTGCACACATTTTTGTTTGGTCACTTTTCAAAGTGTTGTTGTCCCCCCTCCCTTTTTGGCACATGTCAACTAGTATGAAGTGCCAGCATAGTAGAGTGGTGTGAGTATTGAAATATAATTTTCTAGACTAGGGCTTGAATCTCCATTTGGCCACAGAATCCCATTGGACTACCTTATGCAAGTCACACTCTCTCAGTCTCAGAGGAAAGCAAAGGCAAACACCCTCTGAACAAATATTGCCAACCCCCCCCCCCAAAAAAAAAACCCAAAAATCTGTTTCATTTTAGGGTTGCCATAAGTTGGAAATTGCTTGAAGGCATACAACAACAACAACAACAACAACAACAATAACACAGCAATTCTTCAAAGTGAGCGTCGCAAGCTGAAACTATCCTGAGTCCAGGATGGATTGAATAGCCTAATAAACTATTAAAGCTTAAAATGAAACCCACACCTTCCTAGTGTTTAATTTTATATAGCCCCAGTACCTGGCATGATGACAAAATATGACAGTAATTTCCATGTTTGAAATATATATTTTACTGTACTTTGGCCTTTCCTTGGTTATACTCATGCTATGGTTTTGAATATTTTGCACATTTATTGCTTAAAAGAGCCAGCTTTGTTCACAGAAAGTAACCTTGGCATATTAGTTGATCTTTTAACAGACAAACTAGATGTTCAGTTTAGCAGCAATATATACCCACATTTTCTGCAGTATATTTTTAAAAATGTGTGTCTGCAGCTGCTCCTTTGGAACATGATTAGTAGCTATTGTTCGCAGGAAGTCATGAAGCTGAATGGCCCCAATAGGCTTTGATGTCAGCCACTTCAGTTGCTACTTTCTTCCTATTTCTCATGGTAGGGTTGCTGAGCTTTAAAAAGTGTGTGTGCCATTGCCTTGAGGTGCCATGGGCAGAAATATGCCTGGGGGGTATGCGGAGGGGGGGAGGTTGCAGTCATTAATTATCCAGTTCTTTTGTGGAGCACAGTTACACCGCTGAGAATTGGGGAATTATACATCCTAGGTAGGTCTAGCAAAAGCTACTTGATGTGATGCATATTTAGTGCATTTTGCTGATATCCTGGTCAACAGATCTTAAAGATGCTTTAAACTGAAAAAGTAAGGAAAGCTACAGATGCTCGCAAGGTCCGGACAATCAAAGGCAGTGAGGATCTCTTGAGGATGGCTTTCGCTACAGTAACTACTGTCAAATGTCGGCCTCCTTGAAGCTTCTATATTGCTCTCAGCTTTACATAAATAGAGGGCATGCTTCACAGTATCAGAGAAATCAGAGCTGGAAAAAGCTCTGTTGGGTCAGCCCGCCCTTCTTCCTGGCAGCACACTGACTTTTATCTTCACTATATCCTTGACTGCTTTAGGATATATCCTTGAAATGCTTCCAGGAAAAAGATAGCTGCCATTTTCCAAAGGGGAGAACCCTACTTTTTCATTCTACCTTATAACAACTATTTGAATATGGATAGTGCAGGTTTTATTGTGATGGTAAAATTTAAGGGGAAAAAAGATTATAACAAATAATACAATAATGTTTGTGCAATGTCACCCTTTAAATCACTCCGTTGTATAAAATAGTGCAACATAAGAAGGCTGTGTGAATCTAGGGCTGGAAGAATTTTGTTTCAGTTTGGTTTTGAAAAGAATTTATACAAGTGCACAAATGCCTCGACCTGTGATGGCGAAAAAAAATAAGATTAAATATATATATGTGTGTGTGTGTGTGTGTGTGTGTATGAAACAAACACATTCAGCCTGGCTGAAGCTTTCCTTCCTTCCTTCCTTCCTTCCTTCCTTCCACACATCCCTTTATTTATAATCTGCCTTTTTCTCAGACAGAAAATTGCAATAAATCCACAAATTGTGTGTGTGTGTGTGTGTGTGTAAGTGCAGATTAAAAGAGTATTTAATTACCAGCAGGATTAAAAGAATTTGCAGTTAGCCTTCCACATTGACAAGTTTTGTTTTCAGGAATTTGATTATTCATGAATTGTAGCTGCTGCTTAACTAGCTGGAATGGAACAACAGCTCCTCTTCCTCCCCTTCCTTCTCTCTCTTTTTTTGTCCTGAAAATAGTGCCAGCCCATCAATCCCTTTCACAATTTGCCACCATGACATCTCATCCAGATTTTAAACTGTTTTCTAGCCCATCAACTTCCTCCATCCCAGCCTTTCATCTCCAAATTGTGGTGGCAAACAGGGAAAACAAATGACAGGCTGGTAGTTTTGGAAGGACAGGAGATTGAGAGGAGGGTGATTGGGAAGAAGAAGAGTGGTGGGGAGGTCTATGGCTAAGAAGGGGTACAAAATACTGATGAGACATGGTGGTGGCAGGCTGGGAAAGCATGTGATGAGCTGACACTAGTTAAAAGAGTTTGTAGTATGCACATTTTTTTTGACAGTGGGATTAAAATATTCATAGTTTTCCCAGTTTTGCAAGGGGCTTCAGCAAATGTGGAGGGTGGACAGCATAATAGTACATTAAAAGAGAGATTAAAGCAGTACAGCATAATAAAAAGTCTTCTTGTTAACAATCAATTTGCAAAAGCTTGCTAAAATAGAAAGATATTTATCTGCTGAAAAAACAGGAAGAAAGGAGCTATCCTGGCTTCTCTAGGGAGGGAATTCCATAGTGTGGGAGCAGCCTCAAGGAAGGCTGTCTCCCCTGTTCCCTCCAAATGTGTCTGTGGAAGCAAAGAGACAGAAAGAAGTGCCTCTGCTGAAGATCTTAGGGCTCAGTCAGGCACATATGGGAAGATATGGTCCTTCAGAATGTCTGGACCTTGCTGAAGTGCTTGACTCTTAAAAGTGTACATTCAAATTTCTCTGCAATTAACCATAACCTTACCACCTCTCCCCACCCAAGAGGATCTTGTATCTAAATGGCAGGCAAGTACAATGTGGTCACCCCGTACAGGGCTTAGCGGAACCTATTAAATGTGGCCAGAGTGAATAGTAAAAAATATTGTTTTAGTGTATCTTTGAAGTATTTATCAAAATTTACAAATCATTATGTGAGAGAAAGAAGTCTAGGTTTAAAATATTCAGATGAGCAATCTAATAGATTTTCTTAGGCCTTGAGCAGTTGGCTAGGAAAGCAGGGTGCTAAACTGGGTCAGTCCTCGTGCTATCATGGGGATGCTCAGGTGTTTACACACCCATTCTTCTGCCACCTTGGGGATGTGCTACTGGATGCCAGGCATGAAAATAGGTCACCTGGTCATTTAGGTGCAGCCAGGTGCCCCGTTTCCATGTCAGATGGGGCAAAAGGGGTCTGCTCATAAGCAATGATGCTGGAGGAATGTAAGCAGCATGCAGAGCATCTGAACAGACAGAGTTTGCTGCAGAGTTTCCAAAACTAGCCAGGTTTGTCTGTGATAAACTAGGGGCCCAGTTGACCCATGGTGAGGCCTGTTTACCCTAGGATTGTGCCACATCCAACCAATACATGTAGGTCTGCCATGATCTACCTGATCATGGACCTGAGGCTTTGGCCTATGTCATCCAAATAGGACAATACAAATGTTCAGCTCTATTCTGTATTCTAAACATATAGGATTCTTCAATGGGACGACTGTGGAAAGGTGAGTAGACCTGACTTAAATCTGTCTTTTACTTGCTCATTTATAAGTAGAAAGTCTAGACCTAACAGATGATGTTCAGTTCCCATTTTTAGTTGAGCAAGGGTTCCAATTTTCAACAGTATCAGGCAGCGTAGGTAATTGTAACAATTGACAATTGTAGACAGTTAAAGACAATTGTGTGGAAGGCCACAGATTTATCACCTTTACTTTAGGCCATATTCATGGATTGTGCCCAAACAGGGGATATAAATGTGTTCAAGGTCCATCCTTATCTCTTGACCTCCCCTCGCATTGTTCCTGATTTTACCAATCCCAACCCTTCAGGGATTTTACCAATCCCAACCCCACAAAGCACAATCTCCAGTCGCTAGGAGAGTGCTGCCCATGTTTAAAGGAACATTAGCAGAACTTTAGACTTGCTTCTCAGTATATCAAGATCAAGAACAGAGTGGTCAAGACAGGAGATATTGAGATTAGGTCTAGCATCTACAACCATATGTCCCTTTTAGTCATGATGTCTGCATAGGGCTTTTATCCTTGATTAGGTTGTAAAAGCTTGTGCACCAGCAAATGTGAACTATATGGATGATAAAGCATAAAAATAGTCTGGAGGGGTAGATACAATTTTAATCAAAGGTGAAGTTCCCAAAGGGTTTTTCATATTTCAATTATAAATAAATGGATTGTATCAACATAGGAAAGAGCTTGCAAACACTGTTTTAGGCCTGCATTGAGAGAGCCATTGTGATACAGTGGGAGATGTGGGAGATCTAGATTGATGTTGCCATTGAACCATGAATCTTACTTGGTGGCCTCAGGCTAGTCACTCTTTTTGAACTTGACTTACCTCACAAGGTAGGAGATTGTGAGGAGGGTGAGAACCATGCATGCAGCCCTGAACTCATTGAGTAAAATTTGATATAAATTAATCAAATACTGTAAATAAATTCATATAAATTATGTGCAAAACTACACGTGGCTAAGAGGGAGTAGGACCCTAGCAGAATGCACTACACATACTTGTTGTAACTTCATATTTGTTTCATCTGCTTCCACACAAGTATATATATATGGGAATCTCTTTATGAAGTTATGAATCCTAACAAAGCTGGATTCTGAGCCACACAAAGAGTTCCTGTTGCACACTTGTGGAGGGTCACTTCAGTCCTTCAGATGAACATGGATCAGATAGGAACAGAATCTTCACTTATCTTGATCCTTACTCTGATGCATGTTTAATTCTACCTAATGTTAGCATTTAAACATATCAGGGAAATGAGTCAAAGTGGTCCTATTAAAATATTCCTATGTGCAAACTGTAACAAATGTACTACCAGTATCTAACTCCCATTTAGCATTTCTTGTCTTATCCTCTCTCTTCCTTTCTCTCTCATACACAAGTTTTGAACACTGCTACTATTATATCATGCTTAGAATTTATGCAGGAGAGCATGGCTAAACTTCTTGGATACCAGATAGTTACATCTTCTGAATTTCTTCCCAGGCTATCATTGGCACTTGCTGAAATCAGTTTTTCTTTGCTTACTGTTTGCATTCATGGAAGCCTTTATAGAAAAAGATACAAATCATACAGCACTTCTCCTCTCCACAGGAAGGAAAACACCATTTATTTCGCATGGCAATTGAAAATATATAATTTTATTGTGCAACATTTTTTAGTAAATACAAAGTGGAAAACGATTCTAGCAGAGCAGTAACCAAAGTGCCCATCAGTTAAATAGATAGATTATAAATATACTGAAACAGCTATAGGACTTGGTGCTGTCAAATCAGACAGTAGATCCCTGGCCCCAAGCTTTGCTGTCTTTCAGAGAAGGAAGCAAACTGTTTAGCTTTTTCAAGCCTGCATTCTCCATCTGTCCACTGACCCATGCAGCTGCCCTACCCTTTGCTTCGCTGGAAGATTTGTGATTGCCTTGATGGAAGAAAGTAAAGTGCAAAAATGACAGCACCTTCAGTGGTACTCAGCAAAGAAAGATAGGGCAGACTTCAAGTCTCATTTGCATCTGGAGAGCTTAGAATTAGAAAAGGGAAGCTTTGAGAAAATCTGGACAGAACACCTGCCAGCCACAGAATATTTTAGGCAAAAAAATGAATAAAAATATGTATAGGCTGTAAACAGCAATGAAGCCTGCTTCAGGGGCAGAATATTGAAGGCAACTGTGGGCCATTTTTTACTCCACAGTGTAAGGAGTGGGGGAGTTGGAGCTGTATCCTGGAGGGTGAAACTGTCAATGTAATAATAGAATGAGACAATTGTAAAGTACTTCAACAGTCATCTAATCCAACCTTCTGCCATGGAAGGAATACATAGTTATGGCACCCATAAAAAAGGCCATCCAACCTTTTTTTTAAAAAGACCTACAGTGTATGTCCACCATACTCGAGGAAGCTTATTCCCCTGCTGAACAGCTCTTAATCAAGATATCTGTGGTAATATTTAGGAGACCTCTCTTTGTAGTAAGGCAGGATCTGAGCTGGCAGTATGTTACCCTAAAAGATGGAGGGGAACATGGGGCAGGGGGAGACCAGCAGGGTCAACATCTTTTTAAATTTTTGGATTTTTTTTTAGCTCAAATGCAGGCCTGCTAGAGAAGGATAACAGGGATCTTTTATAATAATAATACTAACTGTAGAGAGACTCCACTTTCAGTAAATAGAAAGGTTTTATTTAGAAATGTCAATTGTGCATGTAGATGTACAAACAACAATACAACCTTAAGGCAGTCAGAAAGAAAGGTATGGAAGACTGGATAGAGAGGAATCAGGAGTAAGAGAGGGTAATAATTACCAGTTCTGAAGACAAGTCCATGGAAAACATAGAGTTGCTCAGTTAACATTGGACAACTACACAGAGAGAGTAAATGGGACCCTGTATGCACATTTCCCGTTTTCATACCTTCTAGTGTAACAAAGGCTTTCATGGTTTTCCTATGGAATTGACAAAATGGCCCTGGAACAGCTGATGGCTTTAACTCCAGAGTGATAAATCCAGTGGAGGTGGTGGTGGGCTTCCTTGTCAACACTGAGATCTTTGTTGCTGGGGAAACATGGCTATTGGCCATATTAGCATTAGAAGTAGAACAGGTAGGTGAGAATCATGTCACCCTCCAGATGTTATCAGAAAGGAAATCCCAGCAGCCCTAAGTAGCCTAGCCAATGGTGAGGAATGCCAGGGGGAACAGTCTAACAATATTGGAACAACTTTTTGATTCCCACCTCTGGCCTAAATATAATTATTAGTCTCATTAATTAATTGATTGGATAAGTCAAGGCTTATAAGTTCCAGGGATCATTGAAATAGGTCATTTTTTTCACCTGTCCCTAGTGGAGACAGGATATGTTCTGAAAGTTAGTAAAGAAAGAATATATTCTTGAAAATGCTGAAGCTTATGTTCAGGTAAAAATGTGTGCAGTTAATGAAGTCTTACATCAGATGAAAGGTGTTTCTTCAACTCTTCTCCTATTGTATTAGAATGCCTGCCTCGCAGTATAATAGAATCATTCTCCTCTGTGCCTCAGTTGGCAGCTTCACTAATCTGTCACATATAACATTTTGGGAGGAAAGACACCAGATTCCCTGACTGAGAATAGAAAACATGAAATGCTTTATAGAAAGTAAATCAATTAAAAGAAAAAGGGTTCTTCCCAACTTGGCAAGATAAAAATTCCTGCACTGTCAAAAGCAACAATTTGTCCCCATTCTTGCTGAACATAGCTGGCACTAGGCACTTCAGAGCTTCAGGCGATTTCATGGTACCTTACTGGGCTAAAAAGATCAAAGGCGACTCATTATTTTTTGTCAAGCTCAAAGTTTCAGGCAGCTGATTATTCTGCTCAATAACAGTAATCTTTTTAATCACAGCCGGCTTGGTAGTACAATATTTACTGCTGATGTTTTCAAACAATTTGGAAGCACTGGCTTTTTTTGAAAGCAGTTATAATCATGGGGAAATCTGAGCTATCCCTCAATGGGGCTTCATTGTGCTGCAACATATAATACCACAGTTGAGGAACTGGGAGTAATTAAAAACATATCAGATCTGAAAAAGGGGTTTCCATGTGGATTATTAAAAATAGATTTTTTAAAAAATACATATACAGTGTATAGAAAATTTTCCAAAGAGTCACCAAGGTGACACATCTTCTATTGTATTAGTAAGATGCACAATTATCTCCAAGTGCCAGCGATGACACAATATTTGGTGATACTAAGAACTCCTCTTTAGTAGGATCTGTGTAGCTACTTGGTGTTAAAAAAAATGAGACAACAGACACTAACCTCCATAAATGCATTGGTCTATGGTGGCAGCCATCTTCTCCCTATCTCTAAAAAAGCCTCTGGAAATAATGCTTTGCCATGATGTAACACCATAACAATTCATCATTTGATCTGGAATTACTAAGGAATGCTGTGAAGCTGCTGGGGACAGTCAAACATCTGCCTGAAGTGATGACAAAGGTTTGCTTATTTTAAAAAGGCAAGAAAACTTTGTCCATTTTGTTTTTGTAGCTGGCTAACTCTCAACCAAGTGTCCCTCAATTTTGTCTGTTTCTAAATCTGTGATGCTCCACTGATAGCTTCCAAGCCCATTGTTTTTCATTCTCCAAATTCCCCATGTGAAGTCTTCCAACTTCTAAAATACTTTTTATATTTATATTTCATTTCATTTATATGCAACATTTCTCCCAGACAGGGACCCAAGACAACTTAAAAAGGAATAACTAAAACCTGACAGTAAAAATATAAAAACAATTAAAATCATTACATTAATGCAGTGTAAAATTATTTTAAACGAATACAAAAGTCTATCTATTATCCATCCATCCATCCATCCATCCATCCATCCATTCATCTAAACAATATGGGCCCCAAACACTTACAGCATGACAAAAACATGGCAATTCCATTTCCCTTTCTCTCCACCAAACCACCTAATTTCTAAATTATTATGTGTTTTCAAGCCATTTCTGACTCATAGTGACCCTAAGATGAACCTATCATGGGCTTTTCTTGGCAATATTTGTGCAGAGACGATTTGCAGTTGCCTTACCCTGACACTGAGAGCATGTGACTTGTCCAAGCTCATCAAATGTGTTTCATGGCCAAGCTGGGAATCAAACCCTGGTTTCCAGAACTGGGGTCCAACAGCGGTCCAATACTCAAACCATTAAGTATGATGGCTCACAAAATCCCTCAGTACCAAAGGAAATTGTCATTTTCTGGCTGAAAACAGAAATTGGAAGTGATGTCATAACCCTTCAGTTCACACCTGACATGATGCTGTGGCCAACAAAGGGGGGATATGGCCCCCATCATTATGCAGTTGCCCATCCTGACCATAAATGGATAAATGATCTCAAGGATATGTAAAAAGTGAGCACCCCTAGTATTTTACTTAGGGTAGTTTTGCCCTGTTTGACTCATTGACTGGATAGGAAATGATTGAGCCAATCAGATGAGCATCACTCTCAGGCACTAACTGCACATGCTAAATAAAATGGCCCCCTCCCTGTCTCTTGATGAGGAGTTCATATGTCATACTGCCCAATCCCCTGGCTCTGGTGTGGACATCCAGACAATGTCCACCCAGTTCACACTGAACCTGTGGTATATCCCCCTCATAATGGATTAAAATATGTTCCAGATCTTCCTAGAAGATTCAAAGCTCTTCATTGTGATACTGGGTGGTTGATTACAAAGTGCCCCTCTGTGCCACCTGGTCCAGCTGCCAGCATGGTGAGTCACTTACTCTAGGTTGGAATGAGATGTCAAGCCATGTGATTGATGTTCAGCGCTTCAATCTGACCTCAGCTGAGTGATTCACTGTGGCAGTGGCCACATCAGGCAACAAAATGGGACACACATGTGAACACTGTCCACCATTGCAACAGGAATGCTCGGGGGGGGGGGGGCACTGGGCCAGCTTTGGATCTGGAATAATCTGGGCTGCTCCTGGAATATTCTGGCTCATGCAGACACCACCCCTACCTTAGAGACAGGCAATGATTAAAACCACTGAATAAATATACTAAGAAAATATTATGGTAAATTTAAATCCATAACATTAAATCCATTTAGAAACGCCTACTAAGAAGTCTGGGTAAGAATGGCACTTGAAAGCAGGGCCTGAGGCACCTGTAAACTCCTAAATGTTTCTGGACTCCAGTTCCAATCTGTCAACAACCCTATCAGTCAGTAAATGATTGTGAAGGTAGTTTGGCAACTGGAAGGACATAGGGCCAGTACAGACTGGTGCTTTGCGTCAGCCTCGGCCCAAACTAGGGGTACGTGAACTAGGGTTTACAAGCTCCGCAGCCCTACCACACACTCTGGATGCCATCTTGGCATGCCCTTCTACAGACGGGGCATACCACGATGACGTCTGCACGCCGCAGTGCCCAAACAGCACCGCGCCATGTGCATGTCATCATCACATGTGAATGCGCCAATGGCTGGGAGTGGGTTCTTTTTAGGCCTCCCGGAGGCTGCGCCATTTGCTTGGCACAGTCTCCATCTGGGGCAGAAAAGGGCGGCATCTCACCATCTCTTTCTGCCAGTCTGTATCCCCTCATAGTTTTCCTAACACTGCTTCAGAGCTGTTATTTTACTTACAGGTTCCTGAGGAAAAGTCTCATTCAACATAGTGGTCTTTCCTTGGTGCAAATTTATGTAAAATCATACTATAAAGGGATGCGGTCCTATATGTTGTTATTTAGGAGAAAAGGTCGACTTGTCTGTTGACATACACAATATTGTGCCGTAAATTTCTTTAATTTTAAACATACAATATTATAATTACAGTAAAATGAAACAAAACAGAGTATTTAAAAAATTCTTGTTCTATAAAAAAAAGGAAAAGAAAATTAAATAGTAACGTTTTTAAAAAGCTAACCCAGTAGCTCTTGCAATGTGAAATTCAAGGTTCACATACATATGGCATGCCCCATGGGGCTTTTCAGTGGGTGTGCTGTGATTCTACAGGAGTAAGTTTTTAAATTAATTTGTCAGTTAGTTGTTTGAAGCAACACAATTAATCAGCTCCAAAATCTTTAACTGGTTGACAGCTCTAATGACTTTACAGTTTAAACTCATTGATCTGAATTGTCAGTGGGGACATCAAAAAGTTTAAGATAATTGGACATTCAGATAAATGGTAGTTCTTATGGCATCAATGGAGGGGGAGAGATGGGGAGGAGAACAATGTTAATCACTGATAATGTAAGATTTGGGAAAATAAAACTAAGAGCTAACAAATATATTTATTTTATAAGCAGATAACAATCACACACACAACCTTGCTAAACTCTTGTGGTTACCATCAGTTCACATTCTGCAACGATGGTCTTTGTTGACTACCAAAAAGTCAATTGAATCTGTTCTGTGGCAATGTTTGCTATAAACCTTTGCTCTCCTGCTTACTGCAGCTTCTCCTGTTTATTACTTCTATAACTATTCTCCTTTGCAAACCATTTTGTTTTTTCCTTTATTTAAACTTGCGTTTGCAAAATATACGAATCTTATTAAAATCAAGGAGTATAATCCTTCTTCTCATGTTTGCTGCTGTACATGAAGGAAAGATGCTTATAAATCTCAACAGCCTTGTTTCTCTTTCCTATTCACCTTTATCCAGAATGTTTTGGGCCATAGTACACATTGCTGTATTTTACCAAGGGTGCATTTACACTGTAGAAATGAGGCAGTTCAACCCCACTTTAACTGCCATGGCATCATCCTACAGAATCCTGGGATCTGTAGTGTTGTGAGGCACCAGCATGCTTTATCAGAGAAGGCTAAATGCCTTTCAAAACCACAAATCCCAGGATTCCATAGGATGGAGCTACAGCACTTAAAGCAGAGTCAAACTGCATCATTTCTACAGTGTATATGAACCATTAGTTGTTATCTGTTCCAGCAAGCACCATATATATGCAAACTTTAAGTTACTTCATGTATAAGTCAAGGGTTAAATTTAGGCATGTAACAAAGGATCTAAAGGATAAAGCAAAGGAAAATAATGTCAAAAAAACTTACAAAATTCTAGCAGACATGTTTGTGCTCATACTAAAGGCTGTATGGATGAGTTAATATGGTGGGGTCAGTGTTTCCAAGACAAATTACACTCTTGCCTTTCACCAGGGGATGGTTCCTTTTTAAAATAAGACTTAAAGTACTGTACTTACATTGACTCATGAATAAGTTGACTCAGGATTTTTGGGGTCAATTTTTTTACTAAAATTTCTAGACTTATACATGAGTATATACAGTACATTGATAACTCCCATGTCCAAGGTGTTGGTCAGAACTTTGATTGCAAGTGAATCTTATGTAGGGCCCTGATGAAGAGAGGGAAAGGTGAATGGGTGCTTCATAGAAGGTTGAACCAGCTGAGAAGAGCACCCTCCTATATGTGTAGATGTACATGGAGAATAGGTAACTCTGCAATACAATGATGCTGTGTTGGCAGCATCCCTGGAGAAGACTAACAAATCTCACAAGGCAACTGGATTTTATCTTGCAAAGTACCTGCATCATGGAGTGGTTAACGTTCACCTGAACTATGGAGAAATAACAATTTCTCAGTTGATCTAAAGCTCAGACTGAGGTATTGTAATCATATTTTTCTGCAAATTTCACACACACACACACACACACACTTCATTCAGGGGACTTTGGGGTTTACACATAAGATACATTATGTGAGTACAGCTGAAATATAAAGTGTGAATTCAGGGGACTGAATTTGCAAGTATTTAGAGGTCCCCAGTTTTGTAACATTGTAGTAATCTAAAATTTAAGTTAAACATTTAGAAATACAATTTGAGCATGAAAGCAGAAAGCCAATGTGAACAAAGTAAATGTTCCACGTGTGAACCATTTTATGTGTCTCATTTTCCACAATGGTACAAGGAAATCGTACCAAGAACATGGTATAAGGACTGGAAAAAAATTCCATGGGGAGGGGGAAAAAATCTTATTTAGAATGACACCTTTTTGCTGCCTCCAATAACTGTACCCTTTATGATAAATGGGAGTCCTTCCATTCATCACAGCCTTCTCCCCAGTTACATTTTAATGAGGGCCAGTGTCACAGGTGATGAGATAGCAGTTGTCCAATGGGATGGGTAAATAGTTCTGAGCAAAGGTTATAATAAGATGGGGAAGGACCACAAGGATATTTTTTTTTAAATAAAGCAACATCTGGAGTGGGGGCTCCATGGGAAGAGGCTGGTGGAGCTGGACCATGGAGTCTGGGCTCTCAAGCTAATTCTGTGAACATCAAGGTCTACAAATGCAATCTGTTCTGGAGTAGCATTAGGAAATGTATTAGCTAGCTGTATTAGGGTCTTTTGATTCTTTTCTTGATTTGGCTGGCATGACAAATTCTGTTTGTAACCTGTAATCACTAAATGTGATTGGTGGAAAGCCATTTCTCATGTAAGAGATATCCTTTTGTTATTAAGATTCCATTCTTAAACTGCATCTGCACTGCAGAAATAATCCAGTTTGACACTGCTTTGACTGCCATGGGGCTCAAAGTTACTGAATTCTGGGAATTGTAGTTGTTGTGGACCAGAGTTCTCAGACAGAGAAGGCTAAATGTCACACAAAACTCCCAGTTCCCAGAATTCCTTAGCACTGACTCATGACAGTTAAAATAATATCAAATTGGATTATTTCTGCAGTGCAGATGCAGCCTAAGTGAAGAATTTTGATAACAAAAGGCTAAGAGGGATGCCTTGTTCTCAGGCACATTTAGTGATTACAATTTAAAAACAGAGTCTATCATGCCAGCCAAATCAAGGCAAGAATCAAAAGAGCCTAATGCAGCTATTTATTATTATTATTATTATTATTATTATTTCTGCAATGTGGATGCAGCCTTAGACTAGAATTCTATTCTTGGAAGTACTCCCTTTCTCACACCCTCTTTTCATTTTGGGAGGTTTGGGGGGGGGGGGGGGCGTTGAAGGATTAGGGGAAGAAAACTGCTGCAGTTTTGGCAGATTTTGTTTGGTTTTGGGGCAAAAACATGATCAAAAACAGGGCCAATTTCTTTTTTTTAAGTTGGGAGGGACACTGGGGCATTCTGGGAAACTTTAGGGCTGCATATGACCCACAGGTTGCACTTTGCCCACCCCCAGCCAGAGACTTATGTAGTTCACTTAGTGATTTTGTACCAATCACTTCAATCTGACCTACCTCAGATGTCTATTATTTCAATGTATCAAGGGAGGAAGGACTAGATAGAGATGTAACAAGCAGACATTACAGAAAGTGCTACTACAATAGTTTTGAAAGATTTCCTTTGATTTCCTTTGTCATATTTTCTTCTTCCCCTCTTTCTCCCTGCTGCCACCTCTATGTGTTGTTTGTTTTGCAGAGAGAAAAGCTGTGCCAAAACCCTCGCTCACCTCTAGTTGTATATACATTGCCTAATGCAGTTTGGGCTTAACTTCAGGTGGTGCCTCTAGGCACGACAACAATACAAATAATAACCTGGGGCCATGCAAACTCCCTATGTGCAATAAACTGGGTTTTTGCTTGAATTGTGCTTTGAAGAAGGGATAAATGTTAGCGTCACAAGAGTGCAGCTCTTTTTATAGAATTTTGTCAGCATGAATGACATTTTACCTAATGAACATCTGTAATTGCTAATAGAAATTACATGCATAAGTTCCTGCACATTTACATGACATCTACCCTTTCAAATTATTTTAGTACAGCTTTTGTTGGAGGAGAGATCTAATATATTGAAGGAAACTGGAGGGCCAGTTTTGATTTTCCCATGTAAAAATTATTGATGAATGTCTGGAGAAAACATGCTTAAATGGCCTATTAAAACATTTATTTGAATTAAAGGATAAAACCAGTCACTCAACAAAATGATAAAAACCCACACTTCACAGGCAATTGCACAAATTATCCAAAAGCAACCGTGACACAGACCCACTTTGCATTTCCAATATGACACATGCAGATAGAACATGCCACTTGCAGAGCTGTATCTCAATTATTCGGGGCGGGGGGAGGAATAAGATGGAGAAGCAACTTTAGCAAATGCATTCAATTAAAACCTATTTTTAATCAATCTCAACCTTGCCTGACCATTGCTGCTTTGATCCAAGTAAAGCCTGCTTGCAAAATAATTAAGGGATAGAAAACCTTAAGATTGGAGTAAAATAAATTCTGAAAGCATGAGTGGGAAATTATTCCTCTAGGCATAGAGGAACTAGTTACATCTGCATATATAACTCTACAGAAAATCTCCAGAAATGCAGGAGATTCCAAGACCAATTGAGCTCCTTAAAGTCTTCTTAATCCAGGTCACTTTATTTCTTGACCACAATACGAAACAGCTGATAATAATAATAAATGTGGTGGGGCATGCAGCATCATGCTGGCATGGAGGCAGAGTTAGAGTGCATGGCGTGTGGTCACCACACCCCCACTGCACCGTGATGCCAGCGTTTATTGCTGGTCTGTACAGCCTCTTTCTTTGAAAAATAATACATCTTATTACTTGTGGTTGGACAGTATTCCTCTGACATTATACATTAAAATGTCCCAAAAGTAACTTAGTTCATTATTTGAGTGGCTGATTACTTTCTGTTATTTTAGGGGGGGAAAGCCTTAGAGGTGATTAAGGAGTGCTATAAACCTATACTTATCAAAACGTCTCTAAAATCGTCTAAGATAACTTATGAAAGTAACTAGAAGTAGTTACTCATTGTCTCAGTAAATTACCTTCACTCTTGTCCATGTAACTTTGGAATATAATTCTGTAACTCTCCTGTTACCCAGAAGTAACTTGTTAGAGTTATGTTCCTTGTAATTCATTACTTGTTGTTTCCAGACATCAGCATTCGTTTCAGGGTTTCCAAACTATCTCACAGTCAGTTTACCTTTTTTGCAGATCAGATAATAATACATTAATTCAGATTTGTCACATGGCTTTCAAGATACCCTTGGCCTTATTTTTCTGGAAAGAAATGTGGCCACTTGTATTATTCTGGGCAAATGAAGATAGTGGGCAACATCTGGAACTATATCTGGTCTTCCTCCCCTTAGTATGCCTATGAGCCATAGGATTACATTTTAAAAAGAAAACTACACACCGCAGCCCCAATCTGGCCTTTCCAATGGGCAAAAAGGAACTGCAAAACCCACTTCTTTTTGCACCCTGGACAGGGTGCCATAGATGCGGCAGCGCTGCTTTACGGGGCTCCTTTGGTGCTGCGTCATGCGGATGGAGCACCAGAGTAGTGCCATGACACCGTGTACCGTGCAGTGGGCACTGTGCAGCAGGCAGAGTAGTGCCATGACACTGTGTACCAGGCAGAGCTGGGGTGTGTGTTGTGTAGATGCTATGCCCCAACTCCACCTCCCAGCCGGCCCTTCAGGCCAGTTTGCACAGGGCCTGAGTAATTTGTATTAATTTTATAACATGCATGTATCTAATAGTCATGTCTCCTGAAATCCATGCATTTGGAATGTGATAGGAAAAGATTATTTGCATGTATGAAAGTATGTGCACCTCTTCTTGGCCCAAACATGACTCTGATGTGGAAAATTTCTATGCATGCATGTTGGTATGTCTGTATAGGGTCTTCTGACATAGGTTTGGGTTATTCTTCTAAGTGCTTCCTGGGTACAACAGTGGATGGGATAAGTCTGCCTCCCATGACAGTATAATAATCTCTTAGAAATGGTACTTTTTGGACTACAACATCTAGAAATCCCAGCTAATATGCTGTTGGGAAATTCTAGAAACAATACTCCAAAAGGTAATTTTCCATAGCCTGCCCATGAACCTCCTTGCAATTCATTGAATGTACAGGAAAGGCTTTAGTGGGTCATCTACCTTGGGTCCCATTTTTGGGAGAAAGGCAGAATACAGATATAATAATAAATAATAATAAAACCAAGCCATTAGTGTATCTAGTCCAGCACTCTGACTTATAGTAGAACTCTATAAATTGTCTACTCTGATTTAGAGCAGAAATCTGGAATCTTGGTCAGATAAACATCCTTTCCAACCTTGCTACCTGAGATTCTGGGGACTGAGCCTGAGACATTGTGCTTGCTCAGCCACTGAACTATGGACACTCGCCTATGACTAGTTTAAATTATATTTTCTCATGTATGTTTAAACTGGACTAAAGTTCTATAAGCAACCACCTCCCCACAAGTTTCAATTGATATATTGATCTGAATGTCTTCTTTTTTTGCTGGAAGTGCAACTAGATTTAGCACTGAAGCAGTTAATGGTGTTTCTAAATACTGAAGCACTGAAACAGTTAAATCAGAGTGGGCAGTAGCAATAGGTTTAGGTATTAGTTTAAGTGACTGCCAATGAGCTCCCTCTGTGTCTAGGTATCTTGACTCATCTGAGATGTAAGCTGATATTCTTAGGGAGGTTTCCACCTCTTCTCCTCCCACAACTCTCTCAGCTCCTCCCTAGAGATGCAGCTACATTAGAATACCATATAGGCTCAAATATAAATTGACCTCATGTATAAGTCGAGGACATGTTTGGGGGCCAAATTTATGGATTTTGATATGATCCATAGTTTTTTGTGGGGTTTTGGGGCTATGCAGCCATGTTCTAGAAGAGTTTCTTCCTGATGTTTTGCCAGCATCTGTGGCTAGCATCTGTGGCTGGTTTCTCTGAAGATGCCAGCCACAGATGCTGGTGAAATGTCAGGAAGAAACTCTTCTAGAACATGGCCACATAGCCTGAAAACCCCACAAAAAACTATGGATGCCGGCCATGAAAGCCTTCGACTCCACATTGATATGATCTATTTATTAGTCAAGGGTAAAACTTAGGCGTATGAAACAAAGGATGCAAAGGATGAAACAAAGAAGAAATTCTGGCAGGTATAACTATGTCCCTAAAGGCTGAGTGGATGAGGATGGAAAAGTTGTAAATGGTGGCTGTGGGTGTGTTGTGGAGGCAACCAGGCAAAGGTGGGGTTAAGAAAAGGCAGAGCAAGAAAAATGGCAACTGTGTTAGCAGTGATTATAGCCTTTAATTTTAATGTGATAACTTTGCCTGATTGTAAGCCAAAAAAACCTGAGAAAAATACAGAAATGTCTTATTCAAACCTTTTTAAACCTGATTCCTCTCAACACTCCTTTGGACTAAGAACTGCCACCACCATTTTCCTACTCAAGCAGTCAAAAAGGTTAGAAATTGGGATGCAACAGAAAGAATAGAGGGGTTCAATGGCCTTTTAAGTACTCCCAGGATGAACTGAGCTCTTGCCTTTTGCCACTCTATTCAAACAAAGGGATGGTTCATTTTTTTTTTATAAGAGTTAAAGTACAGTACTTATATTGACCGATGGATAAGTCAACTCAGTTTTGGGGTGTGTGTGTGTGTCAGTTTTTTTGACTAAAATGCTAGTGTATATACAGTAGCTTCCTGAGGAATTTATAATAATGAAGACTTTAGTTTTGTTCTCTCAGCTACTGATGCCTTTCCTACTTAGTTAGGATGTCTAATAGCTGCACACACTAAACTAAAGCTTCTATTTGTAGTCGCAACTCTCCAGTAAATAAATATCATTAAGAAATCTCTGTATTTTAAAAATGACTGAAGCTGTGTTCCAATTCAACAACAGTTTTGCTGGTCTTTTACCCAGCTTAACTCTGATAAAATAACTTCAGTAGTTCTGTATATGTGAACATTTGTAATATGCATATCTGAAAAAGGGTTATTCTATTTCTCTGCTTATTAATTCTCACATTCCTGTCTCTAGCTGTTACTCACCCATGCACTAATCCCAGCTACCATAAATTGTTTAGTTCATTAGACATTTCTCTTCTGGTCTCCTCTCCTCATAACTTTCAAAATGCATTTTAGGGAGCGTATGGGAATTTGGATTTTAATTTTAATATATTTTTCTGGTCATGGCAAAAAATGTCAATCAAAGGCAGTTATTGCGCTGATCTTGTCATGACTGTTTATGATCATAAAATCGTAGAGTAGGAAGATACTCCAAGGGCCATCCAGTCCAATCTCCTGCTATGCAGGAATACACAATCAAAGCATTCCTGACACAACCAAAGCATTCCAGCCTCGGTTTAAAAATGTCCAAAGGATAATCCACCACTCTCCCAGGCAGTGCATTCCATAGTTGAACAGCTCTTACAATTGGGAAGAGCTTCATAAGGTTCAGGTAGAGTCTCTTTTTTTGTAGTTTTCTGTAGATGTCTTCAATATGACATCCTTTCTATTAAACATGCCACCTCTTCTTTTTTTTTCAGGCTAAATATACTCAGCTTCTTAAGCTCATCCTCATAGGGCATGGTTTCCAGACCTTTTACCATTTTGGTCAATCTTTTCTGCCCAAGTGTAATACCTTATATTTTTCCCTGCTGAAATTCATTCTGCTAGTTTGGGCCCAGCTTTCAAACCTGCTAAGGTCATTTTGAGTTCTCACCTTGTTCTCTGGTGTTTTAGTTACCCCTCCTAATTTGGTATCATCTGCAGATTTGATAAGCATGTCCTTTATTCCATCATTCAAGTCATTTATAAAGGTGCCGAATAGGACTGAGCCCAGGACAGAACCCTGTGCCAACACATTGGTCACTTCTTTCCAGGATGAAAATGAGAAACTGGTGAGTAGCCTTTTGGTCTGGTTAGTCAACCAGTTACAAATCCACTGAACAGTGGTACTGTCTAGTCCACATTTTACTAACTTGTTTGCAAGAATATCATGGGGAACCTTGCCAAAGACCTTACCGAAATCAAAATAGTCTATATCCACAGTATTCTCTTCATTGACCAAACCCATAACTCTATCAAAAAAGAGACAGATAAGATTAGTCTGACATTGCTCGTTTGTGAGAAATCCATGCTGATTTTTAATGATCATGGCATTCCTTTCCATGTGCTTACAATCTGTTTAATGTTTTTTTTGCGAGTTTTTCAGTCTATATGGCCATGTTCTAGAAAAGTTTGTTTCTGACGTTTTCCCAGCATCTTCAGAGAATGTTGGCATGGAAATGAGTGAGGTGTGTGTGTGTGTGTGTGTGTGTACACACACACTGCGTGACCCTGGGTTGGGAGGAGTGATTTCCATGTTAATTTGTGTATTGCTCTGTTTTTGAATGGCAAGGCCTCAGGGTGGGTGTCCTGCTTACCTCTACTGAGGGCAGCATAGCAGAGGGAGTGTACAAAGGAATAGTTCTGATTCCAGTCGAAAGGTCACACAATACCAGTCAGTCACAGCAAAAGGAACAGGCAAGAGCGAGGAAAAATAACAGTCTATGCATCAAGATCCTTCAGCCTTCTAACAAGAGTCTTGTAGTACCATTGGTTCCCATGTGGACCAAAAGAAGAGGGTAGTGGTCAGTGGGCTTGATGAATCTTGTCAGTCTTTCTGTTGCATCATGGATCCCCTCCAAGGAGATAGCACACCTCTCAAGACATCTTATCAGGCTTGCAAACCACTGCTTCTGTTCTCTTTAGTGGGGAGTCCCCTACCACCATCATACATCTCATTTGAAGGTTGGGAGGGGCCAATCCATGTGCTGAATCTTCCAAGGTCACTTGAAAGTTCTCCGAGGACCAACACTGTTGCTCTTATTACTGTCCTTTGTCATTACTGATAAGGGAAAGAGCTTTGAATCAATTCTGTAGCTCCATACTTCTACTTCTTTGTGTCACAGTCCTCCAAACATCACATTTCTTCTTTTTTTGGAAACTGGTCTCCTGTTCTGAGATATCCCCTGTGTCTTCCTTATCCAGGATAGTCTATTCCACTCTGATTAAGAAAAATGTTGTGCTCCCTAATTTGTTGAAGGGTAGATACACAGGCCTGAAGTTGCTGGATTTTTTCTTCCAACTGGTCAACCAACTTGCACTTGCTGCAGGTGTAGCTATCCACATCCTTCTGCAAGAACACGAACATACCACATACAACTGCAGCACGTCCTCCAGCACCCATATTCAGTAGTCTTGAATAGGCACTGAAACAGAACTCTGGGCCTCTCCCTCACAATTCCTGCTAAATGCCCATACAAAATACATGTTAGCTTTGCCTGTTAGCTGAGCTCATCCAGGGACTGTGGTTGCAGCTATATTGAGAGCTAGTGGCTACTGAACCTAAGGAAATGAAGGAAATGTAAATTGCATTTAAATTATTAGAACTTAAATCCTAGTTAAAATATTTTTATTGTCATGTCAAAGTAGAAAGCATTTTGTCAGTTTAGTGGAAAGCTCTGATGGGGTTAAGTCAGTCACAAGACCTGGAGACTGGTGCCAGTAATATTGTATCTGGACAGGTTGAAATTGAATTTTAGTCACCAAATGTACATGTTCGGATCTCCAGAGGAAGCTGTTTTTTTTTTTCATGTGGGTGAGGTAGACAGAAGCAGCTGTTAAAATTGAATCCACAGCATCAAACAACTTGTGAGCTGATTGAATTTAAAATTGGAATTTCCTATTCCTTGATTTTTGCCTCAAAACAGGGTGAGGGGGTGCAGGTGGCTGATAAACAAAACTATATCACTCAGCCATAAGGTTAAAAAACCCAAAGCAACAAGAATGTAATCTTTTTGGGGGGAGAGGAGGAATCAACAATGAATTATAAAACTACTTTCTCAGCTGGTGAAAATCAGCACAAGTCTGTTGACCTTAAAAAGAGAAATAGTGGCTTATACTGAATGAGGATAAAGTTTTTGCAGAGTCTGCTATCATCTAGGTCAGATCTAGAAACACTATTTTTACTTCAGAAACAATTTACTACTGACTTATGGGAAGCAGAACTACAGCACTCATGAAAATATATAAATAAGGACCAAAATCTGTATCAGCTACTTAGTTATGTATGCTAAGTAATTTCTCCTGGCCTGATCCCCAGCCCAAACCTGACAGAAATCAGTTATCTATGTTCAAATTGCTGGCAGAATGGATTTCCTTCTCCTCATACAACTGATGACAGGCAAAGTAGGGTTTTTGTTGTTGTTGTTGGTTTTAGTGGGGAGGGGAGTTAAGATCATAGCAATACTGTCACAATCTTGAGTAAGTACTGACTGTACTAACATTGTTATGTTTTTCTTGAGCAAAGAATGAAACTTTTGCATACATAGTCAGCCCTCCACAGTTACGGCTTTGACTTTTGTGGATTTGATTATTTGCATATTTGATTAATATGTTCTCTTTAGAAATCTCTAGATCCTCCAATGCAATTGTGCTGAAGGTTGCCCATAGAGT
This sequence comes from Sceloporus undulatus, assembly GCF_019175285.1. Taxonomy (NCBI): domain Eukaryota; kingdom Metazoa; phylum Chordata; class Lepidosauria; order Squamata; family Phrynosomatidae; genus Sceloporus; species Sceloporus undulatus. The sequence goes on along the minus strand of NC_056524.1, from coordinate 52,726,243 downwards.
TGCTCTGGAGGACCTAGAGATTACTAGAAAAAACACTTCTCTAGCCATTTGTAGGTCCTCCAGTGTAATTCTATGGTCAACCTCTGGCAAATGTTGACCACAGAGTTGTGTTGGAGGACCTAGAAATTCCTAGAGAGGTATTCTGGCAGGTTTAAAAAGTGGTTTGTTTTTTTTTATTCATAGTTTTTCCACATTCACAGAGGTCTTGTGCTCCTAGCCACAATGAATGTGGAGGGTCCACTGTAAAACTGTCTATTTACTGCAAATACTCATAAAAAACAAAATCTTCTTTTCTTTTGCGTATGGATCTATCTATCTATCTATCTATCTATCTATCTATCTATCTATCTATCTATAAATGATTTTTTTGTACAAAAGTCTCTTGTGTGAAAATTCATCAAAAGTTTGTAAAAGTGCTATAATTTGGTCCAGTGGGGAGAAAACTTCTGAAATCCTCCATTCTTGCACACACACATGAACTAAATTAAGATTTGCACCTGTTATGCTTATATCTTTACTGGCCCACTTGGAACTGATAGTAGGGTGGAGGGGTAGATTACATTGCATGAGACACACAATGTTGTTTTTAGTATGTTTCAACAGTTATTCTAATGACTTTGAACCAAATTAATGACATATGATTATAGCAGACAGAGTAGACCCTGATTTTGCTCCTGCAAATCCCTACCCTCAAAGGTACTACTCCTTGACAGGAAAGCTCCTGTGCATACCAATAGCTTTCTTCTTCAGGAGAAGAAATAGGAGCTTCAGGTGACAGACTTCAGTTTGGCAAATTATGCTGAGAAAAAGGTCATCTTCCCCTTCACCATGCCATAGTTCTGATCTAGAGCAAAGGTGTTTTTTTTTTTTAACAACAATGAAAGATAGGGAAATGTGATTACATATATCTTGGACCGAAAGATAAAGTGTATATTTTGAGAGGTGTTTTGAACCATTTAAACTTTTAAAGCTCTTTACAATTTACAACTTGAAAATCTGAAGGATGGACAATCTCCCCATGCTTCAAGTAGAAGACATTCTGCCAGTATGTCTCTCACCTGATAAAAAAGATACAAAATTAATTGTTTTGATCAGTTCTGTTACTGTTTTGCACAATTTTAACTGCCTTATGAGTAGAGATGGAAATAGATTTAGGTAGAATCAATGATCTTGACAACAGTAACTTTTTAACATCTCCTGAGACTTCTTGCAAGAAACCATGCACATCAGTTTGAACATTCACACATTTGTGAGGGTTACATATAAGGCTATTTCAAGAAATAAATTGCACATATATCAATGTAGTTATATAAAATTAGTAAATGCAAAAAATTAAAAAAAATTGCAGACACAGTAATATTCCATAGGCAATGGAGAAAAGTTGTGTAAATTATGTTAATTTCACAAATCAATGCACACATTTCTTAAAAAATGCAAGAACAATGTGTGCAAATTTCAGTGTAGGAAGAAAAAAAATCTCACTTAGAACTGTACCCTGATTATATGGCTGAAATTCCTTTCTCATATGAGATTTTCACCTGGATTTTCACATATATTAAAAAATGACTTAAGGGGAAAGCAGGCCAGCATAAAAAGATGGCTTCAGGGTGGCATGGGGGCATGACAACCACTCACTGCCCACCCCAAGTCTGCCCCCAAACCAGTGTCACACTGGCCACTCAACCAGATGGCGGGTAGCATGGGAATGTTCCTGTGGTGCAGCAATTATCCACTGTGTGCCACAGGAGTGAAGAAGAGCCCTCAGTAGCTGAGATGTCTAAGCATATTTTAGATTTGAATAAATATGTAACAGAAAGTAATTGGAATTTAGAGAAGGAACTGGGCTCATTAATAGTTTTTTGTGGGTTTTTCGGACTATGTGGCCATGTTCCAGAAAAGTCCACATAGCCCGAAAGACCCACAAAAAACTATGGATGCTGGCCATGAAAACCATGTAAATGAACTTTACTTGGGTTCATTAAGTTTAGAACTAACCAGACAACTAAATCATTTTAAAGAGGTTTCTAAAAAACAATTCAAAGATATCACAGCATCAGTCCAGAATCTTACCACCATTAAAAACAAACATGAACTTGAGATCTCTGATAATTAGAAGGGAATGGACATTTTACAGGAGCAGTTTGAAAAGGCACAAGAGAGAATTATGATGATGGAGTTAAAATCAAAGTAGAAAAAAGATTAGGTTACAAATTGTTCCAGAAGAGTCAACTGACTCAAAACAGATAGTTTTAAGCAGCTTGGAGTGTCTTATTGTGGCTCTGAATGGCTTGAAGAAAAGATTGAAGCAATATGTAGGCAAAACTCTACTTATGCACAGAAGAAAAAACTTCCAAGAGTTGTAAGAATACTGTTTGAAAAAGGCCTAAAATAAATCACTGTGAAATGATAATGTTTAAAATAAATCCTGAAGGAATGTTGAAAAAATACAGGGAGTATTAATTCTTGGTGGAAGTTCTCTGAAAAAAAAAATAGACAACTCTTTGCTGGTTAATCCTAGAAGGTTTGATAACCACTTATGCAAGCAAAAAATATACAATAAACTCTGGAGAGAGCAAGAGATCTGTTCAAAATGCTGAAGGAAAAGCCATTTCAATAGATGAAATGTTAAGAAGAAATAATGATAACAATAAAATATTTTAATAAAGCATCAAAAATGAGTATGAAAATAATTTCATGGAATGGAAATTATTTGAATTTGCCCCCCCAAAAAGGAAAATATATATATTTTAAAATCCCAAATATGAAATTATTTGTCTTCAAAGAGAAACATTCTACATTTCGGAGGAGTGACTTTTCATTTTCTATTTTGTAACATGCACAAACTGGTGAAATGGCTCCACAGGGAGTTATAAGATTTGTCTAGATTTTTGGCTTCCTAGAACAGGCTTTGTGTTAAGGTCTGATCCCTGTTAAAACTTACTTTGTGCATGGCTGTGTCTGTTTACTCACTCCTCCTGCGTCATGGTCTCAACTCACTGTGGCTGGTCTAGCCTTCATCCCAGGATTTTGTACTGCTGGCTCGGCAAGCCAGGGCCTGATAGATTGTTTTGTCTCTAGATCTCTCACATCCATTTGTTCCTTATTAGGGGTATTAGTATGTCAGTACCTCATATAAATCTTACCAAGAATAAAGGCATTGTTTGGTTTGTGCTATTCTTTCAGGTGAGAGACAGACCATGTCTCAAAGAGCTTACAGTGTGTTGACAAGACAGACAAGCAAACAAAAGTAGACAGACAGTTGCTCGGAGTTTCATTAGCAACGGCTTAGACAAAATCAGGACACCAGGTGGGAATGGAGGTAAAAAAAATACGACAAGAAAGAGAAGATCTTCTGTTTGAACTACCTTTGCCTCCATTCCCATTTCACAATGTTTGGACTAGTGCTAAGATTGGCACCTCATTCATGTGCTGACAGGGATTTAGAACTTCTGCTAGCAGTCAAAGTTACTGAAAGGTAGAAAAATAAACAACAGATCTGGTAATCATGTGCTAAAAAAAGAAGAAGAAGAAGAAACCCCTCAGCTTTGCTACCCCCGGGAGGGAAATGAAAATGAGAGCAGCTTGTCTCTCTACCCTGCTCCAGCAAAGCTGCTATTTTGTAAAATGTCAGAGATTGTCAGAGATTGTCTGAATTCACATCAACAAATACAGTTTAACAAAAAGAAAGAAGAGGGTGGGGGAAATGAAGAAAACATTTTATGTAAATTATGCCAGTTGCTGTCAGGCCTAAAACCATTCTGGAAAGCAAATATAGTAACAAAGAAGATGGGGGGAAATCACATGCAGAGAAGCATTGCTTTTGTCTAACAAACTCATCTCTCCCCATTACTAGCATTTGCCTTGAAGTGGCTTCTTCCTGAAGGAAGATCACTCCCTCATCCGTGATCTTATATCCTGCCTGCTGCTTTTGCATGTGACCGAATGCTGTTGCTTTTATTTTGATTTCACCACTGTGGCATCCCCTCCTGGCTTGTCAGGGCAGATCATTTCTTGTCCAGCTGTCTGCTCATCCCTATTAGTGGTGCACTTAGGAAACTTTTGACCACAATCTAATCCTTTGGCTCTCTAGCTGTATTGGCTTGTAGCTCACACCAGCTATCCCTCACAGGGTGAATCATAGAATCATAGAATCATAGAATCGTAGAGTTGGAAGAGACCACTAGGGCCATCCAGTCCAACCCCCTGCCATGCAGGAAATCCAAATCAAAGCATCTCTGACAGATGGCCATCCAGCCTCTGTTTAAAGACCTCCAAGGAAGGAGACTCTATCACCTTCCGAGGAAGTGCATTCCACTGTCAAATAGCCCTTACTGTCAGGAAGTTCCTCCTAATGTTCAGGTGGAATCTCTTTTCCTGTAGCTTGCATCCATTGTTCCGGGTCCTGTTCTCTGGAGCAGCAGAAAACAAGCTTGCTCCCTCTTCAATATGACATCCCTTCAAATATTTAAACAGGGCGATCATATCACCTCTTAACCTTCTTTTCTCCAGGCTAAACATCCCCAGCTCCCTAAGTCAAATGACAAGGGACTATGGAAAATGTAGCTCAAAATATAATGTAAGTCAAAAGTTTCCCATCCATGCTTAACACTTTGGTCTTAATGTTCTTAGGCCCTACTCTGTCTGGACTTAATGGGCTTGTTGCTTCATTAACTTCAAAATGCAGTAAAAGGACCCTGCTGTGCTGGATGATCTTCATGTATATTCTTCTGAATGGGGCCCTGGACTTTTCCCCACTCCTACCCTGCCTCCTTCTGTATAATATTCTACCTTTGCTCATGGCATCAGAAATAGAGATATGCGGGAAATATTGCCAATATCTCATTTTGGATGAAATATCAAGGCAGCAGGGGAGCCTTTTGAAGGGCTCTCAAGACCTCATGAAAGATCTCAACCCCAGTGTGAGAGTGAGGCACAAACTGCTTTTTATCCTCTGGGTGCTTGGCAAAATTTGTGAATAATATTTCCACCATTTCTTCCTACAGACAACCCAAGCAACAAGGATGCATAGATCCCATCAAAGCACTCATGACAGATGGCCATCCAGCCTCTGTTTAAAGACCTCTAAGGAAGGAGACTCCACCACATTCTGAGGCAGCATGTTCCACTGTCAAACAGCTCTTATTGTCAGGAAGTTTTTCCTAACGTTGAGGTGGAATCTCTTTTCTTGTAGCTTGCATCCATTGTTCTGTGTCTTATTCTTTGGAACTGCAGAAAACAAGCTAGCTCCTTCTTCCATATGACATCCTTTCAAATATTTAACAGAGCTATCACCTCTTAAACTTATCTTCTCCAGACTAAACATATCAAGCTCCCTATGTGTTTCTTCACAGGGCATGGTTTCGAGACCCTTCACCATTTTGGTCACCCTGCTCTGGATATGCTCCAGCTTGTCAACATCTTGGTTGAACTGTGGTGTTGAGACCTGGACACAGTATTCCAGATGAGGCCTCACCAAAGCAGAATAGAGCGGTACTATTACTTCTAGACACCATATTTCTGTTGATGCAGCCTAGAATCACCTTTGCTTTTTTAGCTGCCGCATCACACTGTTGATTGTGAGAATTTTACCCACTGAGAAATGAGTTTTCTTATTTGGGAACCTTTTTTGAAAACAAAAAGATAGCTTTTGTGTAGAAAACAGTGCACAATATGTTTTTTATGTTGACAAAGTAAACAGTTTTCTGAGCAAAAAGATGTTTTTGCACAAATGCTTTTTTCAGAAAAAGGCCCAAAATGTTAAAATATCTTATGCAGCTGATTAAAGTGTATCAGTGTTTTGAGATCCCTAGTCTTGTTTAAGAGAAGACATTTTCTAATTTTTCTTTCCTTTTTTTTACTATCCCATTCAAATAACTAGTGTCATGATAGTCCTTATATCAAATATTTTTAATTTTTTTAAAGTATCATGTCATAAAGTCCTGTGTGTTAATAATGGACCCTGATCTAGCATTTAGTCTGAAACTTGGGATACAAACAGAAATCACATTTCTGTAAATGTGTATATGTTTGTGTGTTTGTATATTCAGTATGAATTCAGAAATAAGATTAAGTGTGTAGTCATTTTTCTGCATTTTGCTGAGAAAATGGTAAAACAACATGTATATTGGTATTACTGTACATAAAATCCAATGTGTCACTACCAGAATGTTTTGAGTCCAACATTATGTAACCTTTAGTGTTTGTTTTTTGAAGGCTATGGGAGACATATAGAATCAAAGAATGTTTTGAGGAGAGTAAATGATACTTTGTTAATTTACAAAGGGAAGAAACTTTTTTGCTCAATTTTGTAGCTAGTGGTTAGTTACCAATCTGTTTCAATATTGTTGTCAGAAATGACCAAGGGCTACAAGAGTGAGATGTTGGGATGTTGGACAGCTTTCATATTCCCCTCACCACCCTCCATTGTGATGCCGAGCAGCTTTCATATTCTTTTCCAACTTTTCCACCTGTCACTGCCATCACTGGTGTGAACTGGTCTCTCTGAATTCAGAACAAGCTGCCCAGCGTAGATTTTGCACCAGCAGTGCTGGTGCTGGGCGGCACAGCAGAACAAGTTGTAAACAGCCACTTAGCATCACAATAGAGGGCTCCAGATTTTCCTAGAAGATTAGGCACAAAAGGCAATTCAATGAAAAATATGGTAAAGATGGAATAAGAGTGGGTTCTGTGCTGAATTGACAAATAATAACCTTCCCTTTTAAAAATGACTCCTGGAGTCCCAAGGTGAAATCACACAAATGTAGCATATGGGCATTCTTGTTGAAATGGGCTTTTAATGGTTAAACAGGAAAAGTTTCTACTTAAATGTATGTTTTATTTGTTTTATCATAATAATAATAATAATAATAATAATAATAGGATTTATTTATATGCTGCTCAATCACTGGGAATCCGGGCAGCTTACAACAGAGGGGATAATAGACGGTTCCCTGCCCTCAGGCTTACAATCTAAAAAGACACGACACAAAAAGAGAAGGGAATGGTGAGGGGGGAGGGTTATTTGTTATTTCTAGCAGCTGCCTTGGGTCTCACTCTGGGAAAAGGTGGCATATAAATGAATTAAAATAAATAAATAATTTGGTTCCTTGTCTGACTGAGACTGAAAGAGAGAAAGACATACATAGAGAGACAGAGAGAAGCAGGTCTCTCAGGTGCAGAAACCAATAAATATACATCTAGAGGTGGACCCATATCAGATTGGTTACCAGCATTCACAGGATATAAAAAGAAAGACAGAGTTCTTTCTAACAGCACTACTAGGTGCACATTTGTAGATTTTGGCACTTCTGAAGTTGGCTCAGAGACTATCTCTCTGATTTGGGGTCGGGGGAAGGAGTATAAGGTTAAAAACACACTGCAGAAATAATCTAGTTTGAGACCACTTTAACTACCCTGGATCAATGCTAGGCAATTCTGGGAACTATATCTTTGTGTGACATTTAGCCTTCTCTATCAGAGGGCTGTGGTGCCACAACAAACTAAAATTCTCAGGATTTGCCTAGCACTGGGTCAGGGCAGTTAAAGCAACCTCAAGGTGAATTATTTCTGCAGTGTGTTTTGGATCCAAGTGAACAAAATCAGGAAACTTCCCTTATCCCAAACATCTTTTAATCCAATGTACATTATGTGTCCATTATGTGGGAGGAAGGGAATATCCACATTAATTTTATAATCCCCCAAAATACTGTAAGTGCCTTATATCACCTTTGCCAATTTATTGGGCATAGAATTTCATGGACTACAGCCTATTTCATTAGATGAATGGCATGTATGACCAGGACCTGTTAGCTGATGCTATGTTCTGTGCATCTGTTGAGGGGGTAAAAGATAAAGATAGTCTATTGACATGAATGTCTAGCCATAGCTAATTGTAAGGGGTGGTGCTCATTTCCATGTCTAAGCCAAAGAGCCAGCATTGTCCAAGGACTGCTCTGGTGGTCATGCATGACTGCACTGAATGCTGTTACCTTCCCACTAAGAGGTTGTACCTATCTATCTACTTGCATTGGCATGCTTTCAAACTGCTAGGTTGGCAGAATCTGGGACTAGTGACAGGAGCTCACCCCATCATGCAGCACCCAGGCCTCAAACTGCCAACTTTCCAATCTTCTGATGATCAGAATTGGAATCTTAACCACTAAGCCACTGCATCCCTAATAAGGAGGTACACAATCCATAAATAAATGTCAGTTGTTCAGTTGTCACTAGATTCAGTTACAACAAAATGGAAAATACACATTTCAGGGCTACCTTTATCATCTCCACACACTGGCTTCTTCATCAGGCAAAGATATTAAAATATGTATGATGGTGCAAGTGTCAAGAGTATACACTAGATATTGGCTAGATGTTGTTTTAAGATGGTCCCAAGGGCAGGTCAATACATAGAATCATAGAGTTGGAAGAGACCACAAAGGACATCCAGTCCAGCCCCCTACCATTCAGATAGATGTCATTCCCCTTGTTGGTCTTATGGGTAATCAAAACAAAGATAGTAAAATAATAGCAATCAAATTTCTTTTTGCTTTAGCAGCATTGGAATAACACTCTTTGAGCTCTGGGCCAATATCTGTCCTATAATGGCCCCATACAGACAAGACAAAATAAAGCTGCTTTGGGTCACTTTGGAGGTATGCTGTTTAAATGCTGCAAGCATCTTAAGTGGCCAGAAGCCACGCCAAAGCCATGCTCTAGTCCCAAGGATTGGAACGCAGCTTTGGTGCAACTTCTAGATTCTTAGTACGCATACATCATTTAAACAGCATACCTCCAAAGTGACATGAAACAGCTTTATTTTTACTTGTCTGTATGGGACCATTGAGTCCAAAAACCACTTTATATGCAAAGTCTAGTGAAGGTCTTAGGAAGCCTCTGCAGTATGAGATGTAAAGATAACTTCAAGCATAGTAACTGGTAAAACATACCAATAAAAGTCAATTCAAATTGCTTTGCTTGGATGTTGGAAGCAAAAAACCTTCTTGCTTCATGCTCTGAGTGCAATACATAACAATCCACACTGTTGGCTAATTGTTAGTCTCAACTTGATCTGACATGCTGACTCAATTGCTGAAATGTAAACCAACACTTACGTGAATCCTACTGGTCCAGTGGGTCAGTTCAAGTTGGGACAAGCAACTTGGCTTTAGCCCTGTGTTCACTCTCACAAAAATACACAAAAAGACCTATAAAATAACAGCTGACCTTGCATAAACGTTTGACTTTTAGCCATAATGAAAAATAGTTCTATAAGTCAGTTTCTCAATGCTTCTGTGTGCTTGTGTCTGTCTCTGTGTTTTAAAGTCTGAAGCTTATTTTTAGCTTGAATAGAATTGTGATACACTGTTCTCTAAAGAATAAGAAATAAGAAACACACATCATGACTGGCTTAACAGTGAATTTGACTTTGAATTTATTTCTGACGTTAGAAAAAACTTCAAAAATTTCCAACAAAGACTAGAATGTTTTGGACTATTTTTCAAATACAAACAAACAAAAAAAATCTCCCTGCTCATACTTTATCTAGAGGCAAAAGAGCTCTCTGTGACAGCTGAATAAAATCCTCTTTGAGATGGCAAAATGGAACCCACAAGTACAGCTCTTCCCAGGCATGATATCATTGAACTGCTACAACCCCTTTGTTCTATCTAAGCCTACTTTGTTAAAAAAAAAAAAAATGGGGAAGAAACAAGAGGATGTGCATATGATATAATGAGGATTGGGGCTGGTTTTCCTCCCGGCTGATTTATGAGAGCACAGGAGAGTGTGTGTTAGAAAGAAACTGTGAATCCCCTTCTATCATCATCTATCCAATCTTTTGAGGTGGCAGATGTGCCCTGCAATATTTCCCTCCCCTCCAGATGTCTTTCAAACTTTTCCCTGAAGTGCTATATTTATAAATGCCTTTGAAGCAGCTTAAATGTTTCTCCCTATGAACACGTGTCTAAGTCCAAGATTCCAGGGTACAAGGTCACCCATTCTTTGACCAGAAAGAAAGAAAGAGAAAGAAACTAACTCATGGCATTTTATTGCTACTAAACATATTTTAAATTTGTAAATGAGAAGTTTGGAGGGAAAAGCCCCCGAATTTTGCTCTTCTCTTTCACTCACACATTTGTTTCAAGCCAGATGTTATCTAGACATAGTAGATTACTGCACTACATTCTTGTAGGATCTTATCACATTTTTAAATAAGCCAATTCATCTCTTCCATTTTAAATGTGAATGCAGGATGCAGCCGAGTATTATCACACAGAAAATGCCGCTGATGCTGCCACCTGGCTGCATCCTGCCTAAAACCCAGCTAAAATCCACACTCAGATGGCTGATTTTCAAAGTTGGGAAGTTCCTGACTTTGAAAATCGGCCATCTGAGCATGGCTTCTAGCTGGGTTTTAGGTGGGATGCAGCTGGGTGGTGGCATCAGCTGCATTTTCTGTGTGATAATACTCGACTATATCCCACATTTGACTTTAAAATGGAAGAAGTAAGTTGGCTTATTTAAAAATGTGATTAAGCTCCACAGTGCTGCTATTCCACTTTTACTGCTCTGGCTGCCTCCTGGTGCATTCTGAGGCTCAGAGTTCAGTGAAGCTTAAAAGCCATCTGGCTGACAATTGTCAATGACCCTCCCTCAACTGCAAATCCCAGAATGCAATAAAAGGAAGCCAGAGTAGTAAAAGTGGAATAGCAGCACTATAAGAATTTAGTGTAGTAATCTCCATAGAAATATAGGACTAGATATGCTGTAGAAGATTTTCTATGTATTAAAATAAAATTGCCACCTAATTCTTGGGGTTGTACTGCATTATGTGCAGGTCTGGCGGAAGGTAATTTATTGCCTGGGCTGAAGAACAAGATGTCACCCTCTCACGTTTCCCGTACAAAATGTACCAAGCTCAGCAATTGAACTTTTCTTGAACACTGATAATGGATAACATCTTCCACAATACTTGAAGGCAGCAAGTTGGCTGTGCAACACTGGCGTTACTAAGTTGGTGTTGCCCAGTGAAGGTGCTTAGAAATGGCTGCCAAAGGGGTAGCGTCAAATGACTGCCTCTCCCTCCCTCTCCCCGTTGCCTCATATGCCTGCTTTCCAAGCAGGTCGGCTGTCATCTGGCCACCTGGTCACCACCTGACACTCACCCAGACCCAGAAATGGGCTGCTGAAAAGGGCTGATGGAAGGGAGGCAGGGACAGCTGGGCAAGTGAGGCAGTACGGCATGCACCCATTCCTCCTTTTCCGCTGCCTTGGCCCCCTTGGCTGAGAGAGCCATGGCAGAAGAGAAGAAGGAGTGGGCACTGGCAATAACAACACACACATACATACACCACAGTGGGAGTCAACCTCCCTCCCCAAGGTTTGGTCCAAATCCTCTGCACCTAATAATGACACCTCTACTGTGGAGTGTAGAATAGGCTATATGTCACACTGTTTTTTTCTCTGAGACCTTGTTAGGCCACTCTAAATCTCTTCACTAATGGTACAGCCAGTCCTGATTGCGACTCTTAAGCCCTAGATAGCTTTTAGCTAGTGTTAGTTGAGAGAGTCCTCATTACCTTAGCTATGTGTCTGCATGCAGGTGCCAATTTATTTCATTCCAGAACAGGTAGCTTACACTTTTCAGCAACAAGTTGGAAGGCTGTCCATCTATGGGTAAGAATTTGGGGGTATCACATGGGTTAATGTGCTTCATCGTCATCTTCTTTTCTCCTCCTTACCTCCCTTCCCCTTTTTCCTTCCTTTCCCACATGCATGCATATATTTCCATTTGCCCAAGCTAAACATGATTTGCATGATATGTTTTCTGATAGAAAACCTGATCACAGTAGAAGCTGTAAACACCATCCTAATCATGACTGTAAAATTTGCCCTGTTGCTAATTACACTTAGGCCAGGTGAGTGAAGTGCAGCCCTGGGAAGATGTATGATTCTTGAACCTCTCTAGACTTCCAGCCACTGCACAAGTCTTTTTTCTTTTCTTTTCTTTTCTTTTTTGTCTTCTTTTTTGGCAGACATATTTTCATCAGACTTAATTTGGAATAATATGTCCACTTTTAAGCACCACAGTTCAGGAAGGATATTGAAGAGCTGCAAAATGTCCAGAGAAAGATAACCATGATGGTAAAAGCTGTGGAAACACAGCCCTGTGAGAATGACTTTGGAAACTAGATATGGTTAGCCTGGAGAAGAGAAGATTGAGAGGTGGTATGATACCTATCTTTAAATATCTGAAGCAATGTCAAGCAGAAGGCGGAGTGAGCTAGTTTTTGCTGTTCCAGAGAACAGAGCACAAAGTAATGTTTTCAAATTAACATAAACTAAATTCTGCTTAAACATTAGGAAGAACTTTTTGACTGTAAAAGCTGTTAAGCAGTGGAGTACACTGCCTTGGCTCTCTTTTGGATTTAAATGAAAGTTGGGTGGCCATCTCTCAGGAGTCTTTTGAGTATTTATTCCTGCATGGCAGGGGGTTGAAATAGATGGTACTTATAGTATCTGGCAACTCTATGATTCTATGTGGCTTTTGGAAGGTTGCAGGATCAGAATATTTGCTCCAAAACCTATCACAGTTGTCACCCATATGCACAGTATTAAAATTGTTCAATGTATGACACTAACCATGTTTAGCCAAAAGAGAAGAAAAAGTATAAAGAAGGAAACAGTTAAGAACTGGGAACCTATATGACATTCCCCATTCCTAACTATAATTAAGAGAATGAATAGTTTTACTTCTGTACCAACCCAGCATATTCTCTAGCTACTTAATACATAATTTTCACATTATCAAATACTGCACAGGTTTAATTTAAGGCTTAGAACAGTTTGCAATCTTATCATTTATTACAAGGAAATGGAGAGGAAAACCCATGTATGTCCTTCGGCTACTACATAACAATTTTCATATTATCAGATACAATATATATTTAATTTGAGGCTTAGACCAGTTTACAGTCTTATCATTTATTACTAGAAAATAGACATTTAATTAACAGATCCATAAAGGACACACATATTGCAGCTTCCCATCACATCTCTGAGGACAAAGTTTAATTAAAGTATTGGACTATACAAGTTGACAGTGATCTACCGATTTTCCCAGACAGGTCAAACATAATGATCATTTGTAAAATATATGAGTGTTACTGTATTGCTGAACTTTTAAAGTAGTTTCATTATCCTGCCACAGTAGTCTGGTATTATTTCATATCTGAAGAGGTAATTTTAGGAGTCATTGTCCTGAATTCTGCTGGTAGTCACAAGCAGATGCATTGAATTAATGGAGTTTACACTAATGTTGATTCATTAATAAACAGTGGATTTAATGGGTCTACTCCATTGTCTATAATACAATTTAACACTATATTATAATTCAGGGTCTTGTGTTGCTCTTAATTTTATGTAGCAAAATGCACAGTGAGACAGTTATTGGACATGTTTACCCAAATTATCCTTTGAACTCACTGTGAGCATCTATTGTTTCAAAGAAAAAAAATATGAAACTACAGTAGTCTTTTACAACACATTACATTATGCTGATATTTGTGAATGGGTTTCTATTACAAGGATATGGTTTTTATTTTGTTTTTTAATTAGGAATTTTAATCAAAGGGAACTACTCCAAGTGGGAATTCGAGCCTGGATTTGTAAATTCTTCACTTTGCATCATTCAGTCATGCTCAGAGGAACAATGCGTCACATCTTAAAAGACAAATAATGTACATGCTTGGACAGTGCAGCTTGGAAAGAGTAATTTAATTAATTTGCAGCAGATTTGTAATGTGAAGCAATTTGTGTGCCAGGTGCTAATGGGATGTTTACATATCGAACAATCAAATGCAGAGAATAAAAATGAATAAGTCCTACTACATTACATCTCCTACCTACACATTGTGGCATTTTTTAAAGCATTACTTCACTCTCAGCATATTCAGGTAGGCACTGTAGGAGGAAATAGGCTTTTTAAAAAGCCCTAAGAGTCATCAGATATGTGGAGCCTTCTTTACTTGTGTTAATTTGCAATCCAAGTAGAATGATGGAAGCCAACTTTTCCCATTGCAGAAGTTCTCTTCCCATCATGTAGAAAGGAATTTGTAAATGAAGGGCATTATACAAATATTTAAAATATGTACATGAATGTTACTGTCCAAATAATGTAGTTGTTTGTTATTACAGTGATTTATCTGACATCATAGAGATTCTTTTCTGGGGGAAGCACGTAATTTGAATTTGAATTGTTTTCTCCTTGCAGCAATTTTCTTCATGAGATAACTTTAACTGCATACAGAACTTAGCTCTTTATCATTGATGGACATCTACATCACCTGGTAAGCTACACCACTGTGCCCAAAATGAACAGAAGTGTCACATCAGTTCCAGTTTGTTTTTAATATTTTTTTCATCTTTGGAGATTGCTGTCTTTTTGAGATATGTGGGGGCAAGAGTGTGTTTTGCAGTATTCAGTCATGGGGTGGTTAGGAGGCAAATTTCCCCATATTGGGGGACCATAGTGCTTGGAGGCTTCAAGGACCAGACTTCAGAGTGCCCAAGGATTGCATATGCTCTTTGTCCAACCCTGTTCTATATGGATTCCTATCTTAGTCCCCTTCACTGCCTCATTTTCAGTTTTCTTAATGATTATTAATGATCTAACATTATTACTATAGCCCAAAGTTCACTGCCATAGCTTCTAAAGTGATAAGATTCAAGCTTATGTGAGTCTGATGCTACTGTCTGTTATATAAGAATACGCCATATTCTGTACTATTACATTGCTATTCCTAATGTACCAAAGGTGTTATCTGTGTTGACATTAAAGTAGGAAAACACTCACAAGTACAATATGCAAATTAACACATCACATCTACTTGCAATTAAATTGACCATAAATCTCCAGAATTTATTTATTTGTGATACTTTTATACCATCCAATAACCAGAGTCTTCTGAGTGGTTTATATCACAGTAAAAGAAAAAATATACAAACACTAAAACAATGGTTTAAATAATTGCACATACTAAATCCAAAATAAAACAAGCTGCCAACTATAAAAAAACACTGCAGCAAATCAACCCAATAGCAAAATAAATTGAGAATGAAAGTACTAAATAGTTCTTAAACTGTTTGGGAGAATAAAAAGATCTTACTCTGCTACCAAGATCATAATCTCAGTTCAAGGCAACTCTGGCTGCATTTACAGTGCAGAATGAATGCAGTTTGACAATGCTTTAACTGCCATGGCTCAGTGCTATAGAATTCTGGCATTTGTAGTTTTGTGAGATATTCAGATACTCTGTCAGAAAGCTCTGGTTTCACAATAAACTATTTATCCCAGAATTCCATAGGATGGTACCATGGAGGTTAAAGTGATGTAAAATTGCATTACTTCTGCAGTGTGGCATCAGCCTCTGTCTGGGGAAGACATTCCACAGATGAGATGTCACCAGATGTTACTGTCCCTTTCAGCTTTCTGCTTTGCCTCATTTGGTGAGGCTCCTGGCCAAGCAACTCCTTTTCCATACAAATTATCTTAAATAAATGAATCTTTTTTTTTATGTCAGGAAAGCAACTTTATGTCATGTGCTGGTATGGCTACAATTTATGTAAAATTGAATGGGTCAAGACCAAAGACAGGGTGCAACCAAATTTATGGCATCTGAGAGGAAATGGCAGTAAATCTTATGCTAAAATAGAATAGTGCTGATAAATCTTTGCAAAGATAATACAACTCTGTCTGAATATTTGTAGAATGCATTGATGGCCATAATACATGGTACTTCTTTAGGTATACTTTGTACCTGTCTGTCATGTTTTTGGACTTTTTACCAGACTAGAAACATTTGCTCCTGAATATTTTGAATATTAGATTTGTAATTCTCTTGAGTTTGAAATAATAATAATAATAATAATAATAATAATAATAATAATAAATTTATTTCCTTTGCACCTTTCCTGAAGGCTCGAAGCAGGGTACAACATATTAAAATATAAAACACAATTAAAAACACATAAACCCTCAGTTAAAATACACTATAAAATAATTAAAATACAGTCATAGAGTACATATACAATTAAAAGGTCATGATTTAAAATTGCTTGGGAGGCTTGCCAGAAGAGATATGTCTTGAATGCTGTTTTAAAAGCAGTCGGCCTTTTCAGCTGTCCTATCTCCTCTAGCAGGTCATTCCACAATCTGAGGGGAGTAGACAAAAAAGTTGTCTGGTAAACTATTGCCAATCTAGTCCTGGCTGATTGGAGCAAGCCTTTCCCAGATGACCTGAGTGCAAGGACAGATTGTACAGAAGAAAGTGATCCTGTAGGTAACCTGGACCGAAATTATGCAGGGCTTTAAAGGTAATAACCAACACTTGGTACTTTGTCCAGAAACTAATTGAGAGACAGTGTAGTGATTTTAAGGTTGATGTGATGCAATCACTTCTATAAACAGTCTGGCTGCCATATTCTGAACCAGTTGGAGCTTCTGGACTTGGTGCAAAGGTAGCTCAATGCAGAGCACATTGCAGAAGTCTAGCCTCAAGGTTATTTGCATGTGCACCACCATCTTTAGGTCCTTCGATTCTAGGAAGGGGCACAGGTGGTGTATCAGCTGAACTGATAACAGGCACTTCTGATGGTCACATCTATCTGAGCAGAAAACTGGAGGGATGGATCCAGGAGCAGACCTAAACAGTGAATACAGTCTGTCAGAGGGAATTTAACGCCATCGAGATCTGGTTGACACACTTCCAGCCCCAGGTTAGGACCCTTGATAGTAAACATCTCTGTTTTGTCTAAATTCAGATTCAGATTGTTTTCCTGCATCTAACCCATTACATCTTCCAAGCATTCACGCAGAGGGGAGACACTTTCCTTAGCTGAGGCTGTTTCTGAAGGCACTGAGAGGCATATTCAGGCATCATCAGCATGCTGACAGCATCCCACCCCATGTCTTGGGATGATCACTCCCAGCAGTTTCATGTAGATGTTGGATAGCATTGGGGATAGAATGGCAACTTGGGGTATGCTGTATAACAACTCCTTTTTTTTTTTTTTGAGGAGCAGCTATCCTCAAGCACCACCATTTGGAACCTGCCTGAGAGGTAGGACAAGAAACACTGCAAAACAGTACCTCTGATTCCCTTCCCTCAGATGTTCCAGAAAGATGCCCTGGTTGATGGTACTGAACACCACTGAGAAGTCCAAGAATACCAGCAGGGAGCAATGCTCAGGCGAAGATCATCCACTACGGTGACCATAGCAGTCTCAATTCTATATCCTACTCTGAAGCTGTTTTGAAATGGGTCAAAGGAGTGTGTGTCATCCAAGATCACTTGAGTTTCAAGAGAACTATTTTCTCAAATCAGCTTGCCCATAAGAGGAAGATTTGATACTGGTTTGTAATTATTAAGGTCTAGAGGATCCAGGTAAGGGGTTTTCAGCAGTGGTCTAACCGCTGCCTCTTTTAAAGAGGATAGAAAGTTTCCCTCCTTGAGAGATACATTGATTAAGGGGCTAAACAGACGGATTCAAAGGAGTGGGTTGCCACCACCCCTTTGAGTGCTGGATTGGGGCTGCAGCAACCATACACTGCAGCCCCAATGTAGTGATTTGCCAGCTTCAAAAAAGCAGCAGAAAGTACTCCTTTTAGGGCCAGCAAAAAGCTGTGGTGGTGGCTTTCCCCATTTCTTTGTTGCAGTGTTTCTGGATGCTGTGCCACAGAAATGTTGTGATGCTGCCCACCATCTGGTTGGGTCGGCAGTGTGACTCCGGCATTGGGATGGATTCAGGGTGGGCGGCGGGCAGTCACCATACCCCCACTTTACCCCAATGCTGGCATTTCTTGCTGGTCTATATAGCCTGGATATTTTGTATTTGAAGCCTAATTGCATCTTCTCCCTGGAAAACCAGCTAAGAGGGACAGGGATCAAGAAAGCAAGTTGTCTTTTTTACTTGTTCCAGCAGCTTGTCCACACCAACACTACTCACCAATTGAAACTGATTCCACTCACAGAGTCACTGGACATCTCATTATTGACTTCCACTCCAGTGATGGTATTTAAATCAGCTCTTATACAAAAGATTTTATCTGCACAACGGTTATTAAAAGTATCACAGTGAGCTACTGAAGATTCTACTGAAGGTTCACAGCAAGCTACTGAAGATAAATACAGCATTATGTATGGCATGGTGAAGTTTGCTTAAAGCCCTGTAATGGTGATGTGAGCTGCTATATTCTAATCAGGCTCTTTCAGCAAAAATCAGAATCATACCATCTATTCATTATCAATATTAAAATATATTAAAATATCATTTTCAGAGAAATTTTCAGAATGTGGTGGAGTCACCTTCTTTGGATGTCTTTAAGCAGAGGCTGGATGGCCATCTGTCGGGGATGCTTTGATTTAGATTTCCTGCATGGAAGGGGGTTGGCCTGGATGGCCCTTGTGGTCTCTTCCAACTCTACGATTCTATGATTCTATGGTTCTATGCTTGAAATGCTGTGGAAGAAGACTTTTTCTAAGACACATGCATTTCCATACAGCAGTTTATTAAAACAGAATGCACTTTTTCAGTATGCTTTTTCCAACAATTTTAATGGATCTCTTTCAAACAACTATGAAACTGTTGTTTTGTTTTAACAAGTAGCCTATATTGAGGGGAGGATTATTTACCTGTTTTAGGAAATAGGTGTCTGAATCCATTGCATTACAACTACAGTAGCATCCTATATGAAACAATCAGCTGAGAACTAAGCTCTTTTAATCTCTACACTGCTCAACATAGAAGGAAATTCCATTTTTAAAGCTCTTGTGAGATCAGAAGCCTTATGATGGGTCTCAAAGGGTGAGTGTAACTATACATATTGTGTCCTGATAAAATTACTCTGCATCAGGTAGGAAATGATTCCCAGTAGAAGAGCATCATGACAGCCGCTTTTATAGTTACATCTGTTTCATCACAAGAAGCAAGGCTGTTTGACAATTCTGAGGCTTTTTAAATATCTATATCTATATACAGAGAGAGAGAGAAAATTTGGACATTAAGCCTAGCTTTTAAACAGAAGTGCACACCCTTCAACATCTAACACTTGTAGAAGTGTTTTAGAGAGACAATACTAGATACCACCTTGCTTTTTCTGAAATCCTTAAATCCACAGTGAAAAGAAAACAAATAAGGAAGATATAGATTCAAATTTTTGCAAGCATGTTCAAGCTGGGAAAAAGAGACTATTGTCAAATTACAAATTGGAATGGCAGCTATAGCCTATCAACAGCAAACACTTGCCCAGATCATATCCTTGAAGCATTATTGAACGGGTACTTGAAAATGCCAAAAGAAAAGATTCTTAGCCACCCTAAGCAGCTTGTTCCTTTGAAGAACTGTTCTTACAGTTAGGACCATTTCCCCCACTAAATGTATAACTTAAATCTGCCATTGTGCAATTGAAAGCCATTGCTTTATGGCTTGAGGCAGTATTCATGGATATTGGTCAACAACTGTTCTCCTTCATCTCCCTGACAGACTGTTAAATATTTGAAGACTATTGATATGGTTGGGTTCTCTGGGAAGTTATACTGCTGATTACAAAGAGTGTTTCATAAAGCAAAGCTGATTGGTTTGAGATTGTACAGTGGACTTCAACTGGTAAATTGTGCACCGTTTATACCAACTAGCAGTACTCCAGTACTATTCAAAGCAATATCATGAAATCAGTTCTAATGAGTTATCTAATGTTAGTTGACAAGTCTTACAACAGTCACAAATACCAAGAAGAATTACTCTTTTCAAACAAACAAAAATTAACAGACTTGAATAAATTGTGCTGAACAGATAATAACTGAGAGTGAAAATATTAAATGTTTGGCCCTACCACTGGTACTGTATGAAATGTGGGACAATATATGCTCAAGAGAGGCAGGGTTCTCACAATGCTGAATGAAGAAAAAGGGGGTAAACAACTGTGAATTTTATGTGAGATGGATGGTAGTGGTAAAAATTAATTGCTTTAATGTGATGTGGCACATGGTCTGCAACTAGACTTCCAATCCTGGGGAATTAGCAATCTGTAGAAACCAGGAGGGAGTTTCAAGAGAAAGTTGAGAGGGACTCCAGAAAGATCACATCATCACACACAGATCTGAACAACTGAGGGAACTGCCATGGTAATTTGCAATACCCATGCTACATCATTTTCTTGCCTGAGAATGTACATGATTACACCTGCAGCAAATATAGGTTACTATCATTGTAAGACAGGAAGGTACAAGAGTTACAGGAGCATCTATACATACTACAGTTGGTGTCCTTTTACCAAGGAAGTTGTGGAGTTTCTGGTCAGAGTACCTCAGAACAGAGGTACTTTTGAAAGACAACAGAAACAGGACTTTTGTATGGATAAGGAAGGAAATCAGTCACTGAGTCAGACACATGGATAAATGTGACACATAGGAGCAAGACATTCAGGAAGCATACTGTGGAGAAGTGTATTCCCCACAAAGAATGATTCTGGACTACTCAAAAAGGGAGAGCTGTCCCAGGTTTCTCAGGAAATGAAGGAAGACTAAATATCACTGTGGATATCAGAAATACTGTTCATAGAAGGACCCCAAGAAATTACTACTACATGTGGTATAGATGCTGACTCTCTTTAGATCAGCATCTACATTCTGATATGATATCACAAGCAGTATGTTATCTCCTTGGTGCATATGTCCAACTTGCAATGGTAAGCATCTAGAGATTCATTAAGCCTACTGACCATTACCCTTTCCAGTTGAACCATGTAGGAGCAAACAATATGGCTTGACACAACCCAGGCCTCAGGTGAATTTTGTCATTTTTGTCTGTTGAAACCATCACAAAGGAGAGTACTGAAATGCAATGACTGGTTGTGCAGATGTTGTTTTTGGTGGAAGGAGTTAAGTACTCAGAGGAGAGTAACAAAGGCGGGAAGGGTTTGAAACCAAGGAGCTTATCACATTGAATTTTAACCTGACTCATCCCCAATGGGATACAGTTGGGTTGCAGGATGCAATCAGGTATTATTGCACCAAAGTCGCCACTAATTCTTCCAGGCAACTGCACGTTGGCTGAATCCCAGCTCCTAGACATGCTCAGCCAGCTGATTTACAAACACAGAAAGTCCCCATGTTTGCAAATCAGCTGGATGAGTGTGGCTTGGAGTTGGGTTGCAGCTGGGATGTAGTTGCCCGGCGGCATCAGTGGCATTTTTCCATGCAATAATTCCCAACTGTATCATGGAAGGGGAAAGTCTTGCTTGTTTGACCATGCAATTGTTGATATTTGGGTGATGAACCTTGCCTGTGATTCCAGTCCGGTGGCAAATGGATGAAGATGTCGGTTATCTCTGCAACACAGGAAGAGAGCAAAGCTCCAAACACACGCTTTTGGCTTGCTTGGAACAATGCCTGGAGAAACAGCTGCTAGATCAAAGAATCACTCTCCAGCAGTTCACTCCTAAGAGGGCTTTATTACTTTGTTTCAATAACATGATCACCACTATACAAAATCTCTTACCAACCGACACACCACACTATCTCAAATTCCCACAATCTCACAGCACAGCGTTTTTGCTTATATACAGAATTACCATGAGGCGACCACTAAGCCCAGCCTCTTCCTATACAAATTGCTATGCACCATAGACACCAATCCCTCTTCAGATTGAAGACATAGCATATTTACATTTAGTCCAGCTCAGTTGACTTTGAGCATCCAGCTGCTGCTTTGGACTCCAGCTGTAGCCAATTTAGGCTTCTGCAACCATTGCCACATCTAAACATTTTCACCTTCAATACATTAACAGCAATGAGGTCGATAATCCTTGACAGAGATAAGTGTGTTTAGTCTATAGGAGAAACAATTAAGAAGTGAAATGTTAAT
>NC_056524.1:52685120-52704312 GCF_019175285.1 Sceloporus undulatus | reverse complement strand
GATCTTTAAATATTTGAAAGACTGTCACATGGATTATTATTATTATTATTATTATTATTATTATTATTATTATTATTATTATTATTATTATTATTATTATTATTATTATTATTATGTATATCCGACCTTCCTTCCTGTACAGGGATTGAAGGTGGCTAAGAAATCTAAAACAGTCCAAGTTAAAAAAACTATAAAACATGTAAAATACAAGTTTCAAAAACAAACAATTCAAACAATTAAAAACATTACATTATTAAAATTTAAAGTTTAAAACTCTTTAAAACAAAAATAAAACAGCATCCATGTCATGCGAAAGCCTGGCAGCATAAAAATGTCTTTACCTGTCACCGGAAGGACAGCAGGGATGGAGCCATCCTAACCTCCCTAGGGAGAGAGTTCCAGAGCTTGGGAGCAGATACTGAAAAGGCCCTATCTCTTGTTCCCACCAGATGCTCATGAGAGAGTAGTGGGACAGAGAGAAGGGCCTCTCTCTATGACCTCAATATTCTGGGGGCTCATACTGGGAGATACCATCCTTTAAATAGCCTGGACCTAATCCATATAGGGCTTTATAGGTCAAAACCAGCACCTTTAACTGGCAGCCAATGGAGCTGTTGGAACAAAGGAGTTGTATACTCCCTGTAGCCAGCTCCCTCCCTGTAGCCCAGATCTGTCTTTTGGTGATCAGGAGCACCTCTGACTTGTCAGGATTAAGCTTCAATTTCTTTGCTCTCTTCCAGTCCATTACAACAGCCAGACACTGGTTTAGGACAGAAACAGCTTCCTTGGAATTAGGTGGAAAGGAGTGATAGAGCTGGGTATCATCTGCATACATGGGACACCTTACTTCAAACCTCCAGATGACCTGTTCCAGCAGTCTCATGTAGATGTTAAAAAGCATAGCGGACAGGACTGAGCCCTGATGAACCCCACAGGCCAATGGCTAAGGATTCAAACAGGTATCCCCCAGCACCAGCTTCTGAGAGTGCCCCTCCATGAAAGGGTGGAGCCACTGTATAACAGTACCACCAATCCCAATCCCAGAGAGGTGACTCAAAAGGATGCTATGGTCGATGGTATTGAAAGCCGCTGAGAGTTCCAGAAAAACCAACAGGCAAAGGCACCTTTTTCCCAGTGCAAAAAGGAGCAGCTTTTTGCTGCTTATTTTTGCACCAGGAAAATACTGGATTGGTGCTGCAGCCAGCAGTTGCCGCAGCTCTGATCCAGCTGTCAAGGAGGCTACCAGAAGCCGCTCCTTCAGGGTGTGTTTTGCCCCAAGGTTTCTCTACAATGTCTATTTTACAAAATAAATAAATAAATAAATAAATAAATAAAATATTTACAAAATATTGTTTTTTATTTCAATCACTATAAAATGATGACTATAAAAAACTAATCACTATAGGTGATGACTACAAAAATGACTTTATAGGTGATGATTATAGATTATCCAAAATAACTAAATTATTTTTATATGGAGTGATAACAAAAGTTAGGTTCAGATCAAAAGATTAAAAGTGATCTTTTCCTTTTGTATTTAAAGCCTGTGTGAAAGGGTCATAGAGAGAAAAGACTTCTGACATGATCTCCATGTAAACAGCTTCTTTGTGGAGGTGAGAATCTTGACTGGCCTGGAAATATACATGCTCTGTGTATGTATATTGACATAGACATAGGACTGCTTCATTTGCACAACTGGTAGGTGACATAGGCAGTCAGTGCCTTGGCAGAACACACATGGGCCCAGTGACTCTTTCATACCTGATATAAAACAAAATAAGGGTTTTGTCTGAAACCACCTAGAGTGAATTTCAAATGTAAGGAGGAGGGATTTCTTTCTGAATCTAACTAGAAGGTTTGCTTATTAGATTTGTATCCTGCTGCGCTAGTGACACATTCATGGTGGCTAACAAATTCCACACTCCACAGGCATATAAAATAGATCAATGAAAAATTCATGAAGTGTACAAATAATTATTTGGGAAATGATTCATTATACAAAATGAGATAAGTGTTTCCACCAATTTGTTCTGCAACTGGCAGTTGAAAGCCATCTGTGGCAGCAGTAGCAATGATGACAAATGGAGACTGGTGTTTTTTGATTGGGGAAGAAATGAGAAACAAAAGGGATAGTTTTGGTTTCCCCTTTAGTTAAATTTACTTGAAGTTGTCTTATGAATTAGGGATTCTGAAGTACAAAACCAGGAAGCAACTTCTGTCCCTGGAATATTGACAAAATCTTCTGGCTGAACCTACTGGAACACCTGGATCAGTGTTACAAAGATATATTTGTGGAAGGAATCTGCTTTTCTCAAATCAAGCCAGCTTTGCATTTTAGTTTTGACTAGAGAAATGTCTGTAAAAAATCCTTTGAAGCTCTGTGTGTGGTTATAGGCAGATATTTGTTGGGCTAACTTTCTTTACAGAGTTGCTGAGAGCATTTTTTTTTTAAAAGCCTATAAATAATAATAATAATAAAAACTGGTGCTAAATTCTTGGATGAATAAGGGGATACCACTTTGGAGATAACTGTATCCACTAACTGGTATCTCCAGATCTGAAAATAAGATTTCCCCACTTTTTTTTTAAAAAAAAAATCTTCATATTGTTCAACAATTATTTAACAGTGGATAACTCACAAATATAGATGAGTGTTATTTTGATAATCCTTTTCAGGATAAGACATGCCATAAGAAATTTATTTGTTCTCATGAAGTGGAAATCCCTCTGCTCTACACGTATTGCACCTGCAAATACTTATCCAGCAGAACTGTTTAAGGTAGTAAAGGATTTGACACAAATTTCATCAGCACAGAACCCATTACTTGACCCAACAACAGCCTGCTGTGATGTATTTAACAACTATTTTGCAGATAAAATCTTTTACATAAGAGCCGACTTGGCCGCTGGTGTTACAGCGGAATCGACTGATGAGGTGTCCAGCAACTCCGTGGATGAGATTATACTGGATCAGTTTGAGTCTGTGAGTACCAATGACGTAGACAACATGCCCTCTTGATCCTTGCCCTTCATAGCTGGCCATCCAGTGGAGGAGAAGCCTTGATGATGTTTCTGAGAGATATCATCAATACATCCCTCAGGGAAGGTCAATTTCCATCTTGTTTGAAGGAAGTGGTTGTTAGGCCGCTTTTGAAAAAACCTGCCCTCTGGATATGAACAGCTATAGGCCTATATCCCATCTGCCATTTTTAAGCAAAGTGATTGAGTGGGCTGTTGCCCTTCAGCTTCAGGTTGTCTTGGATCGAACTGATTATCTAGGTCCATTTAAAACCAGCTTTAGGACAGGATATGGAGTTGAGACCACCATGGTTGCCTTAGCTGATGAGCTTCACTTAGGCATCAACAGAGGTAATGTAACCCTGGTGCTTTTTGACCTCTCAGAGTCTTTTGACACGATTGATTATGACATTCTCATGGAATGCCTGAGAGAGGTAGGAATTGGAGGTGTTGCATTGCAATGGTTCCATTCCTTCCTCTCGGGCAGATTCCAGAGAGTGATGCTCCGAGACTGTCGCTCTGCAAAAAGGGAGCTAAATTGTGGCATCCCTCAAGGCAGACTGGGTCAGCCAGAAAAATCAACAGTAGCAGAACACATTACAAACCATCCTGGGCACAAAATGCTGTTTGAAAACACTGAAATTCTGGACCATGCCAACAACTATCAGGTCAGAATGCACAGGGAAGCCATTGAAATCCACAAACACTTGGACAACTTCAACAGGAAATAAGAAACCCTCAAAGTAAATAAAGTTTGGCTACCAGTCCTGAAGGACACCAAAACCAGGACTCAGCAAATGCAAATAAGAAACCACTTAAGGTCAGAGGCTTTCCCAGCAGAAAATGATTATAAATTAGCAGACACTAATCCTCTTTTTCATATCCTCCTACCCTGAGGAGGCCATACAGAACAATACACAGATTAAGATGGGAATCACTCCTCCTCACCCAGGGTCACACAGTATATATATACCCACTTTCTTCCAGGTTAGCATTCTCTGAAGATGCCAGCCACAGATACTGGCAAAACGTCAGGAATAAACTCTCATAGCCTGAAAAACCCATAAAAAACTATGGATGCCGGCCATGAAAGCCTTTGACTTCACAGACTAAAACTGAATCCAGACAAAACGGAGGTACTCCATTTATTGATAATCAAACAATAATGTATGATGAACAGGACAAATCTAGAGGAAGGTCCATAGGAAAGCATCTCATAGGCAAACCCTTCCCACACAACCAGTGCCACTACAGACAGTCCAACATGACATGTTAGAGTGGACACAGGGGAAAGGAAGGTGCCCATCCTGGTGGATGAGAAGCTGCTATGAGGTGGCCAGATGAAAGAAGATAAGAGTACATGGAGCAAACAACAAAAGGTTTTATATATATATATATATATCCCTCTCCCCAACTCTGTATGCGCACGTGTGCGCATCTGGGTTTAATAGCTGGGGAAGGTATCCTGGATTCATATATGCATGTCTCTACTGTAGCCATATGCATATCATTCAGTCATGTATTTATTGATGCATTCATATAATGCTTTAAACCTGGAAATCTCATGAATCGGTCTAACTCATGAAAGGGCAGGAAATCATGATTGTTGCAGAAGCAGCAGCAGTTGCTCGTGGCTCAGCATGCAATGACATACTTCTTACCCTATATCCATGGTGACTGACAACCAGGAACCCCCTGCATTGCTGCCCATCCTTCCCAAGTTCCACAACCGCAGCACTGGATCCACTACAGCAGCTGTTTCAGCTGAGTGCTAAAGATCATGGAGCAAAGGTCATGGCTGTGCTGTGCCAACTCAGCATACTGCAATGCCATTTCATCCATCACATTTTTGATGAGGTCTAGGAGAAGAGCCACATGCTCATACATTTTCCTGAAAAGAATCCCATCACCACCCCAATACTAACATAAAGCTGCTCCACAGTATCCACTCCATTTTCATCTTTTCTATCAGGATGGCACAAGTTCTATGGAAAATACTCTCTCTCCTAGGAAGTGCATCCTGGAACATCTGGGACTCTCCAGACACCCACTGAGAAACTGAGAATGGAAAAAAATATTCAAAAATATTTGAAAAATAGTAAAACAATAACAACATTTTTTCAGGTATTCAAAACCCTGATGAGAAGAATCCTAGACTGATGAGAATCTTTGTAGTTCAGAATCTATTCTGCACAAAATTTGCATTTATTTCTTTGCATAGAAAACAGTATTTTCTGGATGGAGAAATACTGATTACAGAGATATTTATATTATTATTAATGAAGAAATACTAATTACTGTGCAAAAAAATATGCTAGTTTCACTGCAGAAAATCCTGTAATTGGGGATTTCTTCTGAGCACACATGATTGATTTGCACGGAAAACAACATTTACTATTCAGAAATTAATATTTCTAAGTTGAAATATTATTTTCTATACAAAAATGCTGTTTTTTTGTGTAAAACATCATGTGCTAATTCTGCACAGAATAAGCCATGGACTATTCTACAAAAATAGTGTGGTTTTCAAAGATTTTCTTGCTGTTGGAAGAAAATTGCAGAAATTACTCATCACTATCACAAAAAGATAGGGGCTGTACATACAGCCCGAAGGGGTGGCCTCTAGCCGCCCCTTTCCTAGCTCACAACCTTATACTGTGGCCCTGATCCAACCTGTCCAGGGCATAAAAAGGAGCCACTTTTCTAGTTGTAGAATTGTGATTCCACTTGAAGCCTTGTAGCAACATCAGGAAGAATCCTGGGATCTGTAGTTTAGGCAGAGGTACTTAGAATACTTAGAATTTTCAGCTGAAAAGTTCTAATGCTGCAGCAAACTGCAAACCTCTGGATTCCATAAGATGGAAACACAGGAGGTCAAATGTTATCATAATGCTATATCATTGGGTAATTTGAAAGCAGAATAAACATGGATCCAACCCCAATAATGACATTGTAGAATGAATGATCTCAAAAGATTGAAGAAAATTATATTTTTCATTGTGTATCTCTGCAGTGAGTCTATAAAGAGTTTCTGTGCTGTAAACAAAGGCAAAAATGGAAAGTGCATCATGACTTTTAGCCCTTTGTGCACTGCAACTTTATTAAGCAACTGTACTGAAATAGGATTTAGAACTTTTGTTTCATGAATGTAAGATGCACAAACAAAAGGCATGACTTATGAAAAAAACTTCCAGAGCTTGAAAAATGGTGGAGAATTTAAGGCAAAGAACTGATCAGACTTAAATAGTTGGTGTATTCTGCATGCTTTTGCCATACCTCATAGGAGAACATTAATCATCAGTCAAATAGATAAAGATGAAATCCTGATCAACACTTACAGCCAGAGTTCATGACTGCAGAAACATTGCAGCCTAAAGTTAAGAGTTAGAGACAATACATTATTTTACCCCACATTAAATCACACTGTAGATGTTTCTGAATAAAACAATGCTATTCTAATAAGCCCTATCTGCACAAACTCAATGCAAATCAGGGGGGAAATGGATGTAATAGGAAGAGAAGGAATTTATCAAAGCACTGAGCTCCAAATAGATTTTTTTAAGTATGAACAGAGAAATAGGAGTTAAAATGCTGGTCGAATATATGGCATACCACAGTTAACAAAATCTCTGACAATGAAGCTCCATTTAAAGTATTTTCATGCTCATCCAGTTCCCCCTTTCTCCATATCTTTAGTTTGGCTTGATTTTTTTTTTTTTTTTTTAGTAGCATCAACACTGGGTGCATAGGGAAGGAGGGCTAGAAAAACACAGACTTTCAGTGTTTGGCTGCAGCATTAGATATCTGTAGTGAACAATGCAATAAAGCTTACTCTAACCAAACCTACCTTAGCAGAATGTGCCTGTCTACCAGCAAGGTAAACAACAACTGCCTTCAGAATCCCTTCTGAGTATTCATCATCAGCAAAACGAAAAGAAAAGGGGAGAGCTGCTTCACTTGCTAGTCATAGCATTTTAAACACACATAGGGCTTGAACAGACAGGCCAAAATAAAGCTTCTTCAGGTCACTTTGGAGGTATGCTGTTTAAATGACACACACATCTTAATAGGCCAGAAGCTGCCCCAAAGCTGCACTCCAGTCCTTAGGATGGGAGCGTGGCTTTGGCGTGGCTTCCAGCCTCTTAGGATGCATGCATCATTTAAACAGCATACCTCCAAAGTAGCCCGAAGGAGCTTTATTTTGGTCTGTCTGTCCAGGCCCGTAGTTTGCCACAAAATGAAAATCATGGAGGCTGGTGAAAGAAAGAGTAATTCCTGGATGTATTTTGGAAGAACCTTTCAAGTGATCTCTCGAAGGCTCAATGTATTTTCATTTATTTCACAAGGATTATCTGGCATGGTTTATCTTCTTTCACATGTGCATATTGTTAATTTTGGACAAAACTGTTGCTGAGAAATGTTGAGGTACTCTTATTTTTTGTGGTGTTGGAATCCATATATTCTTTCCATGTTATTTCTGTCCCTGGTAGCAAATTTTCTGTTAAAGAGGCAGTGCAAAGGAACACATTTACTTTGTTAACTGAGGTATGCCTGTATACTGTTGCCTGAGGAGCCATGTATTAAAACAACTGCAATGTTTCCATGTCCATTTCCACATCCAATTCAAGGTATTGTCCTTAAACACTTTCATACATCAGGACCTGGGTATCTAAATGACCATGTCTTTCATGTTCATACCAGATATGAAGCCAGTACATTTCCTAAGAAAACTGTCATAAATATGTTGCATGTGGCAATTAGAAACTGAGCCACCTTCATGCCGAAGCGTAAAATAAGATTGCTGTTTCTCCTCCACCTTTTCAAACAGTCTGTTCATTCTCCAAGCATGAACTAAGATCTCTATCCCAGGCATGAAGTAGGATCCCTTTCCCAGAAGCATCTAGGAGCTGAACAGGGAACAAGCCTACTATGCACCTGAAGGACTAATGCAGTCTCTGGGGCTGAAGGGGTGGCATGGAGCAGCCCCTGTTACAGCTAGATTGGGGCTGTGGCAACCACATGTCACGGCCCCAATCTAGTCTTTACAGGGTGCAAAAAGGAGCTACATTGCTGCGGCTCCTTTTTGATCCTTAAAAAGGGCATGATAACCACATTGCTGCAGCTTGGTGGTGCTTCTTCAGTACTGTGTTGTATGTACATAGAGCCAGAGGAGTGCCGTGACACCACGTGCCATGTGGTGTGGTGTGTGGCATCATGCTGCCCTGTGGGTGGAGCTGGGGCATGTGTTGTGGAGACACTATGCCCCGACTCCACTTCCAAGTAGTGATGTCAGTAGGTTCATTGAGAACTTGAGGAGAATTTCTTTAAAAAATATTCATTCCACAAACCCCCCTTTCAAAAGATGATTTCTTCTCTCCCTTCCAGCAGCTAGCAAAATATTTTTCACAGATTTCTCGAATGACAATAAAAGACAAGTCAAATAATTACGCTAATTACTTTGCATTTCAAACTCAATTGCCATGTCAAAAGGAAGTTTGCCAGATGTTTAAAGAACATTCTTATGCTTAAAAAAACCTGAAGGCACACACACAAAAGGGGAAAAAAGCCCAGTCTCAACAAATAAACTGTGAAGCCCCAACTGTGAAGCTAGAGTTGAGAGGACTCTCAAGGACCATCCAGTCCAACCCCGTTCTGCTATGAAGGAATACATGGGATCCAACTCTGCACCTCTCCCATGGTGATGCCAAGGTCATGCAATAATAATAATAATAATAGTAATAATAATTGGCAAGGAGAGTGCAGAATATCCATGAATGAGAGAGTGTGACTTACCCAATGTCACCCTGTGGATTTACATGGCTGAGCTGGGATCAAGACTCTAGCCTCCCAGTTCACCATAGAAATTCACTGGCTGACCTTGGGCAAGTCACATGCTCTCAGCTTCAACTCCAACTCCTAGGTATTCCTTCATGGTAGAAAGGGGGGGGGGTGGATGACCTCTTGGAAGCCCTTCGAATGCTAGGTTTTATCCATCATGGCAGAATTCCTGCCATTGCACCCCACCCTGCCCCTTCTTCTCTTTTATGAGGGTCACACTCTCTCAGCCTCAGAGGCAGGGCATGACCAACTCTGCACTTCTCCCATGGTGATGCTAAGGTCATGCAATCATCATCATAATAATAATTGGTAAGGAGAGTGCACATTCTCTCAGCCTCAGAGGCAGGGCATGACAAACCTCTCTCCAGCTCAAACCCAGGATGAATGGTAGCTTTTCTTACGCAAAATACCCAAATCCTGTAGGTCGAATTTGTCAGCTGAAAGTTTCTTCTCTTCTCTTCATTTGGAAATGATTAAAAATCAAAATTCTTACTCATGATTGAGAAGTGATCAGAATTTCTTCTCTATAAAATGCTTTCGAAATTTTCGAATTAGACATAGTTCTACTAATTTTCGAATTTTGGAGAATATTCTTTACATCCCTACTTCCAAACTGGCCAAAATGGCAGATCTGGGAGGCGGGAGGGGAACCCAGCAAGAAGTATAACACCAAACAGTCAGAGATAGACATAAGTCCCATTGACTTCAGTGGGACTTACTCCCAGGTAAATTTGTTGTATTGTAATTTAAGAGGTGCAGTTAATGGAGGGGTTATAGTAAGGGAAACAGAGGTGTTATTATTGTTATTGTTGTTATACAATATCAATTTCTGCTTTAAATACAAACATGAGTGATCCATGTGAAAAAGAAAACAGCTTACTGTGTGGCTCTTGTATTTCTCAAGCATTCCCCAACCACATTTCTAAGTATTTTTTATGGCTGTCATAAAAATTAATAGAAGAATATAGGGAAATATTTCACAGACACAGCTTGACTATGAGTTAGCAGCCTCCAAGTGGTTTTATTTTAAGCAACCACAACACTGCCAGTTTACAAATGTAAATTTGACTGTAGTGTCTAAAGTGGATTAGGGTTGGTGCAGCATTTATCTTTTTGTTCTTTCAAATTACTTTACAAAAATAACCAACTACTTATTTATTCTTGACATTCTGGATTCTCACTGCATCCTTCAGCCAGATGACATTTAAATATATCTGTCAATGAATGGGAGAATGGCATTAAATCCTGGAAATCTATAGGGTGACCTTCAGCAAATCACCCTTTCTCAGCCTCAGAAGAAGGCAAGAGCAACCCTATCTGAAGAAATTTTACCAAGAAAACCCCATGATAGGTTTGCCTTATGGCTGCTATAAATTGGAAATGCCTTGAAGGCACACAACAACAACAACAACAACAACAACAACAACAACAACAACAACAACAGGAAAAGATGTGGCTTGTTGCAGCAGATTGGGCAGGTGTTATGTGTAGATCCAGGGGGATGATCCTGAGGCTACTTCTATTTCCAATAAGACATGAACCCAATTCCATGCATGTTTCTATTGTTATCAATGAATAAACCAATGTAGTACTTTAAGAGTTATGTGGTGCATTGCACTTTACAGAATGACATAACAAAGAAATTTGCGTCTCAAGGGACTAATGAACACATTTTTGGCAGAGGATAAGATAAAGTGTGAAAAAGAAATGGGCGGAAAGAGACAGAGAGGAACATGCATGGACTGAAATGTATAAATGTGACTGAAATGTCATATCTATTGTGGAAGAGAGCAAAAAGGTGATAACCTAAACCCAAAAACAACAAGTTTGAAAGCAAAAAAGTCTAGGGGAAAAAAAAGCTATAAAAACACAGTAGTTTTATTAGGACAAAATGAAATGATAGAATGCAAGAAAAATTAAAAAGATAAAATGTATACAATCCTGCAGACAGACTGACTTGTTTTGGTCTGTGTGCAAAGCCCAAATGTAAATAAAGGGTTGGTGTTACCAATATGTACTAGGTTGGAAAACTGTAAATCCCAAATAATGTATCAGATGTATGGAGGTGTCATACATACAGAGTACTAGATACAAATAAGGTTCTTAACATCTCCAAGAAGATGAATAAAAGGGAGAACACAGTAAGCCCATTACAACTGAGAAATAAACCAACCAAGACCAAACGCGTTTCGACTAGGAGTCTTCATCAGTGGTCAGGATTAACTGATGTTACAGCTTGAAAAATATATATATTGAAATATGTGGAGACATCCAGTAATAGTAAGCAAGTAGTTGTCCAATATGGGCTTGTATCTATCTGTGGGACATCCAAGTTTCTGTACCACACAAGGTCATTTTTTTCTCATTTTTTTCTGTTAAAACTGGCTCCCAGACATGAGACTCAACTTGAGACTTGACTTGAAAGTATCTTGCAAGGAATTTAGACTCAATGTGAGACTTGAAGGTAGAGAAACTTGACTTGAGACTGGGCATGGAAGACTTGAATATATCACTGTCCATAGTACTCTGACCCAACAGTGGCTGACTGGCACTCTCTGCTAATAAATATAACAACCTGAAATGAAGGGGGAAGATTTAACATACATAGCTTTAATTTGGTGCTTGCTTACTATGAAATTTTTCATTATAAATTAATGTTCACTATTTGGTGAATGGCATATATATATATATATATTCTTTATTTATATAACGCTGTAGATTTGCACAGCACTGTACATAAAAACAATGAATATAAAACAGTAAACCTGCCTATGGCGTACAGTCTAAGAAATAATAGGATAATACATATAAAATACATAGCAATCCAGGAAATGATTCTATAAAACAGGCATCAAATAGCAAGTGACAATCATGCAATGCCTGTAAATATTTAATATATATATATATATTAATCTTGCGAATCTATAAATTGTTGTATGCTGTTGCTGGGTGGATTTTCCAAAAGTTACTATCAGTTGTAAGTCAGAGGTTTGCCTTAGTGTGAGACTGCTCAGTTTGAATACTGACATCAAAATTAAATAAACTGCTATCTTAAATCCACTAGTGCCTCCATTCCTGAACCCAAACAGGAGATGGTGGAGATGGGGTGAAGGTTGTGCAGTTTTTTCATACTTTACAACTTTAGTCAGAATGAATTTTTCCTAGGGGTAAATAATGTTTAAGTAAATCTTTAAGTATATCTGCAATCTTCAACAACAATTTGAACAGACAACAAAATGAAATGTAATAAAATTCATAAGGGTCTGAAACATATGTGCTAAAAGATCCGCCATCAGGCCACTTTGAGGGCATGGTATTTACATGGCACATGCCCTGAATATGGCTGGAAGGTGCACCAAGCCCACCCCAACCTGGGCCAAAAAGGAGAGGACAAAAACCACTCCCTTTTGGCAGGTGGCTCAGGACTGTGGTGGCAGCCCAGATTGGGAATGGGAATGTGTGGTCATCATGGTAGTGGCCCAGATTTTGGCTGGGCATGTGCGGTCACCTCTGGTCACTCTTTTTGTCCTATCTGTTTGAGGCCATGGTCATTCATACCAGCACTTTTCTGAATCCTTAAGTCAATAAAAATACATTTTTTCCAGAGGATTTAGGAGCACTGGATCAGTCTTGTATATATGCTTGATAATGTACCCACATTGTGACTCATATCACTTGTAACATCCACAAACCTCATTTGAGCACAGTAAATTTATGACAAAAGCTTACTATTATTATTGCTTCTAAAATGAATGTGTATTGCAAACTCTTAGACTGGTTACTATATAAAAATGGACCAAATATGTCAGTGCTTTGGCTGCAACAGCCAAAGTTAAATTGTTAGTTTTTTCCCCTCTCTCTTTTTTCAATTTTTATTTTTTCTGCTTTATATTCCTCTGATCTGTTCCCATTAACTTGAGTAATGTGAAGACTGGGATATATTATGGGATAAGACCTGTATTTTTTGCTGTGTTATAGCCATACTTTATTTTGTCAACGGAACTTTTGAAATCTTTTCTCTTTTTTTTTTCTTCTGTTCCTCATCATTTTTTTTATTATTATTTTGTGAGAGGATCAAACACCAAGAGAAGAGGGTATAAGTTTGAACTTTATATTATAAAGAGTTTTAAAGTAGGAATGTGTAAGAAATCCACTCCACTGGACATATTGTGTAGGGTATACTCCACCTGCATTATCCAAACTAGACATGGACTGGATGCAGTGTGTTCCTGAATCGACACATTTGGACAGTTGAAAACACATCTGAGATAATATGACCATACTAATTCACACGCTTGCAGGGTGAACATTCTGCTTGGTTCAGTGAGCGGGTAACATAGAGAAGATCCGCGTAGATCAAAAATGCACACAAGGGCTTGAATCCTATTGTTAGTCCCAACTACATCAGAGCTATTGAATTAAGTGATTCTCTTATGTGTTTGATCCATGATTCAGCTAACAATTCAATGGGCCATCTCTAGTTGGTTCTAGTTAACCAGAGAATGCCAACCAAAATGTATGTCATTTAAAACATTCTAAAACTAAGGGGGGGGGGAGAGAATTTATTTCAGCTAGTTTAAATAAAGGAGTGAGGAATGGATGGCTTTTATATGGAAAAGGTAAAAAGAACACTCCAATGTGTGGATTTGGGCTGCGTCCACACTGCAGAAATAATACAGTATGACATTGCTTTAACTGTCATGGCTCAATGCATGGAATTCCTGGATTTGTAGTTTTGTGAGATATTTAGCCTTTCTGCTACAATGCTCTAGTGCAAAAATAACACAAATCACAGGATTTCATAGGAAGGAACAATGGCAATTAAGCTGGTGTCAAACTGAAATTTCTGCTCTGTGGATGCAGCCTGAGTTGAAGTGTAAATGCCTTTCACACTATGGTTAATCACAGTACAATAGAACCAGTTCAATAATGTTGAATGGTAAGTCAACATGTAGGTAAATCCAATTAATTTGATGGTTCTACTCTAATCAGGACTAAAATTAAATTAAGGTTTAAAATCCATAATTTCTCTGTTATACTAGTGGTCCTTCCAGTCTTCCTCCCCTCCACCCTTTAATGCAGCAGATGAGTTTTGGGTTATTTATAATGAAGGCTAATGGGCAAGGTGGTCTGTTTGAGAGACTGGCCATGTCTGTCATGTTTGTCCAAACCAGATGTCTGCTGTTTGTTTGAAATTAACTCTGTATTTATTTTTTTAATCTCAGCTGATGAAGGCCAACATGTGGCACAGATACATAACAGTTCTGCTGTAAGTGTTTTGTAATTAAGGACGGAATGCAGAAGATATTTCCATTGAAGGCTAAATGCACACACTAAAATGAGACATGTGGTTGCTAAAACACTAGAAATCACAGTGAATGTGCCAGCATAGTGTTCTTTATCAGTAAATAGACCAGTTGTAGTGGACTTTAATTTTATTGCTATACTAAACTGCTTTGCGTTTAACTGATGACACAGCAATGAACACAAAGCAAAAGCAAACACATGCCAAGCATGTTTACTAATTTGAAGCTATGCCTGTTTTATAAAAAAGCTTTTTAGCATAACCCTGTAAAAACTCAAAGCACTTAGAATGAGATTTGCAGACAGTGCTGCCATGTCTCGGGACTGGCCCTGGGGTGCAAGGAACTGTTCTTTTCATTGAATCTCAGGATTAGAATAGAGTTTATCGCATGGGGCTTAAACCGCTCCCCTGCGCGTTCTAACGGGGGCGAGGAGGGGCGCGCAAGGAATGCGATGGGCACCAGATGGGGCCCAAAACGCAATATCGCACGGGGGGGACGCCGCTGCTGCCGCCACGCGTTCCCATCGCGTCCCAATTCGGTTCCAGAGGGCGCCATTTCTGGGAACTGTTTCAAAGCATCCTCAGAAATGGCGCCCTCTGGAACCGAATTGGGGACGCGATGGGAACACGCGGTGGCAGCGGCGGCGTCCCCCGTGTGATAAAGTTGCGTTTTGGGCCCCATCCAGTGCCCATCGCTCCTTGCGCGCCCCCGCTCGCCCCCGTTAGAACGCCCTGGGAGCGGTTTAAGCCCCATGCGATAAACTATATATTGCCTATCTTGTGTGCTGCCACCCTAGGTGTAAAGTTTTGGTATCAGGGCCTGGGATGCTGCTGACCAGTCAATCCTATTAGTATGAACACCTCAAATATAAGAAAGATTTGTAATGCTCACTGGACAGGTAAGGTAATAGAACAGATTGAACTGGGATTAATTCAAGGTGCCAAAAGTGATCATGTTACAGTTAGCCCTCCTATCCATGGATCTTTATCTATGAATTCAAGCATCCATTGAAAATATTCAATACAGTGGTGCCTCGGGTTACGAAAGTAATTCGTTCCGCGGCCGCTTTCGTAACCCGAAAAGCCTTCGTAAGCCGAATTGCCATAGGCGCAATGGAGAAAAGCCGCGTTTCGTGCGAAAAAGCGCCGAAAAGCACCAAAATTTTCTTGTATCCCGAAAAAACATTCGTAACCCGGAAAATGATTTCCAATGGGATTTTCGTATCCCGAAAATTTGTAACCTGGGTTTCGTATCCGATGTACCACTGTATATATATAGTTGTGTGTGTGTGTGTGTGTGGGTGTGTGTGTGTGTTATATTATATGAATTTCAAAAAGCAAACCTTGATTTTGCTATTTTATATAAGGAAAACCATTTAGTCTGTCACTGTATTTAAGGGGATTTGAGCATCCACCTTTTTTGTATCGGGGGGGGGGGGTCCTAAAACCAAAACCTCCTCTATTTTCTCAGGGTGTATTTACATTGTAGAAATAATGAAGTTTGACACCATTGTCATGACTCATTCGTACAGATCCTAAGGCTAAAGACCTTGTAAAGCTACAAATCCTAGGATCTCAATGTATGGAGCTACAGAACTTAAAGTGGTGTCAAACTGCATTTTTTCATTACGTTATTCTACAGTGTAGATGCAGTCCTAATGATTGGAATAAGGAAGGAAGAACAGAAGGCAGGAGACAGAAAGACTAGAATTTGTTAAAGAGAGCAGACTTGTAAGGAGTAATGAAAAATCCCGTGAATGTGAATCTAAGGAGTCTTTATATACCAGCTTGTTCATCTGATGAATTCCCATTCTTAGCTCTTTATAAAAGCATTTATCCCTCAGGTATCATGGAGATAAGAGTATTGGG
Organism: Sceloporus undulatus; assembly: GCF_019175285.1. Lineage (NCBI taxonomy): Eukaryota > Metazoa > Chordata > Lepidosauria > Squamata > Phrynosomatidae > Sceloporus > Sceloporus undulatus. The sequence continues at coordinate 52,688,282 of NC_056524.1, read as the reverse complement.
CCAATGCCCAATCTACCATTTGTGGGCAAGGTATTGTAACATGTGGTGGCTCCCAACTCCAGGGGTTTCTGGATGAAACAGATTGTCTAGATCCATTTTAATCTGGTTTCAGGCCTGGCATGTAACAGAGACAGCCTTGGTCACCTGGTGGATGACTATGCAGGGAACTGGACAGAGGGAATGTGTTCCTGTTAGTTCTGCTGGACCTCTCAGATGCTTTGATATCATCAGCCATGGTACCTCAGCATGCTTCTCTGGGATGGGACTGGAAGTATGGTTTACAGTACCCATCTTCCGGAGGGCGAACCAGAAGGTGGTGCTAGGGGATTCTACATGACCCCCTGCCCATGACCTGTGGGGTCTTCTGGGTTCTGTTTTGCCCCCTGTGCTATTTTACATGTATAATAATAATAATATAATAATAGGATTTATTCATAGCCCAATCACTGGGAATCCGTGTGGCTTACACCAGAGGGGATAATACAAGGCAAAACATAAACTGAATTAAAAACAAATGTAACATGTCAATGCGTAAACAATAATAATAAAATAAAAAGCGATTAACAATAGCAGTGAATAACAAAATTACATAGCAATTATAGCAACAAAACTTAACAAGCAAACTATAACAATTAATAGAGTAGAAAGAAAATAAGTAAAAAGAAATAATCCCCATTCTCAACACCCCATCCCAATCCTAAAAAGCAATAAAACTATACGGAGAAGAAAAAAAAAAAAGGGGGGGAGACAAGACACCTCCTTAAGTCCAGGAGCTGAGGCATGGATGGAGCCCAGGTGGAAGGAAGGCAAGCAAACACTCTTCAGCCAGCATTCACTGGCAGATGGTGGAGGAGAAAGGAGGGTGTGGTGCCACCAATATGCAGATGACACTCAGCTACTCCTTCCACCTCAATCTAAGGATGCCGTCCTGCCCTAAAACAATGTCTGTCATCATACTGGATGTACTGGATGAGGGCAAACAAATTGAAACTAATCCAGATAAAACAGAGCGCTCCTGGTCAGTTGGAAAGCAGATCGGAATAGGGATGGAACATGTGTTCCGTCCTTTCTCTCGGGTAGATCCCAGAGGGTGCTGCTCAGAGACAGTTGCTCCAGTAAAAGGGAGCTCACCTGTGGTGTCCCACAGGGTGCTATCTGTCCCCCAAGTATTTAACATTTGTATGAAGCTGCTGGGTGAGATATTCGGATTTATGGAGAGGTGTTATCAGTACACCGATGACACCCAAATCTATTTCTCCATGTCTCGTTCGTCAGCCTTGAATTCTTATGGCGTCTCCTCTCTAAATGAATGTCTTCGGCAGTAATGGGCTGGATAGGAAAAACCGATTGAGGCTGAAGTGCTCACGGTAGCGGCCCGAAACAAGAACTGGGTTGCAACCTCCGGTCCTGGACGGGGTCACACTCTCATCAAGGACTGCGTTGCAGTCTGGGGTGCTCCTTGACTCGTCGCTCCTGATGTCGAACCAGGTAAATGCGAATCAGGAGTGCCTGTTATGCTCGGCGGATACGCCATCTGTGCCCTTTTCTGGGAGTAAGGATCTTGAGACTGTGTGCACACACTGGTAACCTCACATCTAGACTTCGTAATGTGCTCTACATGGGGCTACCCTCATGCTGGTCCGGAAACTACAACTATACAGAATATGGCAGCCTGAGTAATTCTGGACATCTAGGAGGGACCATATTACCCGGTTCTAAAGTCCTCCACTGGCTGCCCATTAGCTTCCGGACCCAGTACAAGGTGGGTTTAAAAAAGCCCTAAATGGCTTGGGTCCAAGCTATCTCGGGACGCCGCCTTCTCCCCTACAATCCGCCCCGCGCACTCCGCTCCTCTGGGAGAGGCCTACTTCAGCCACAAAAATCTAGGCTCTCGGCTACCTCCCAGAGGGCATTTTCCATCGTCGCCCCCAGACTGTGGAACGGCCTGCCGGATGAGATCCGTCTGCTTACACCCTTAGATAGCTTTAAAAGGCTGTTAAGACGAATCTCTTCTGGCAGGCCTTCCCAGAATAAGAAACCCGGCCTCAGAAAAATGTCTGGGAATAAGATACGCCGCTTCCATGATGGTTGGCTGATGTGAGTTGTTGACCTTCTGGTCAGTTTTTTAACTTGTATGTTTTGTTTGTTTTTGTTTGTTTTTTTTGTTTGTTTTGTTGTTGTTTGTTGTTCTGTTTTTTAAATATGCATTGAATTAATACTTTTTTAAGGAGGGAGGGTACCAGGGATTGTATATGTTGGTATTTAACTTTGTGATTGTTCTTAAGGGGCGGAGACAAATAATTTATTTTTTATTATTATATTATTATATTATTATTATATTATTATTATATTATATTTTATTATTATTAGATACTCCCCTGAAGATGCAAGTTTACAATTTGGTTGATATATTGGACTCAGCTTTGAACCTGGAATGCCCAGGATGCTTTTGACATTTAAGCTTGTATACCATCTGCACCCATTCTATGAATCTGAGATATGGTCATGGTGGTACATGCCTTGGTTACATTCCATTTGACTATTGTAACATGCTCTACTTGGGGCTGTCTTTTAAGAGTGGCTGAAAGGTCTGCAGCCAGGCTGTTAATGGAGACAGGTTACAGAAACCACACAAGCCCGTTGAAACAGCTTTACTGGCTACCAGTTGTTTCTGGGATATAATTCAAAGTGTTGGTTATGACGGTAAAGCCCTATATGGCTTAGGCCCAGGCATTTGGCAAACTTTATCTCCGTGTTGAGATGTCTCAAGCCCTGAGATCAGCAGGGAGGCCCTTCTCCTCAGTACCACCACATCACAAGCACAGTGGGTGGGGGAACAAGAGGAGGCCTGGAACATTCCCAGGGAGGACAGAAGGCCCCCCTCTTTTTTGTCCTTACTTTGGCAGACGAACACCTTCCTGTTCAGACAAGCCTTTAAAACAGAAAGTTTTTAAAGAATGGGCTGGGGTGTTGCATTGTTTTAAAGTGTTTTAAACAATTTTATCTTTTTAACTGTATTCTAGTTTTTTAATAGGTCATTTGTTTTAATATTGTGATAATTTAATCTTTTTTTAATGTACCATTTTTGTATGCTTTTAACTGTACTGTCTTTTAATATTGTAAGTTGCCCTGAGTCCCAGATTTGGGAAAAGGGTGGGATAT
>NC_056524.1:52603086-52685110 GCF_019175285.1 Sceloporus undulatus | reverse complement strand
GATGATGATGATGATGATGATGATGATGATGATGATGATGATGATGATGATGAAAACAACAATAATAAATGCTTTCTTTCTTCTACCTCAGCCAGGTCCAAGGTTTAATAATTCTGCAGGGCAGAACAATCCAGAACCTCTGCTCCATAACTGTTACTGTGCCAAATAGTAGCTGAGAAAAGCTGAGCCATTTAGAAAGGGCCACAGCCATTGACACTCCAAGTTCAGGACACGGCCATGTGAAAACAACCTAATTTGTATTCCTTTTCACAATAAACACACTTTGCATCATTTAATTCAACTGAAAACCAAATTTGCTATTAAAATCCAGAGCTGGCCTTGTTCTGGCCAAAAATCCATTTGATCTTATTCACGTTATGTAGAACTACACCAAAAGGGACAATATGTTATGGCATCGCCCTCCGTAGGTTTATTATTGAAGACTGGTAGCTGCTTATATGAGCCGTATCCCACAGCCTTGTCAGTCTTGGGAATAAGGAAGAAGGCATTTTTGTCAGACTGTGGAATTCCCTCTCAAAGGTGGTTAGGATGTCTCCCTTCTTGTTCTCCTTCCATTGGGAAGTAAAACTTTCTTATTCCATCTAGACTTTTAAGGGTTGACTGTGATGAGATTTTAATAGTGTACTCTGCTGTTTTGTGGATTTTTTTTTTTAAAAAAACAACACATTGCCTTTTAAATAGCTTTAACTCCGTAGTTAAAATATAGTGATGGGATGCTTTTGTATATTTTTAATCTGTACTGGTTTTAATAATATGTAATCTGCCTTGAGTCCCTGACTGAGGAAGAGATATAAATGAAAGAGGAGACAATGGTGAAGGAGGCTCCCATAAAGAAGAAGCAAATGCTTCTCTTAAAATTAATGCACACAGATGTTAGAGATGTTGACTAAGGAGCAAAGACACCAATAGCTTTGAGAAACAAAGTAGTCTTTATTATAAGAATTCCATTCTAAAGCTGCTGCCACATTGCAGAATGAATGCTGTTTAACAGCATTTTAACTGTCATGGCTCTGTCCTATGGGATCCTGGAATCTGTAGTCTGTTGTGGCATCAGAGCTCTCTGCTATCAGAGAGGTTAATATCTCTCAAAATTACAAATTCCAGAATTCTTTAGCATTGAGCCGTGACAGTTAAACTGGTATCAAACTGTATTAATTTTGCAATCTAAGGTAGTAAAGTTACTTAACGTGCTATTCTAATCAAGAAGCAGTCTAGAGAAGAGCTGAAAGATTTCTGGGAAGGAGAAGAGGTGGAAATACCCCCAAGAGTATCAGTTTACATCACAGAGGGAGCAGGACCAGCTTCCTCTGTGGCAGAGGCAGAGAGAGAGGGAGGTGGAAAGGCAGGGAGCATACTTTAGGTCACTTTCTAAACCTACTTTTGCCTATGCTCAGACATTCTTAACTTTTCAGTGCTGAATGTTGTTGCTCTTGCAACAAGCAGCAGTCAGGGGAGTAGGAGGAGGACATCTACCAGCTCACCACTTCTTTGTAGTCGGGATTTAAGGGCACTCTGGTGACATGAAATGAAAAAAAAAGAATCAACCTAGTTGTCACAGACCTATGAATTGCTCCCTGAGGCTGTGTCTAGTAAACCATTTGTCTGGAAGTGGCAAAATGAGTTCTGAGAAAGATGATAGATAAGTATATAGATAGTTATAGATAGACAGAACAGCACATGTTCTGAGAATGAGAATCATTGAGAGAAAGGGGAGGGAGAGAGAGAAAAATAGTTACATATACATGTCTTTCAAGAACTGTAGTTGCACAAATCTTAGGGAAATCGCACAAGAGCAAGGCAACCCTGGTCTAATCTCATTACAACACCGTTAAAATTGTTCTTTTTGGCAAGTCAGTGCTCCCTAGTCCATTGGAATTTATTCAGTTGTAGTCATAGCTTTCATATAATTAATGGATTATTCTCAATTTATATAGCATGTCTACCCCATTGCTGCATTTATTATGATACAATTAGGTGTATATTTGACATTTTTATTGCTAAACTAATCTTGAAATGTGGAAGTCAGGAATTAAATGGAATAACATATGCATTATGCTTCTGCTCAGAACACTTCTGTGTGCGCACTGCTCTCTTGATATATGGAAGCTGAATGTCACCAGGGAGTCTAAGCTATTTCAGAATATTTCTGTACCATAAAGCCTGAAATTATACATCTCAAAGACAAATTAGAAATTAGAAAACACTGCTTAAGACCAGGTCAAAAATAAAGTGATCCAGCTGAGTTTTTCTTTCTCTGACAATTAGCCCCAGTAGCAAACCAGGGTTTCAAGGAAGGGCTACTGTTACCAGAACCAGACTGAAATGACCTCCAGATTTTTTTCCCATCAGCTCAGTTGCAAGTGGCAAAATTGAGGCTATTTAAATGACTGGAGATATGCAAGATGTAATGAAATGTAGTACTCATGGATTATTATTAGCAGAAGTATAAACAATCCTCTTGCCACTGGGATCAAGACTTGAACATCTTATAGCACTATTCCAAGGGACATTCTGGGAAATAAACATGGACTCCATTCTACAACTACTACCATAATAACTCTGACAGCAATGGAAAACAAGGGACAAAGTAAAAACCAGGATGTCTCCCTTGCCTCTTGTTCACCATCTTTCTGAAATTTAGGGCTGAAAATTACCCTCTGACAGCTTGTGATTCCTATTGCCTAAGGTGATGAAATCTTATGCAGACATTCCCATGAATAAATCCTACTAAACAATGTTGCTTATTTTTGACAGAACATGCACAAAATTATGCTATTTAATTCATAAGTGATACTATAATTTTGCTGCCTTTAACTGCTCATTTTATCAGCCGGGTGCTGATTGGTTTGTAGATTCTGCTTTTGTATTGCTTCTCAATTTGAAAACTGGCTCATAAGTTCATTAACTAAATGATGGAGAAGAATTTTTATTTTAAACAAAACAAAACAACAAGTGAACAAAATCTATGCACACAAAGGCTTGGGAGTGTGTGGATGCCCACTGAACAAAACACTGGCAATCCTGCAAGCATGTTGAAAAAGGTATTCCACAGTCGGCAGCATGAGCCACCATGGCAAAGACCAGAATCCAGTTGGATTGTCAAATCTATCTATCTATCTATCTATCTATCTATCTATCTATCTATCTATCATCATCATCATCTGGTACTTGAATGGAATTGGATTGGATCTACAGATGGTGCTAAGGCGCAGAACCCTCACAACAACTGTGGTTTTAGCACGTGTATGGCTAGAAGTAAAATAGCAGTTCTTTATTTAGCTTTGAGCCTTATCACACATGGGAAGTTTGCAGCTCAGATCCGCAGTCACTCCTGTTTTAGCAACGTGAAACGTGATTTTTTTTCACACCAGATCTGGAGTCACTCCTGTCTAGCAACGGAAATTCACATTAAAACATGAATTATACTATACTTGGTAAAATTGTTTTACCATACCTGGTTGCCTTTCCATTGCCCTTCCAAATCGAGAGGGAAGCGGAGTCAGTTTGATTCCAGACAAGTCACGTGATGCGGATTCAAGCAAAGTGTGGTGAGTTCACATTGTATTACCACACTTTGGACATACTTTGAGGGTTCAACGATTCAAATCGGCACCCTTATGAATTCTCAATGGGGCTCTGGATGCTGTCCTCCTTCCCTGCCCCATCCTTAGCTGTCATCCTTCATCTGGGTGAAGGAGAAGGCAGGGGATAATGGGATAGGTTGCAGGAGGTCACTGGGGCCAGGATCAGGCTGAACGAGAAGTCAGGGGATGATGGGATAGGTCACAGGGGGTCACTGGGGCCAGGATCGGGATGAAGGAGGAGGCAGGGGATGATGGGATATGTCACAGGGGGTCACTGAGGGCAGTATTGGGATGAAGGAGCAGTCAGGGACTGATGGGATAGGTTGCAGGGTGACAAAGAGGCCGAGATGGCATGAAGGAGCAGGACACAGGGGGCCGGGGGGGGGTGACATCGGAGTGATCTTTCACACCAGACCAATTCTAAGTGAAATTGAAGTGAGTTTGAAAGTGAATTCTGTGAATTCACTTTTTTCCAATTTCACCAAAATGAGGGGTCACTTTGGAATCACTGCAGAAGCACCACGGAAGGAGCGCCCATAAAAAGGAATCTCGCCTGATAACACGTTCACATTATAACATGAATTCGCATTGTTGGACCCGCAGTCACCCCAGATCTGACCTGCAAAATCTTCAAAAAGCTCCATGTGATAAACACCTTTGTTGAACATCAGAAAGAAAATGGAGTGATCATGGGATGGGGTGTTCTAGTCACTTGCATTTCTGGCAATTCATCATTTGTTTAGATAAAATGATCTTTTCATCTCCTTTAACCCACCGACAATTAGTATGGCAGTCTTAGGACTGAGGAGTTCTGGTGTTTACAGTTCTGGAAGCTGGTGCAATCAAGATCCATGAACTCCAAGGAAGCTTTTTTTTTAATTGGAATTTCAGATTACATAAAAAAAGCAAAATTGTTAAGATAATTAAAACACTGATTGTTAGGAGTTGTTAGCAAGGGTGAAAAGACATGGAAGGAACCTCTGCAAATAAAAATATGAGTCACAACAATGGCTAGAGACCAAGTCATAATTAGATCAGTGCTGCTAAGAAATGGTTATTACTTCGTCCAGGGGACCAGAATCTGCTTTTTCATTTTGCAGAGCCACATGGTGTGAAGAGGTGGTAGAGATGGGCCAGCCAAGCAACAACCAATAGCTGGAGGCAGCCAATCAAATCAAAAGTTGAAGCTGCTAAATGGTCTGTTGGTGACATATGGAAGTCAGATAGGGGTATGAGTTAAGTCAAGAGAGGGACAGTTGTTGTGAGGTTTCCAGTGTGAGACAGGGATGGTTGGGGTAGAGCCCAAAAGTGAGGGACTCCCTACTGGTACGCATCCAGAACTCAGAGAGAGAGAGTTGCTGGAGTGGGCTATCCTGTGGAATTTAGGCCCGATTTAAACAGGCGCTATGGGGTGCCCCCGTCACGTGTGAGGGGCGGCGCTTTCAAACACCCCTCGCACGTGACGAGGGCATAAAAATGACAGTGCCCTATACACATGGGCGCCGCCATTTCAACGTGACGGAAGCCTAGCATCCGCACGTCGCACCACCCAGGTGACATTGTGAGTGCACCAGTGGTGCACTGTGTTGTCACTGGCACGCCGGAAAAAGAAGCCGCTGCCAAGCCGCATGGTATATGCGCTGTGGCTTGCCAGCGGCACAAACGGCACCGTCCTTTAAGGACGGTCTGTAGCGCACCTTAGCCTGGTTAGCTAGGGTAGAGATAGATTTGAGAAGGGAACATAATACAAAGATAGTGTGTGTTTTAAGTGAAAATAACCAATTTGCTCTAGAGAAATGTGTGTAAAAGAAACCATAACAGTAACAAGTGTATAAAATAGCTCAATTTATAAAATACTGTTAAAACTGTTATTTACATAAAGTTTTATGGTTGTTCAAGAAAAACTAGTCTGGAACCTGAATGCTTACCATGCTACTAATAATTCAAAACATATTTTGGGGTAAAGTGACAGTCAGAAAGAGGTGGCAGGATCACAAATTAATAAGAAAAATAGCATTTAAAGTACAGGTGCTCGTGACTATTAAGTGGCAGCGGCAGGATGAAAAGGCCCAGGGTGAGGTCATCGAAGAAACTTGGTGGTGGAGAATAAAATGGCCATGGCAATTTGGTAGCAGCAGTATTATAATAAAACCCATTGTGCTGCCACTTGAATAAAAAAATGGGGTGAATGGGATACATCGTGACACATGGTTCCCCAAAATGGGTGGTGGAGATGGAGAAATATTTTGATTGGTGCCTCCTACTATCCTGGAGAAGTATACAAAGAAATGCCATATTTCTATAAACAATAAAGTTAAAAGGAGATCAACTGCTATCTAGAAGAACACATCTCTGTTAAGTTTTTAATCTTTAGTCAGGCATGCTAATCCAATCTGTGTCAGTTTTATGTATTCAGTCATAAACCCACTCCATACAGTTTCCCCAACATTTTAAAAATGCATATACTGTAAATAAACATTTATTTTCATACACATTTCAATTTCACAAGTAATGTCATGAAAGCATCCCCTAAAATAGATGCATTTTTATATACAGTACAACTTTGTTATTAGTTTCTTTAATGCAAGTTTTGAACTGAGAACTGCATTATAGACTTTGGTGAGCTTCATTATACAAATCATAATTGTGTTTTGATTTGCACTATTATATTAGTGCAATATATTATATTGTACATTTTAATTTATTTATTTATTTGAATGGTATTTTAAATGCCTGATGCTATATGTGCAATACTAAAATCTGTGACATTGAATCATTATTATTATTATAATGCTATAATACTATTTGTCAATGAAACCACTTCAGGCTGCTACAGAATTTATTTCAAGCATGTCTTCTGAAAATTTTGAAGACTCATCAGTCTCCTGATTGGGTCCAGATCAGATTCAGAATCTGTACTATTTGAATCAAAGAACTCAACATGTAGTTATTACATCATGACCATACAGCAAATCTCAAAATCTAACTCTCACATACATTGTCTTTTGAATTACTAACTGGAGGGGAGCACAAGTCTCATTCTATGGGCTTTACTTTTGCAGAATGGACTTTTTGTATCTCTCTATCTGTGTTTTTCTTTTGCCAAAGAAGAATCACGGGGAAAGAAGAAATAAATACTTACTGGAGCTGACAATACATTATGGATTCTTAACTTAGAGTTACAGATCCATAGCTGCTCTTTGTTCAGTAAGACTATGCAAATATCCCCCAGCCTCACTTAACAGCCAGAAACTGAATCAGGCTAAGGAGTTATGTTAAACTGCTAATCACGAAGATGACATTTTCAACCCTGTCAATCCTGTGAGCAAGGTGATGACAATTAGGAGCAGGAACCTTGTCACAAGTCCTGGTGGAAGAGAGCAGAAATATAATTCCCCTTGCACCCCAAATGAAAGCTGAACAGATCTATTTCTACCAATCTGGCTACTGGCTATTAAGGCAGGCTGGGTATGTTTGTCAGAAGATGTTATTTAGGAGATTATCACATCCCAAATCCATGCTGGCATGGACACAGGTTGTAACCATCACCATCTTATAACACTGTCCCATGCCCAGGCATTGGGCAGTCCATATCCAACCCAGGCTTCACCTGCAGCTTTTCAGAAATGGGATTTTCCTGTTTTGAAAAGCTATCAGAAAAGGCTGAGTTGGATATGGGCTGCCGATTGCCCAGGCACAGGGCAGTGTAATAAGATCTGTCAGTGATTGTTACAACTCATGCTTATCCTGGTGTGGATTTGGGGTGTGATAATCTCCTTAGTTATGGACATATAACTAAGCAGTTGATGTAGAATACTGGCATGGAATTATATATATCCTCTGTTACTTTTGTTATTATTTATTTCATTTATATTTTGCTTTTCTCCCATAAGAGACCCAGTAAAAGTTTACAGCTAAAAGCATCCTGAAATACAAACATTAAAAAGCATTAAATACAAACCACTTAAAAATAATAGTTTTAAAGAATTAAAAGCATATTTAATGCAATTTACCCATTGCATTACCCCAACTGGCTAAATACTGAAGGCCTGTTTAAACAGAAAGCTCTTGGCATACCAACAAAAAGCTAGCAAGGAGGGGGTCAAGTGAGCCACCCTTGGCAGAAAGTTCTATAGTCTGGGAGAAACCACTGAGAAGGCTCTCTCCTAGGTCCTCACTAGCTTTACATGTGAAGGTGGTAGGACTGAGACAACACCCTCCCCTGAAGATATTACAACTGGGTAGGCTCATATAGAGATATGATCTTAGATGAAATGCTAAATTTATATAAAGAAGAGAGTCAAAATAAATGAACACCAAGTATCTGCTCACAGTCTTTCTTGGACACTGCAGTGTGAAATAACAGTGTTGTGAGATGTGCCACATTAAAATTTGTGTGGGTCTGCATACAGTGCATTTGAATTCAAATGGATCACATGCTTTTTTAAAAAATAAAAAAAAATATTTTCCTTTATTCAGTGGCAGCTCATATCCCCATATATGCCATGGAAATGTTTGGCATATAATAACCATATAAATCACTGAGGCTTGTTACGATCTGCTTCCTTGATACAGATTTTATAGAGAGTGAATCTAAAAATCTCACTGGGGAGAGACTGCTTCTGTGTTTCTGAATAGCAAAATATGTTGAAATCAGGACCTGCATGTAAAGAAGAAAACATGCTGCTTCTGCAGGCCTTTCTTGTCTGTGTTGCCATTAGCACAAATCCGGTGTGTATAACCTACTGAATTAGACTGATGAATATTCACTTATTAAAAAGTGTGTAGAAATCTGTTAGTATAGCCACACATTCACCATATTGTTGGCATGAGAGTGGATATTAGGATCTCTTTATGATAACTACTTAGGGAAATCTATGTTTAGATATTTTAGAAAAGGAAGATGCTAGATAGTATTCTTTTTTAAAACATCAATATTCTTAACCTGGGAAATATCTATATAATCTATATATCTCACTCAATGAATTTAAACAATCATTTCAGGTCCTCACTCTGGAAAGTACAATCAGAAAGTACTAATGATCCAGTTCCACTGTGGCTTGTCTCAGACTGAGACAGTGAGAAGCAGAGTTCTGTCTCACACAAATTAGGAAATAGGTTGTCTAACTAACTACAAAGCCAAATTTACCTCTTATTACTCAATTTTTTTTAACATGGAGGTTTAATGAAAGGACAGTATCCAAAGTTGGCTGGGAGATGAAGTGCCTGAGAATCTTTGGGAAAAAGGGACTGTCAAAATCTGGAAATATGTAGTTATACATAACTAGTTAATTATAATAAATCCATTTTTGGTAACCAAAAAGGATAATCATAACTAATTTATATATTACAATGGTACCTTAGCAAGGGATAACATCATTTCTTTAACAGAGCTGTGGAACTTTAACATTTACTTTTATAGTTACAGGGGTATGTACTCACTAGAGTTGACAGCAAAAAGTAATTCAAACTTTTTTCTTCCTTCTCTGACAAAGTCTTCATAAATGACACAGTTTTTAAAGACTATTGGAAGTTTGAGACTTAGCAGTTTGGGACTTGTACCATGGAAAATGTGCATATTTATTGCAGAAAAAACAGCCTGTTCTTTGCATGAAACAGCTTTTTCTGTGCAGAAAATGTGGCTTCATTGATGTTTTCATTGGCAAAAGAAAGAAAGAAAAGAAAGAAAGAGAAAAAAGAGAAAAAAGAAAAAATGTGCAAATGTTGTTCAAATTTCCAAACTGAAAAAATTCTCAACAGTCCTGGATTTTCCATGCCAATGCTCCCTGACACACAAGAAACACATTTGTAACCATTTTGAAAATATTGTGAAATATTCTTTCCATTTCTAGCACTCACAAAGTGATGGAGGATGAAGAAGTATTTAGGATGCTGAACAGATGACAAAAGCAGATGCGAAGAGAATATGCTTTCCAGCCAATGGAAGCTGGTTGTGTTGATGTCAGTAGAGCAGTGAACCTCTCCAGTTGAATCCTCTCCATATTTTAAAAGAGCTAACTACAGTTCTGAACTATCCTCCAGATCATTTAAAGTTTGATGTAAATGCTGAACAGAAACATCACCACACTGAGTGTATGTACCATTTTCTGTATTACAGGACAGCAGCTTATAGCATTGTAATGACTGGGCCTCCAGTCATTTGAGGACTCCTCTCAAACCACAAAGGGTTAATCTGGGGAGAGGTACATGTTAATGAGAGCTTACATCACATGCTAATGAGAAGTGACATCATAGCTGACCTAAGGTCCAACTGACCAATCAGCAGAGCTGGACCGGGTCTTTCAAGAACATTCCATGAGAGGGCTTTAAAAGGCCCCAGGGAGCATGTGGTCCTTTGTCTCCGCCTCTGTCTTTCTTGTTTTGGGAGCCCAGCTGCTGAGCCTGTGCCAAAAGGGCAGGCTGAAGGGATAATAATAATAATAATAATAATAATAATAATAATAATAATAATTTGTTTTATTTATATACTGCTATTCCAAAGATCATAGCGGTGAACAGCAAGTAAGCTAATTAGCAAGTTGGGGCAATGAGGGCCAGCTCCTTGCATCCAAAAACCCATCAAGGACTGCGGAACCCATCACTGTGTGAGTAGCTTAGGAAATGTGATAGCTAGTGTGTCTAGGCTTTTGTTATGTTATCTAATAGCTTGCCTGAAATGAACATCTTGTAACTATGCATTCTGTACCTGCAAGGCAAGGAGGCCTTGCATGAATGATACCTTTTGGTCTATTCTGTCTACTTCTTTAAAAGTATCTGCTGTCTCTGCTCCTGTACACGTGTACTGCTGGCTCAGGTTAGCAAGGGAAGGAACTTAAGTCCTTAGCAAGTCCCAGTGTGTGTTAAGAGGAGGTCATTGGAGATTCACTGGGTGGTGGCAGCTTGACTAGAGGATCTCAAGGGGTATCATTCAGCTCAGCAGGGAGTGGGAATAGAGACCCAGGAGACTCTAGGGGAATTTTAAAGGGATCCCGCTGGGGTTAAGGGCCAAGAACAGGGTGGCTGTTGGGCCATTTACACCCCAGGGATCATCACAAGCATACTGATTATTTTTTTAAAAAAGTAACAAAAAGTACTGGTTTCAGTTCTGGGAAACGGGAGAATGAAGATTTACCTTTTAAACAATAATCGCAATGTCAGCCTACTACAATTGCTGTTTGGAATTATAACTGATTAATTTAAAAAAAGTTTCCTAGTTCTATTTTTTATTTGATTGACTTCCTCAAAGGATAAGCTGTTTCTTACTCATGTTTTAATCTAAGCACCCCAAACATTGCAAGGCTAGAATTCAACAAATGGCTATGACAGGCAGAACAAATAACTACTGAATATTAGAATATCAGGATACACTCTTCTGCAAACACATCAGGTCATCAAGGGAGAGACTTTTCTTGGAGACTCCAAATTAAGTATACCTCCCCACATGAAGGACCAATTGGCACTAATACTGCAGCTGTTTCAGCACTGGCTCAAAACCATTTTTCTAAACCCAAGGCATTTTATTTGGCTGATCCTGTATGTTTCATTTCATCTGCTGTTTTTCTTTGTTTTTATTGTAAAACACATTTTTTTTTGGTATTTTATTTGATTTAGTTATATTAGTAGGTCATCCTGATATCTGTAAAGATGGTTAAAATAGGGCAATGAAGAAATAAATCATACGTCTGAGCCTTGTTGAAGCATGATTGACAGTCCATTCTCAAATGCATGGTAAGGCGGACATCTACCATGCAGCTTCATCCCCTGTCATTACATAGTTCCTCTCAAGCATCAATACATGCAGTACAAATGTGTGCAAGGGGAATTTTCCACACATGCAGTTGAATACACAAAGGCTTCTCCCCTGCTGATGTGGTGCTTGTATGTGCAGACATCTAAAGAAGGGACTATGTGATGCCAGGAGATGGGGCTTTCTAAGCACACACAAATGTGTTTAAAGAAACATTTTCTGTAGTGTGTCTATGAAATATAAGCAGGTTTCACCGGGATTCCATAGGATGGAACCATGACCGTTAAATGGCCTCAGAGTGCTATACTTGTGCAGTATGAAAGAGATCTTTGGACATATCTCTGATATAATGACCATAAAATTTGGCCTAATTTTTGGACTTCTCTGTCTGTTCCACCATTGCTGCCTTGAATCCCATTTTGGGAGTAAGGCAGGTATGACTAAGGCAGTCTTCCCGTAAATGCTTTGAGACTATATTTTACCTTATCTTCTTCAAGATTGTTTCACAGATCACATGGTTACAGTAATTACAGAACTTCAATGGTTACAAGTAATTTTCTATTCAGTTCCCTCACTGAACTCTTTTAAACCTAGGAGCTTAGTGCATAGCAAAATAAAGTGACTTACCTCTCCCAAATTCAAGCCAAATTCAGGCTGCCCCCTGGTGTTATCACATGGATGGCTTTTGTCCCCAAAACCACCATCCAGGTACAGCCCGGCTCCAATACTGGTCCCTGAACTCGCTTCAGTGGCCATTTTTCAAAGTCGAGAGCAAGTTAAGGGATCAGTATTGGAACTTCTTTTAAACTTCTTCTCTTATACTATTAATCTTCTTCCCTTTCAACAGAACTATGAATTGCACTAAGGTACACTGACCTGGATTCCATCTGACAACTAGAATGGAACAGCTCTGAACTGATGCTTAAACTGACACACTTTCCCCTGACTCTGACCCACTCCTCCCCTTTTATAGCCATTTTCCCCACAGCAGCCCCTCCTTTACAGACAGCTTGAACCAGGAATGACTGTTGGGGAAATTAACTCTGCTTAGTGACTTGCCACAGAGGGATATACATCAAATACTAAATGGATAAATAACTTTAAAAAAAATCCCCTAGTTTGATTAAGAGCTCTTGGGAACTTGGAAGCTTGCACACCTTTGTGAAATTTGAGCTAGTCTTTTAAAAGTCCTTTGAAATCTTCATCTGTCAGGAGCCTGCTATGCTCTTTGCCCTGAAAAGTTGCCCCTAGTTCTCTCTAAAATGAAAGTTGGTAGCTCACTCATTCATATTTATTTGGGAGATTACATGGATTTTGTGTGTTCTGTACAATGGATACAAATTTTACATTGATCTCTATTTTTAAGATATATGAGTAAATAATTAAAACAGTGGCACATTCATAGCCAGATTTGAAATCTAGGCATGCCATGTGTTTGTTTATCTTCTGTCATCCAATAGAACTACCACATATTGGACTGGAGCAAACTACACTACTGAGAGAAAAATTTATTCAAATTTTATCTGCGTTGACTAGACATGGAGCTATACTGGTTATAATAAATATTAAATTGTGCAATAAAAGCAAATTGGAATGATTTACTGATATTTTGAGAGCTGTAATATGGTGACACTAAAGCTGCTGTGCTGGTTGATGATCACATCAGCCTGGTTGCAGTAGGCTGAATATAATACAGGAAAGCATTTTTAGGTGCACAATAGATTGTGAAGTACAGAAGTAAAACATCCACCTTCCTGTAGTCCTTTAGTTTAATAACTACCAGTCTCTGTTTCAACATTAAGAGAGAGTGTTTTTAAAATGTAGAATGGCTCACCAGGTAATATTATTTGTCTCTAAAAGATATTTAACATAGACTGATTTCTTTTTAAAATGTAGCAAATGAATCAAGCTTGCTTTAGTAAAAGAAATCATAAGGTACATTTGATTGATTAATTTATTTTTATCCCATCTTTCCCCTCACCCTAAGGACCTTGAAGTAGGGCATATGGTTATCTTCTCCATGCTCATCCCCACAAATATGATATGAAGTAGAATAAGCTCAGAAATAAGACAAAATCCTATTAAGATAGTACCTTAGTGCAACTGTAGTGGTGTAGGCAGTGACACCAGATGAGAAATGGCACAGGTGTAGCAGCCATGAAGAAAAGAAGGCACTGAAGACATAGGCTGCTTAGAACCATCAGATATTGGAGTGAACCAAGAGGATAGTAGCCATATTAATTAGACCAGGTCACTCAGTGAATTGCATGGCTGAATGGGTTTTCTCAGACATAAAATGCTAGGTTCTCAAACATGTGAATGGTCATGCGCTGCACTTGTTGCCTACTGTGTGAAAACCCAGTGACAGTTGACAAAATGTGTAGCAAATAGGTGTATCTTTGGCTTTGCCTGCATTGACAAAGATACTTTGTGGAGAGCCAAGAATCCCTTGGTCCTGCAGCTTCCCTGACCTGCCCCCATTACCTTGGTATACCATGCAGCTGTCTGCACAGACATCCCATCAAGCCGCCTGGTGTGTCCACCACTACCACGCTCTCTTCTGAGATTGGAACATGGTAGCTAGTGATGGACACATGCTGCCTGCACAAGAACCTGGACTATCTATATCAGATTTGAGGTTTGGATCATGCATCATCCTAATGGGACAATGACAGAATTGGGGGGGGAGGGGGAGCCTTTTGGCCTTTGCAGACAAGGCTCATATTTTCCTTCATCCCCAAGTATACATTTATGTTTCTTTCTGTTACTCACTGTATCCTATCCCAGCAGCTTGAAAAAATAGCAGCAGCACTATCTTCTTGACTATCACAGTGTGTTTCATTATTTATTGTATCTGTAATCCAATTCAGAATCATGTACCATTGTGACCTTATCAAAATGGCAGGCTAATGTTTGTAAGAGCAAAAATCTTTTTTTTTCTGTTTAGTCCAAGCTGTTCAAAGTAGTTTCTTCATGGAATCTCTATTTTGAGTAGCACAGTTTTTTTCTTATCTTTTGGAAGCCCTAGAAGAGTCATCAGAAGTATGTGACAATACTGTTGTTGTCTTTGGAAGAGTGTTATCATTGATATCCTTAAACAAATTAGAACTGACCCAAGACACTTTGCAGCCTGAGATGGATAAGATGATGTTCTTCTTACAAATAGAAAGAAATTTTGTTGTTGGACACTGTCATGGAAAATAGCATTTTTGCACCTCTAGAGATTGGTATGCAATATACATCTTACCTCAAGTATTCAGGCATTCATGCTTTGGTCAAAGGAGCAACAGTGTGTAAACTACAGGAAATTATACAAGTAAATACACACATTAGGAAAAATATGTTTCATATATTTATTAAAAATCAACTGTTTTTCACAGAATATTTTTAGTATATAAAACATAAACTCCCTCAATCTGATGCCAAAGAAAAATATGAAGGAAGTGCAGTTGAGGTTTGTAGAAACTTAATGAAAATGACATGTGGAGTTGGCCCTGAAATGAAGTGACTGACCATGGTAATTTAGCACCTTGAAATGGTGCAAATTAGATCTATAGGCTATCTTCTTCCTCTCAAAATTATGAATAGAGCTGAAGGATTAGTTGATAGCATGCAGACACCATCTTCCTTTCTACTGCCCAGGTGGTTACTCTCCTATCAGTTGTTCCCTCTTTCTCTCATCATTAGTACTGCAGGGAGCCTAGAAAGAGGATGGGAGAAACATTACTTCAAAACTGGCCATATGAAACATATGTCAAATGTATCGAACACTCTGGACAGATGATCTGCTTATCAAATAGTGAGGCTTGAATATGAGACAGAATAATATTTTCAGGTTTTCTGAACCACTCAGCAGGTTCCACTGAGGAGAATAACACTTAGTCTATGGTGTCAAATATTCCTTTAAGAACAAGGCACTTCAGACAGATGAATGTATGATAGCATCTGAGATTTTGATTTTTTAAAAAATAAAGTAATCTCAGTAACAACACAGTAGGTTCTCTCACTGCCCTGAAACCCCCATCCACAAAAACAGTGTCTAGGCTAGAAATGTTGAAATTAAATTATTAAACTGAATGAAAATCACTGTGAAAAATCAGTTTGGTTATATCCTCTAGAATTTATCTAAACTCAAGGAGAATTTCAAATGACATATATAAAATAATATTTTTCATTATTATTAAGAAAAGCTTTGTGGTGTCGACATTATAATGAATGTTGAACTCTAGACTTGGCTCTCCTGTTGTGCTTTTCCATATTGTGGGTTACTGAATCCTTCTCCATGACCAAACAGCAGATGGTCAGAGTGATCATGCCATCCTATGTACACAGTCATGGAGAGATTTTTAGACATATGCGAGAAGGACTGTGGTGTTGCCTGGTCATTCAGTTGAATGGTTTGTGGAAGAAAGGGAAAAAAGAGTTGTGTCAGAAAGGAAAATTAGCCTTATCAATAGCTTGTTCAGCCTTACAAAAGTGCATCAGTAGTACTGACTACATCCACTTGTTTAGTTAGACAACAGATGTGTAAATGTGTGATGTCATATTTTATTTCAATGGACTATTGCCAACAATATACTTTTGCAGCCAAAACTAGTGGAAACTAAACATCTGTTTCCTGTCCTATTGCCAACTCTGAAAACCACATGTGCCTTTTCATGCTACCAATTATAGCACTATATTCCATTTTAACTACTATAGCAACATCCTATGGAATCCCTGTATTTGTCGTTTGAGGAAGCACTAGAGTTTTCTGGCTGAGAAACTACGAACTACAAATCCCAAGATTCCATAGAATGTTATCATGATAATTAAAGTGGAACCACAGCATTATAATTGTGAAGTATGAAAAGGTCCCTGCTCCAGAGGTTTTTTTTCATAACAACCTTTTAAGGTGTATGAGGGACTGCAAGAAGAAAGTGGGATCACCAGTTCTGGTGGAAGTGATAGGAATCAGCAAGACTATACTAGTGGATTCTGGCCAATGAATGTGTCTATGTATAAGCTTGCATTTTTCAGTCCTAAACAGGTCAACCACATTTACATAGGCTGAAAATAATACATTATTTTTCTTTTCAGTGATTATAGTTAATAGTTCCACTTATTTACCATTTTGCTTATGGAGTTCTCTACATATTTACAATATCTATTGCACAAATAGATACAATGAAGTATAAATGTAAGTAATTTTCCCTAGTTAATAACTAATTTTGAGTGAATCAGAAGTAGGGATACAGTCCACTTAGTTTCTAACTATAGATGTGCTTTTCTTTAATAGTCTGAGAAACAGCCATGGTTCATTTTTCATTAGGTTAAACATGATGAACACTTAAAGTAGTGAATGACACAAAGTTGAACAAATTCCATGGACCTCTACCAATTTTTGGAATTGTCTTCCATGGGAGGTTTAGTTGGTCTCCTGTCTACTCTTGTTCTACCAGTAGGCAAATACCTTTTTTGTTTAGGCAGGCCTTTGACTTTGAAGCTTAAGGTCCAGTACAGACTGCTGGAAATCGGTGGTCTGGGGCCAATTTTAGGGCTTCGTATTGTGGAGTGTCTGCATGCTCCTGAGCTCTACCACACACTGCTGGCGCCATCATGGCATGATCCTGTCCCCATGGGGGCCACCATGATGGTGCGAGCATATCACAACACCCAAACTGTGCTGGCTGGAAGTGATGTGATTGGGACATGTGAGCATGCCAATTGTGCCCCTTCCAGGAAGCTGCTTTCGGCAAATTCATTTTGCTCTCAAGAGGGAGGACATCATTGCCGTGCCTTTTGGTTGCTGCAGCAATGATGAAGGGCAAAAACGGGTGGCATGGAGCCACTTGTCTGTCGAGCTCCTAAGTTAATGTGGCAGGTGGACCTTTTTCAATGGCATTTTTTGCTGTTTTAATGTGTGTGTGTGTGTGTTTTAAATTTTGTTTTTGTTTTTAATAGATGTGCTTACTCAACATTTTTACTTTTCTTTCAAACAGGTTTTAGAATATTTTGTCTTTAACTGATATAAGTGACCTTGAATCCCATGTGGGGAGAAAGATAGGATACTATTAAGATAAATACATAAATAATAATTTTGAGGTTGGTTTATATGGTGAGATCACTGCACAAATCACCTTGGTAAGGAGCTTGGTAATATAATACACTGCCCAAATGATCAGTTAAGATGAGAAAAGAAAAAGGATACTGATTGAGAAAACAAGAAGATAGGCATATGGTAAAGAAGAGTGTTGGACATTGTTTTGGTTTTTTTGCAGATATGGCTGCAGTATAGATACTGGTTTGATACAGCATTTTTCAAATGAGCCCTTATAGGTGTCTATGGGTTTATGCAGAACAAGTCCCTAGGGAATGACAAGTAAAGCTACCACATTTTGCAAACCTGACACTGTAGACAAAATTCTGGAAACCATAGTAAAAAATGAACTTTTCTATTATTATTTATTTATTTATTTATTTATTTATTTATTTATTTATTTATTTATTTTTTGCCCATGAGGTATGATGGGACATTCAGTAAGGTAGGCAAGACTTGAAGAATAGCTAAGTCAGATTTATTTTGACTAGATCTCTGATCATATATATAGATTTAATCTTTTCATGGCAAGATTACCTCCACACTATAGGTTCTGTCCATTCCCTGAGGAGTGAAAGCATCAAGTATAGTTTCCACACTGAAGGAAGTAACAGTCCCATTATATTCTGCACTGATTTGGCATCATCTGGAGTACTGCATTGAGTTCTTTCCACATTATTCTGAGAAGGATATTACCATAACAACTGTCACAGAGAATAATGGATAGGCCTGTTTTCTGCTGCCCTGGAGGGTAGGATCAAGTCTAATACAGGAGAGTTGATTTTGAAGGAACTCCTTGAAAGTAAGAGCAGTTCAGCAGTGGAGCTATTTGTCTGGAGGAATGGTGGGGTATACTTCTCTGGACATCTAGAAAAAGAGGCTGGACAGCTACCATGCTTTAGATGAAGGTCCTGCATTTAGCATGATGTTGGCCCATGAGACCCCTTTAAACTCTATAATTCTATGATTCAGTGAAGCAGACCTTCTACGTGGAAGTTCACCAATGCAGCACTTAGCACTCTTTCTTTTCTCTATTAGTTCCTTCTAAGTTCCTTCCATCTAGGGCCAGGCATGATGTTGGGATCTGGTATAGTGTCCACAGAGCTTATTCAGCTGTTTCTGGTTGGCTCCTTTTCATCTGGATTGGATGCTTCTGCTCAAGGTGAGTGACATGATTTTTGCGAAGACCTGGTTGCTGAAAGTGTGACAAATTTAACAGTGTAATATTCTCAAATGAAGTTGCACAATGTATCCCGTTGCACTGTTTAAAGTATGTGTAGATAAGATTATAAGAGGGGTTGAAATGGATCAAAACCAGATGCCTATGTAGTTCAGCATTTTGGTTCAATAATGGCTAATCAAATATGACTGAGTCCAGGGGGAGAAAATATTGAAAAAGTAGTCAAAAAAGGTACAGAAGGTCCTGACATGGAGAATCTTAACTAGGTATGAATTTTTGCAATTCTGCTCAAAAACTTATTCTCCTCAAAGGATATTGTTTTTCTTACACAGAAAATAGCATTTTTCTATGAGCAAAGTTTTTGTTTGTTTGTTTGCATAACAAATTCCAAAATGAAAATAGTTTTTCTTTCTTTCTTTCTTTCTTTCTTTCTTTTTCTTTTCTTTTCTTTTTTTTTTTTTGTGGTGGTGGTTTTGGTAATCTTCTCACAGCAGGGAGAACAATTTAAAAGTATGTGTTTTTGCCTATGAGAACAAAATTTATGAAGATATACATCCTCTTTAGTAGGACATGAATATAGTAACATTGATTCCAGCAAGTGGTTTCTGAGAATCGTCTCTGCAGCTACTAAAAGTAATAATACAGTGTGCCCGCGCCATGCACGGATGCATTTTACGTGGCTTCCAGTGTATGCGGAAGCCACTTGGGAAGGGAAACAATGGACATGCACATGCCCCATTATTTCTTATGGGGCTCAAGCGTAGACAGATTTTCCCTTACGCGGGAGGATCTGGAATGGATCCCCCACGTAAGGAGAGGGCCCACTGTATACATTTGTTCCAGTTCAGGAGGAGAAGGAGCTGTAGGATGGGATGAGGGGTCTTGACCCTTTAGAGGCTGGTTTTGGGGAGATATTTTTGAGGGGGAGACCACTCAGAATTATCCAAAACACCACTTCTGGTTCTGAAAAATAGACACTGTTTAGGTTAAGCAATGCAGCAGTGCCCTGCAAGCTATTTAAAATGCTATTCCTAGAATATTCTAGGATAGAAAAGTCTCCCACTCGCACTTTGGCCACAAAAAAGGATGATCAGGAGAATCTGGAAGGGGTGAATACCAAAAAAACATCCCAGGATAACCTCCTGTTGCTTCAGGGTCACATTTCGGATCCTTTTAGGTTATACAGTCATAGCACTTTGATTTCACTTCAACTGTTTTTCTTGTTATGTGCCTTCAAGTCATTTTTTAACTTATGGCAAACCTAAGGTGAACCTATCATAGGGTTTTCATGGCAAGATATGTTTTAAAGGAGGTTTTCCATTGCCTTCTTCTGAGGCTAAAAGCATGTGATTTGCCCAAGCTCACATAAGATGCATCTGCACTGCAGAAATAATCCAGTCTGACACCACTTTAACTGCCATGGCTCAATGCTATGGAATTTGGTGAATTGTAGGTTTTTCATGGCACCAGAATTCTTTGACTGAGAAGGCTAAATGCCTCACAAAACTACAATTCCCAGAATTCCATAGCATTGAGCCATATCTGTTAAAGTAGTACCAAACTGGATTATTTCTATAGTATGATGCATCCTCAGTGGGTTTCATGGCCAAGTGGGAATCAAACTCTGGTCCCAGAGTCATAGTCCAACAGTCAAACCCCTACAGCATCCTATGAAATGTTGGAATTTGTACTTAATGAGGGGCTGGAGCTCTCTGTTTTAGAGTTCTAATATTGGTGCCTAAACTTCAAATTACAATATTCCATAAAATGGAGTCCCAGCTGTTGAGTGAAACCATAGTGCTATAACTGTATAGTGGAAGGACTCAAAGTGTGACTCCAAAGCCACATGAAGTCATCCAAGGCTGTTTATGTAATATCCAACCCTTTTAGCTAAAGTAGAATCATAGTTCTATAACTATATATGAAAGGGCTCATTGCTCACCCCTAATCTAGAATTTATTTATTTATTGGACTAAGACAACAAAAAATTTCTTATTTGCTTCTTGAACATTCTTTGAGATGAATGTAATCCTGTATATGCATTTTCAAAAGTAAGTCTTACTGAGTTCAATAGATTGTACTCCCAGGAAACAGAGTATAGGATTTCAGTTTCAATATGTTCTGATTCCAAGTGAATAACTTGTGAATCAAGCCATCTTAGAGTGCAATTATGAATCCACAGGAGTCTGAGAATATCAGATAGAATGCTTGACTATACTAAATGGCTATGGTTTGCTATAATTATATTTATATGCCACATTTTCCTAGTCAAAGCAGTTTGTGAAAGTTTAAACAGATATAGCTAAAATATTTACATCATACAGAAGTTAAAAGTACAATTGAGCTATCAATAAAAATAAAAGCAGTTAAAAACAAACTATTAAAAAGTATGCAAAAGGATCTTATACACCTTTGAAACTAACTAAAAGAGAAAGTTGGTAACGGCCTGTTACAGACTGCCAAAATAAAGCTGCTTCGGGTCTCTTTGGAGGTATGCTATTTAAATGATGCATGGGTCCTAAGAGTCCGGAGGTCACACCAAAGCCACACTCCATTCCTAAGCACTGGAGTGCAGCTTTGGTGCAGCTTCCGGATTCTTAGGATGCATGCATCATTTAAACAGCATACCTCTAGAGAGACCCGAAGCAGCTTTATTTTGGCAGTCTGTAACAGGCCAAAATGAAGTTTCATAGAGTTGCAGGTGAGGAAGTAGACTCAAGCCTATGAAAGCTTATGCTACTCTTTCAGTTATTCTCAAAGGTGCTATGAGATCTCTTTTCATACTCACTTTCCAGACTAACATGGCTACGGACCTTATCACAGGAGGCACTTACTGCTGCCAAACATTCCTCAAATGTTGCAGAAGCACCAGACGTGGGATCATCCATTGCACTTCTCTAGAGTAACTGAGGCTTCCTGGTTTCCTTCTGTCATGGAAGCATTCACGGGGAAGCCCGCAGAAGCCATTTTTTTTCAATAACGAATGCTCAGTGATGGAAGGAAAGCGGGAAGTCTCAATTATGTTTTAGAAGCATGACAGATGATCCCACCTCTGGCGTTTGCAACATTTGGAACAGTCTCCCAGAAGCGATCCGTCTTACTACCTCCTTGGAGCCTTTTAATGTGTATTTCTTCCGGTGAGCATACCCACCTGACTCTGTATGAGATACATGAATCGTCTTTGATTAGGATCGGAATACCTTATTCCCACTGTCGCTTTTGATAGCATGTTTTTAAATTGTTAAACTGTTTAAATTTTAATAGTTGTTTTATATTTTACTGATGAATTCTGTAATTGTATATTTATACTAGGTTGTAATCCCACCTCAGTCCACCTGGGAGAGGTGGGAAAATATAAATAATTAAAATATTATTTATTATTTATTTTGGGAATGTTCTGGCATCAGTAAGTGCCTCATGTGAAAAGGTCCATAGGACCTTTGCCCTATGGACCATGTCTTTGAATTCTATCTTTAATAGAAGAACAATTACAAATAACATAGGACAAGAAGGCATTTCTTCCCTGAGCAGTAAGCCCTCAAAATATTACAAAGAACAGTGCCAGTCTAACCTCTCTAGGAAGGGAGTCACAATACCTGGGACTAGCTTGCCTACACACTTGTTTTAAGCATAATGGCACATTATTAAATACATGAATATGGTGAGGAGCTACTGGGTTGCACCATTTCCTGACATTTTTTTCTTAGGCAGCATATAAAAGGAACAAATATATATATATATATATATATATATATATATATATATATATATATATATATAGAGAGAGAGAGAGAGAGAGAGAGAGTCTATTCTCGCTGCTTGGCTTATCAAAATGTTTATTTTTGCTTACTGTATTTGCATACATCCAAGACTTCTTCTGCCTTTGATAAAACTTTTATAGGCAATAAATTATAAACAAAGTTTATGTATAATTTATCCTTTTAAATACATATTCTATGTCCCTGCTTTTTCAAACTGAGGGCTTACTTTAGCTTTGTATCTTTTTTAAAAAAAAAACGGGATTGAACACTTTAAGAAATTCATGAATAACATATGCTTCAAGGTGCATTTGCATTTTTATAGTGTGGGTTGTGTAACAGTATAGATTTTGCTTTTGCAGTGTTCACTTTCAAGTCAACATGAATTCCTTCAGAATTAACTACAAAATAGATGTGAGTCTTGAAATGCACCTTTTTATTGTCTCCTTATAAACCATACATTTTTGTGACAGCCAGGTTGTATATATGTATTTTTGCACTTTTACATACAAAACCTAGATGCATATATTTTGTTTCTGTAACAGGTAGTTTGGTAATTGAAGCAGTCAAAGCTTCCCTGTCAATGTCTAAACAAGCATTGAATCTAATTACCTCTCAGCACTGATGAATGAGGTACCCCAAAGGCCAGCAATCTACAACTCCATATTTAAGTTTAAGGAAAACCTCCTATTATGAATTAAGTCATTATAATTCCCTCTAGGTTTCATAGCCAGTGAACGTTTTGGTCCAATTAAAAAAAAAATAGAAGAAACAAGTATGAAAGTATTCCCTGAATGATACTAGATTGGGTATTACAAGTAGTAACTTTTAAATGACTATATTCAATAGTTGTTTCCAGGGGCATCAGTAGGGGATGCTTGGACACCCTGAAGGGGAAGGAGAGACCATTTTCCTCCAGATGTCTGCCTTTTGGCAGAAATGGGCTGTGGCATTCACTTACATCTCTTTAAAATGCTGGAGCTCAGCAGAAGAAAAGGTGTGAGTGGGGCAAGGCTCTGTGGTGGGAGAAAGGAGAGGTCTCAGGCTTGTTGTTTTTAAAATGCTATTTTAAAAACATCACAATCTTACCCAATTTTCACTTAAATCACATGAAACTTTGGAAATTTAAATGCAATTAGAATGTGAGTATGTAATTTAAAGGTATATTTTTTAATGTTGCTAGTTGTATATGTCACAACTATTGCCATTCCATTCAGTGATTTACAGGAATTATGATTTACGAGTAAAATTAGTACAAAAACATTACTAAGAATTCTGTATGGTGTGGTATGTGAGGAGGTCAATGTAGGGGATGACACCATGAGTTGCCATAATGGGTGACACCAATCCTAGTTATGCCATTGGTAGTTTCTCTGAGTTTAGGCATTCCATGTATTTATATCATTTCCTGTTAGTTGGTCCCTTAGTCTGCAATTATGTTTGTTCACCATTTTATAATCTGCAGTTTCCCCCCCCCCTCTCTCTCTTTCATATTTGAAAACCACATGTTACAGAGCTTCTCACTATAAGATATTATTTATGAATTAACTTACTGTATATATATTTACCATAAAAATGAGCTTGCTTTATTTTTCTGTTGGACTCTGTGGCAGTGATAGTGTGGAACTGGTTGTTGCTCACCTTCTACCTTGCAAATAGGCACTTTGCTTGTAAGATACACTGCTACAGTTCATATTCTTTAACATTATTGTTATGGTAAGAGGCACTAGGACATCTTCCTTGAGTTTTTTGAGCTGTCTCTTATATTCCACCTCAACATTAGGAGGTTCCACCTCAACATTAGGAGGAACTTCCTGACAGTAAGGGCTGTTCAACAGTGGAACACACTTCCTTGGAGTGTAGTGGAGTCTCCCTCCTTGGAGGTCTTCAAACGGAGGCTGGATGGCCATCTGTCAGGGAAGCTTTGATTTGAATTTCCTGCATGGCAGGGGGTTGGACTGGATAGCCCTTGTGGTCTCTTCCAATTCTATGATTCTATGATTCTGAGTTGCTTCAGTGATATTGCCTGCCTTAATGCAAGTCTCTTTCCCTTCTGTATAATTGCTTCCTAATGATTTTTTTAAAAAAACCCTCAAGACTCTTACCAGACCTGTGTGAAGTATCCTGTGAAGACAAAAAACTTTTAAACAAAAAGAGTCCTTGTTACCTTTCCTTCCGCAGTCTGCATATTGTTTTTCTTATAGCTTGGGAAATTATTTCTCTCCCCTCTCTATTTCCAATCATTATTTTCCGTCTCCTTCTCTTGCCTTCACTTCCTTTCTTCTCTTTATTGCATCTCTACAAGTTTTGAATGATTCTTGAGTCAGAGAAGTGGTGGATAAGAATAAATGGAAGTTTTACATCACTTTAGTAAGGAGGCAGAATGATTGTCCACTTAAAAAAAAGGAAAGGAAAATAGGTTCACACAGATGTAGAGGATGAAATCTGGGCTTTTTTTTTTATCAGCCACATTTATCCACTGATAGAATTACATGCTTTAAAAAACAAAAAAAAAGTTAATTGCAGTGGGAAGACGAAGACTACAGAGATCACTTATATTATCTTAGGTATGTCTGTTTAGAAGTCACATTGTATTCAGTGAGGCTTAGTCCCAGGAACGTGTACATACCATGCATATAGAAGAATAAATCTTGTTGAAGAAGAAATAATGTACCCTCTGTAAAAGGAAGTCATGTCGTGCTAACATTTTAAGACTTTTCTGAGAGTGTCAGCAGCCATGCGGTTAGGAATGATCCAGTACATACTGTTTACTTGTCTCTGAATATTATAGTTGATCTCAACTAGAGTAGACCTACTGAATAATTAGCACTGATACACTGGGTCTACTAACAATAGGATACAGACAAGGGGTGAAATTTATGCAGCTTTCAAGATTTTGGTGTACTGCAGTCCCAACATTTCTTACTATGGTGGCCAGGGCTGCTGTGAGTTGCACCAATATCATCTAGAAGCCTACACAATCCCCTCCCTTGAGGCAGGTACAAATAAGCAGTGTCTATTAGATCACTCCTATTTCCCATACTTGTTGATAGTCTCAACAAACTGTTCAGAAATCTTCCTTTTTCTCCCAGCAGAAGAAAACTTTGGAGTCAATTCTAGGAGAAAATGGACCCTTTAAGGTTCACAAATGGAATCTGTTAATCGACTGAACATAGCACTTTATTGAGATGGACAGCTTGCTGAGCAGAGTCTGGCATGCATACTCAGTCTACTGGCTAAAAGGCGTATACACCAAGCTAATATAGAACTCTTTTAAAACAACATAGTGGCAGTATTTGAGCAACAGAAGGTCCTAACAGTCATACAAACTCACCAATAATAAGCAAGCACATGTCAAAATTGTTCTTTGCATTTCACAATCGTATTCTAGCTGGTATCTTTTTTTTCCAGCAGAACATGTCCAGATATTTTAGGAAATGGTTCAAAAAGCTTTGTACATGACTGGCATAGCTTAAAATATCCAAAGGCATACAATCATTTTTCCAGAAATTTACTTCAACACGGGCCTACCTTACTTGGGCCTTGTGGTCATTTTCTGACATTTCTCCACTATTGGTCCTCCTATGAAAGGGATGAAGAATAGAAAAACTTACATCCTTAGAAAATGATATACACAAAATTTCTTATCCTTCATGAAAAAGGGTATTCCAACACATCAAACATTCCATCAAAAAGTTGTCATCCACAGGATTTTTCACCCTCTGTGAATGTGTAAAAGCTAGTTGCCCCCCCCCCCCCCCGCCGAGTTTATTTTAACTCCAAAATGTTTGTATTGCACAAAAATGTGTTTTGCACAAATACATCATTTTGGCAACTCTCCTACAAAAAACTTGCATAAAATGTTCCCAAAAAGGATATGAAAATGAGAAAAAACAATGGGAAAAAATGTCTACCTAGCTTTGAAATCTTGATCAATTGCTGAGGGTGTGGGGTGGAGTTCTTTGGGGGGAGATAGCATGTGTGAGAGTGAAAGAATTCAAAGTGCCTACTGAGTGGTGTTATTTTGGAGATAGTGTAGGACCAAATATCTAGATTCTTGACTAAGGAGAAAAGAGTTGTCATTCCATTGATAAGTGAAAAAAATTAGGCTTGTTAAGAAAAGACTGTGAAGGGTTTTCATGGTGTATTGTTCTGCTAGTTTTATTGTTTGCCTTTTAAAAGATTGGTTCAAAAGCTTTTAATTCTATATATTGCTGAAATGTATTTTCATAATAACTTAATATGTTTTTATCTCTTTTTGTAACTGCTCTTAACTGTATCTGTTTTAACTTTTGTAAGCTGACTTGGGCCCTGAGTATTGTGAAAAGCCAGAACATAAATGAAATCATCAGCATTGTGGCAAAAGTTCTGCATTGGCAGCTTAGTTATGAATGTTTAACTGGGGGTGTATCTACACTGCAGAATTAAAGCAGTTTGACACCTTTAACTGTTGTGACTCTATTCTACGGAATCCTGGGTGAGGCTCCAGACCTCTCTGACAGTCCAGGTTGAATACCTCACCAAACTACATATCACAGGATTCTTTAGGATAGGATCATGGCAGTTAAAATGGTGTCAAAGTGCTTTAATTTTTCAGTGTGAGTACAAGCCTAAATATAATTTGGTCCAAACCCCAAACCTACCTTAACAACCAGTAGCCTCTCAAAGTGATGGAGATTTATTCTGCTGGTGATTTGGGTGCACTGAGATGAAATGATGTCTCCAGACTATCCTTGCAGCGATCTGTTGTACAACAAATAATTGTGATGGGTTTGTGCTTCTGATTGTCACAGCCTTGTTTGCAAGCAGGAAAGGGCTAGAAATGTCATTTGGATGTGCCCTGATCACCAGCAGAAGTGATTTGGAGTGGCTCCATTCACTTAAGGTAGGATTCAGGGGACATTTATGATGATAAAAGTGCCACAGTTATGAATATGAACCATAACTGCAATACAGGATTGCAGCAGCAGGAGGAGGAGGAGGCTGTTCACCTTTCAGATAGTGCTTTGAATGCCAGATCAGAAAGAAAAATATAAGGGAAGCCCAGGAAGAGTAAGCATCACCAGTGGACCCTGCAAGAGTCCTGGGGAGCTTGACAGTGTCATAGGCTGCCAACTGCTGATGCTGGCCTTACTTGGAATATTCCTGAAAACACTCAGTCCCTAAAGGCTGATCCATCTGAGTAATGCATGCAGCTTAGCATCAAGTCATTAGGGAAGTTGTACAGAAGGCTCCTTTTTCAAATGTGTCACCTGGAAGAGAAAATGACTCCTTTTATTTTGCAGAACAGACAGGAGGGAAACAGCACATGCCATTGCTGACTGAACTGCAAAATCAAAATTGACAAATCCAGGAGCAGGAAGCTGCTATTATAAAGCCAAGCACGACTGAAAAGTCTGCCTTTACTCCCTCAGCAACTACTTTCTGCTGCTGCCACTGCCACCGCCACCATCATGCAACACCCCCGAGGTTCTAGTGACATTACTCTGGATTTTCAGACAGGAAAAGAAGGATAATTTTATCATCCAGAAGGCGGGGAGCAGGAATCACAGGGAGAAAAGAGGCTGATACTGAAAATGGCAAGCATTGCAAGTTGAAAACAGCAAAGTAATGAGGAGGAGGAGGAAGGTGTGGTGCCTGAAAACAGCAACATCATCATTTCTCACTGCTCCCTGATTTAAGAAATAAATATTGGTATATACAGAGCAGAACACCTCAACTTGGGAGGAATAATGAGAAGTTGGTAACATCAGTGGCTCTGCTTATTACTACCATAAACAACCCTACAACTCATAAGGAAATAAATACACACAGGAAGACAGGGTACTTGATTGTATTAACCCATCAAAACCAAGGCTTAAATCTGAAAACAGCAGTGGATAAAACATGAGAAGCAATAGGTAGTGACTGTTAATTTTTGTTTGCTTTTGGAAATGAACTGGACAACAATGTGGTGTCAGTATTCAGGGAACAACACTGAATGTCCTGAGAAATTATACAAGTAGTGTTAGAAAGGATCCCAAAAGCCATTCATATTCCCTGTAAAGCAGGACTAAAGCCACCCATCTATCAAACTGTGACACATCAGCTATTGCTGTCAAGAGCATAGTGTATTTTAAAGCAGAAAGCTGGGGCATTGTTGCAGAAAAAAGCATAGAGATGAAGGAGAGGTCTGCCCAAGAGTTTCTGGCACTCACATTTCAGTGCCTTTGGGTGAATTCACACACATGCACATTTGTCATTCAAGTGGCAGTAGCATCATGTGAGAATTGGGAGTGTGAAACAAGCAATCCTAGAACAAACCTCAATAGTGGATGTACTGTGATGCTAAAAAGCATTCAACTGCATATAACAGTGAATACTAAACGGAATACTAGAATTGCCCATGCCATCCTATTTTCAGTTTATATGTATGGTTGTGAAAGCTGGACAGTGAAGAAAGCAGATAGGAAGAAAAACAACTCATTTGAAATGTGGTGCTGAGGAAGAGTTCTGTGGGTCCCATATACTGCTAAAAAGAGAAAGCAATGGATCTTGAAGCAAATCAGCCCTGAACTCTCCCTAGGAGCCAGGATGACTAAACTGGGACTGTCATATTTTCGCCGTATCATGAGATGATGTCACTCACTAGAAAAAATGATAATGTACAACATAGAAGGCAGCTGAAAATAAGAAGACTGCATTATAGAGGTGTAGGCTTAATAAAGAAAGCTATGGCCCTAAGTCTGTAAGAGCTAAGCAGGATTACAGATTATAAGGTAACTTGGATGTCTCTCATACATGGGGTTGCCATAGTTGAACGGTGCATCTGCACTGCAGAAATAATGCAGTTTTATACCACTTTAACTTTCATGGTGCCATGCTATGGAATCTTGGGGCTTGCAGTTTGCTGTGGCACCAGAGCTCTCTGGTGGAGAAGGCTAAATATTTCACAAAACTACAAATCCTAGAATTCCACAGATTGATCCATGGCTATTAAGTCAGTGTCAGACTCCATTATTTCTATAGTGTAGATACAGCCAAAGTTGACCTGACAGCAGTTAACAACAACAAACAAAAACAGCACAGTAATTTAACATACGTCCTGTTCGGGCATTAACAATACACGTATCTTTTTGGATCCATCTGATAAATTAATCACCTTATCATTTTTTAAAAAATCTTTGGTCATTTACATTCTGTCAGGGTTATTTATACTTACCATATATAGTCAGCCATCTGTATCCACTGATTCAACTAGCCACAGCTTGAAAATATTTTAAAAATAAATTCCAAAAGGCAAACCTTGATTTTATCAT
The DNA here is from genome assembly GCF_019175285.1 of Sceloporus undulatus. NCBI lineage: Eukaryota > Metazoa > Chordata > Lepidosauria > Squamata > Phrynosomatidae > Sceloporus > Sceloporus undulatus. The sequence continues at coordinate 52,655,443 of NC_056524.1, read as the reverse complement.
TTTATACAAAGGACACTGTTTTACCTTGCCATTAAATTTAATGAGACTTGAGCATCCATGGATTTTGGTATCTATGAGGTCCTAAACCAAACCCCAGCAGATACCAAAGACCCACTGTATGTCTTACTATTGTTTATATTACTATATATATATATATATATGGATTAAGATTGATATAGACGAGTCATATATAAAAATACTGTTCAGAGGCTTCCTCACATTTGAATGGCAAGTGCTGATGCATTAAGTAGAAGGATTGGTGAAAACCAAATAAGATGCCCTTGTATAAGCAGAAATGCTGTATGATAGCACAAAGTCACCACTGTCAGACATAGTCCATTAGCCAAGATCCAACAGCTTACTTCTATAGCCAAGGATGTACTGCAAGTAGAACTTTTTATTTCCTCCTGCTATGGCCCACATAGAACTAAACATGCTCCAGGAGATGGAGTCTTCTGAAACAGGTACACAGGGAGGCTCCAGAAAGAAGCAGGATTATGTACTGTGGAGGAAGTAGAAGCATTCAGTGGAAATATATAATTAGTTCCTTGCTACACTTTTTAAGTGATAGAATAATAATAATATAATAATTTTTCCCCTATTTCCCACCTCTCCCTGCGGATCGAGGAGGGATCACAGCAATGTCAGCAATACAATTTACAAAATACACAACAGATTAAAAACATCATTATATAACAACAATATACAGTACAATACAATACAATACTAGTCAATACTAGTCAGCCAATGGTATTACAGTAGGGGAAACAAAGTGTCTGATTCATCTGTTTTTCCATATAATCAAATCGGGGTGGGAATCTTCAACTATAGCAGGTCAGGTGGATATGCCCGCTGGAAGAGAGCCATCTTTAATGCCTTCTTAAAGGCTTCTAATGATGTAATAAGACAGATCTCTTCTGGCAAGTTGTTCCATAATTTTGGGACCGCGGCTGTAAATACTTTTTGGGAAGTAGTGACCAATCTGGTTTTTTTTTTTTTTTTTTTTTTTTGTATTCCAGCAATTTCTTCCCTGAAGTTCTGAGTGTGCGGGGTGGATTGTGTAGGGAGAGACGTTCCCTTAAGTAACTTGGGCCTGAGCCATGTAGGGCTTTAAAGGTGATGACCAACACTTTGTATTGTGCCCGGAAGCTAATTGGTAGCCAATGTAAAGATTTTAGTATTCGTGTAATATGGTCCGATCTTGATGTTCCCGTGACCAATCTGGCTGCAGCATTTTGGATTAACTGAAGCTTCTGAACTTGGTACAAAGGTAGCCCCATGTAGAGCGCATTGCAGAAATCTAAACAAGAGGTTACCAGTGCATGCACCACTGCTTCAAGGTCTCTCCGAGCCAGGTAGGGGCGCAGCTGGCATATCAACCGAAGTTGGTACCAAGCACTCCGGGCCACTGCCTCCACATGGGCTGTTAACTGTAGAGATGAGTCCAGGAGCACTCCCAAACTGTGGACTTCGTCCTTTAGGGGAAGTGTGACCCCATCCAGGACAGGTTGACAAATCTCCCCACCTGGCCCAGGGGTTCCTATCGCAAGTACCTCCGTTTTCTTTGGATTCAACCTAAGCTTGTTTTCCCTCATCCAGCCCATTACCGACTCAAGACAGGCATTTAGAGGAGAGATGCCATCCTTGGTCACTACAGCAGTCGGGGACACGGAGAGATGGAGTTGGGTGTCATCCGCGTACTGTTAACATCGTGCCCTGTGTCTCCGGATGATCTCTCCCAGCGGCTTCATGTAAATATTAAACAGCATGGTAGACAGAATGGTGCCTTGAGGGATGCCCGATGTCAACTCTCGCTTACGAGAGCAACTGTCTCCCAGCATCACCATCTGGAATCTGCCCGAGAGATAGGATCTGAAACACTGCAACGCAGTGCCCCCGATACTTAAATCCCTCAGGCATTCCAGAAGGACACCATGGTCTATGGTATCGAAGGTCGCTGAGATGTCCAAGAGCACCAACAGGGTCACACTTCCCCTGTCGATGTCCAGATGGAGATCATCGACCAAGGCAGTCTCAACTCCATAACCTGCCCTGAAGCCAGTTTGAAATGGGTCTAGATATTCGGCTTCATCCAAGACCGCCTGGAGTTGGAAGATGTTCTGCCAATGATACACTCTTGCAAGTTATTGCTTACATTGATAATAAATAATAAATTATTTATATTCCCCTTTTTCCTTGTGGAATCAAAGCGGATTACAAAAGAAAGGTATCAAATAAAAAAATGTAGCCTCCCCACCAATTGTAGTACAACAAACATAATAACAATAAAATAATTATACAAAAGCAGAAATAAAGAATAACCCAAAGTACATGGCGTAGCATAATGCCTAATAAAAATACAAAGTACAAAATTCAAAATACATAACATAGTAATAATTAAGGTATAACATCTCGATGGCAATTCCCGACACTCCCCTGGCAGCAAAACAGAAAGGCAATACAATAATGCAATACAGCAATAATATAGTAATAACAAGAGAACATGGTCCCTTTTACTCCCACAAGCATTATATAATAATAACAAATGCAACTGTAATGGAATGCAATACAATACCATATTACTCTAATACAATACAACACAATACATGTAATTCCCCTCCCCCCTTCACATATACAACAAAAACTCCAAATATAACAATGACAAAACATACAATAAATCAGTAAAATAATTAGTCACAAACAATCACAACAATCAACCTCCACCCGAATTCTCCATTGCCTTTTGAAGCTCTGGGGTGATGTTGGATGGGGCAAGGCAGATCTCCTCCACCTGAGTCCTCTGGTCCCTTTCGAGGCTCTGGGGTGATGTTGGGTGGGGCAAGGCAGTCCTCCTTCACCTGAGTCCTCCATTGCCTTTTGAAGTTCTGGGATGATGTTGGGTGGGGCAAGGCAGAAGATAATGTCTTCAGAAAGTGCAGTGCCACTGCCTAGTAGCACTTAGCTGTACTAATGAACTCTTACACATTCAGCATCTTGCACATTTTTTTTTTACTTCTTAGGTGGCATGACTTGTACAGATAAAGTGATGCGTATCTTGGTGATGCAACATCACATGGTTTACATGCATGAGTGTAGCAGCACAAGTATAAGTTCATGGTGCAGTGTCAAGAAATAAAAGACATTATGGCCCAGTCCAGACAGGAGGAAGGGATGGCGAGATGCTGCCCCTTTCTGTCCTGGATTGTTGCCATCGCAACTGCAAAGGCACAACAACAATCCTCTCCAGAAAGGAGCTGTGAAAAGCAGCTCCCTTCTGCGGCACTGCCAAGGTGCCATTAGGGCCCTGGAGCAGGGCAGTGATGTCTTTTGTGCATGCCCCATTTGGATGCAGTGCACAAGGCACATTATCAGCGTGCATGGTGTGTGGACATGCACATGCCCAAAATGGCGCAAAGAGAACACAGACTGTGCGGATGCTCTGCTCTCCCAAGTTCTAATTTCGGTTTTTAGGAATACAAGAAGAAAAATACATGATCTTAAAGGTTCATGCTGATATCTGTTTATTGAGTTATAATGGCCTATATCTAACTTCCACTGTTGTAAGTAACTTATTTGGTTGTTCTTTGAAAGTCTGTACTTACCATACAACAGTGAAAAGTTCCCCAAACCAGCTATTTTCCTCTAATTGGACACACAGTGACTGGCACCCTTCAGAACTTCTCAGTATTCTTGAAGATGGAGCAGGTAGGCTAATATCCTTTCTTCCATTTATATGTTGGGTACACATTTGTTGTTAATGCCTGAACAGGACGTATGTTAAATGAGACTTCATCCAAATTAAGTGTGCATAGAATTGATATCTAGGGAATCTAGTGAGGTCACATCTGAGCAGTAATAACTAATTCATGAAAAAGGACTATGGAATCAGAAATAATGAAACATGAATCAGGGGCATGGTGACCCTAAGGCAAACATATCATGGGGTTTTCTTGGTAGACAGAATCCAATGATCCACTTCCCGTTGCTGTACAAATATCTGCTCTAATGGATCTTTCAACTTCTGGAGCTTATTTGTTTGAGAGCAGTATGGAAGCTAGAGGAAAAAGTAATGGAGGGGAAAGTGCTATTGTAAGGCAGAAGTGCATTTCCCTAGTGCTGGATGTACTCTTGTGTCCTTAACCTTCCTAACATATGGATGTGATTTGGAAATATTAATTTCTACATGATTTGTGTATCTGGCTTCTGTAAAAGGCACTGAGTGGAGCTACAACCCTCACCTGGATTAATGTCCTGGATCCAATTTAAATGATAAGGCCATATGGAAAGCATTTGGCTTTGTAGGTATTCCACATAGCTGCCATCTTGCTAAGATAAATACCAGCCACACTGCTTATTTGCATATAGTTCTGGCATGTCAATGATCTGTGACCAAACATGAAGGCACCAAATAATCCATAAATACCACCAAAGGGAAAAATTAATCATACAGGCATATTTTAGCCTTTGGAGGTTCCCAATCTGGACTTCTTTTATATCTGAAATAACAAGCTATTAAAAGCCCATGCTGTTTCAGCTCTAGAAGATTTTACATAGAAGAAGAGCTATGTTTACACATTGAGAATGTTTTGCATGGTGTAAGGGTTCAAATTTACAGATTGGGGCCTAAACCTAATTGTTGGTTGCAGCTAGAGTAGACCCACTGATTCTGTGGGAAATACATAACTATTGATTTTCTAAGTTTTCATTGATTCAATGGGTCTATTTTTCTAGTAGAAAAACAATTGGATACAAATCTCCCAGAGCTTTATATGGAACAAGAACTCTGGTTTGGAAACTGATATGATTTTCTGTGCCTGAAAGCTATGGCACTTGGCGCAATAATAAGAATTACACCAGAGCCCTTCTAATTTATTTGGGCTCTAGTCTGTTCAATTATATTTCTATCTACTAATGTAATGTGGCATCCAAGAGGCTTCCCAAATTGGAATTTGGCCCTGGGTGAAAGAAAAGTTCCTTGTCCCTCTATACAGAAATGGTGTCAACACAAAGCAAAAGTGGTCTTTCTAGAATGTACCATCTCACAACATCAGTAAATATCAGTAAAAAATTGTCCCTTACAAGGTGTAGCCACATTACAGAATTTAAAGCAGTTTGGCACCACTTTAGGTGCAATGACATATCCAATTGGAATCTAGGTCTTATCTATATGCGACAATATGTACTTTGTTGAGATATTCAGCCTGGTCTGTTAGACAGGTCTGGTGCTTCACCAAATTACAAATTGCAAGATTCTGTGGGGCAGAGTCATGGCAGTTAAAGTAGTATCAAACTACCTTAGTTCTGCAATCACACCCCCAGACAGAAACTAAGGCATATACATGGAAAGGTAGGCTCAAGAATGACACAGTTTTCTTTTCACTTTCCTGAAAATAAGGACTAATCTACATGTGATGCTAAGAGCTAGGGTATCCAGTGTTTCCATGTTAGAGGTGTAATGCATCCAGACCGGATTCCCCCCCTCCCCAGATTTAAAGGGACTATCCAAACTGCTGAACTTTATTTCCCAAGTAGATTGAGTTCATTGAAGAGCTCTTAGAAATATGGATTGAAACTAAAGTATTACTCATGTGGAAAGTTGCAGCTATTTTTGTTTAAATAGATCCTTGAATCTATTCACAGGTGTGTTTTTTAACTGAAATTTCAGGAGGGGAAGGTCATAAAATAGTCATGGAGGCATTTAACCATGCTTTGATCTGCCTCAATACAGTGGGGAAGCTCTTTGGTAAACAGCTTTTTTTTTTTTTGAGGGAAATTATCCACTGATATTTTTCTGTTTTTAGTTTTAAAATGGAATTTACAATAAAAATCAAACAAACTCAATAATTGTGCATACTAGAATTTATCATTGCATATAGATAAGATATAGATTCCAATTGATTAATCTCTGTAGATTTCAGACAGATGGACAGACAAGCAAGAAAACTAACAAAATCTGCTTAAGGACCCACATTGAGGGAATACAATAAAAGGAATAAAATAAAGCAAAAGAGATCCATACATGCATAGATACAAAATATATTCTGTTCATACAATTAAAAAACAAAAGACCAAAATCCTTAGCTTGATTAGATATGTGTACAAAAGCTGTCCCTAAGGTTTTCCTGTTCAGAATTTCATCCTGGATTGAGTTACTTTTCTTGTTTCCCAAATGAATAAATTGTATAACAAATTATCACCCATTAAAAAAAATAAATTATGGAGTGTCCTCTGTTCAATTTTTTGTATATTTAAGCTCCTTCAACCTATTTGAACAGGAGTCCCCCAGCATCACCTTCTGGGTTCACCCCTCCAAGAAGAAACAAAGCCACTGTAAAACAATGCTACAAATCCATCCCAGCAAAGTGACCGAGCAGTATACCATTGGGACTGGAACACATGGGCCAAAAGAAGTGGCTTCTGGCCCCTTTGAGGGCATGATTTACATGACACACAGCCCCAAAGTGACCGGAAGCCACTTTAAAGCCACTGAAGGTAGCTCAAATCCACTGCAATATGGAGTCCTTTAAATCCAGCTCCTGGGTAGTGCATCTTAGGACTGCAAGTAGCAGCCTGCTTTGAGAACAGGCTGTGTGGTCGCTGAGGTCCTGGTTTGATCATGGCCAACCATCTGCTTTGCCCCATGGTCAATAACATCAAAAGTTGTTTAGAAGCCCAGCAGAATCAACAGGGACATATTCCCCCTGTTTAGATCCTCGCATAGGTCATCCCGCAGGGTGACCAAAGCCATATCTGTCCTATAGCAAGGCCTGAAACTAGATTGACATGGATCTAGATAATTCTTCTCATCCAGAAATCCCTGGACTGGTAGGCTGCCACATGATCTAGGACCAATTAGACACTGGCTAATAATTATCCAGAATGGCGGAATCGAAGGAGGGTTAAAAAAAAATCCCACAGATATGCCTTCTTCAGGAAAGAAAATATCAGTGTCTCATGTCTGCAAACATTTTTTATTTTTACTTCATTCAGTTATGTTTGGAAGCATCTGCTTCCTATAAAAGGATTGTTTCTTATTTCCACTTAAGGTTTTTTTTTAATGTTTTCTATACTGCTGGCTTGCTCCACAGATGAATTTGCACTGAGTTTTTTTGTCAAATGATATTGTTCACAAGATACTTTCTAACACATTTTCCATATTATATTTCAATATAAATGAAAAATCATTTTCTGTTTTTCTGCTTGTTATTTACATAAGCAATTCTCATATCTTTTTAAATATATTTGGTTCAAATATCTATACAAACAGAAAGGGTACTGGTAATTATAATCAAACCAATTTAATTTCTCACAGAATTCCCTCAGTGTTCTTGTGATGACCAGTATTACTGAGTTTTTCATTTTCATTTACCATGCATCCCATAGTTTTCTTTGGGGTAATGGTAGCTTCATAGTAGAAAAAATTTATTGTTTAAATATATTTAAAGGAAAACTAATCAAGAACAATAACATTGGTCTTTTTTAAAACTCTTGAACAACAAAGCTGTTATTACAGTAGTGGGAAATAAACTCTTCTGGACAATTTTTATTGTATATCATCATATTCTCAACTTCTGCAGAAACAATATGATATAGATTTTTTAAAAGTACTTTTATGGTTTTTAGAAATTGCTACTTGTCAGGAGCTCATAAATACTGTCAGGTTTCTTGTTCTAGAGTTCTACAGATCTCACACACTCCTCCAAATCAGTGAGCAGCACTGTGTCATTCATGACACTGAACCATCATCCCTGGGCTTTGGACTCTGGGATCTGTGTAGATCTTCAGCCTTTGGATTAATTGATTTAGCTTGAGTTAAAACTTCAAATCTGGGCAGTGTTGTACAGATATTATTTATTTATTTATTTATTTATTTATTTGCTGCCTTTCTCTGCAGAGGGACTCAAGGCAACTCACAGACAAAACATTTAAAATCTCCATAAAATTAAAAACAATTAAAAACATCTATATTCAATATAAAAATCACATAAAAATATGCAAAAGTTAAACTAAAAAACCACCTGCTCCATAAAAACAACCCTGCTATTCATTATATACCAAATGCCTTCCTGCATAAAAAAAATATTTTTACTTGCTTGAGAAAAGTCAGCAGGGAGCGGGCAACCCAGCCTCCTGAGGAAGAGCATTTCACAGGGTGGCAGCAGCCAACAAGAAGGCTTTCTCTCATGTCCTCAGCAAGTGAGCCTGTGATCTTGGTGGGACCAAAAGAAGGCTTTCTCCTGAAGATCTTGGGGCTCTAGCAGGTTTGTATGGGGAGATACGGTCTCTCAAATAGTCTGGCCTAAAACTCCTATGAGCCCTAGATGGTACAGCCAAGACAATTGTGAGGAATTGTAAAATTGTTTTGCATGCAGCTTCATGTCCATATAGAAAGATTTTGTGTGAAATACTGGAGAACACCTGTGAAGTGGTATAGACTAGGGGTGGATAACTACCAGGACTCGGAGGTATACTGGCCTGCTGTGGGACATTGGAAGTCTGAGTTGTTGTTGTTGATAATGAGTATGCTTTTCATCCATACTCCCTTTCTTCCAGTAATGAGAGTTAACAACATATTTAAAAACAATACAGAGTAAAAACTATACAAAAATGTGCATAGAAATATAAAAAAATGGTATTTTAAAAGAATCAAACAATTTATAAAGTTAAATACATTAAAAGTTTATATACAAACTTTCAAATAGCTATATACAAATCTTTAAAAACATATACCACAATTTCAACCCCATGCCCTTCCTCAAATGTGAAGTCCATGTTTTTTCACTTCAAAATGTCCAACAGTGCTGTATTTTCAAATTCTCTAGGGGGGCTACTGGCTATTTTGCTCCATTTTCAGAGATTTGGGCACCCAGTCTCATATTTCAGGCCCACACAAGCCTTTTTCCAAATACGTATTGGCCAGATGGTCACTTCATGTTTGGCAGAAAGGTTCATATGAGTCAAAAGTGCCCTCCCCGTGGCTAAAAAATGCAGTGTATAGAATAATACCCACAGGTGTTGGAGATTCTACTGACCCTTTTGTGGATGTGAGTGTGTGTGTGTGTGTGGGGGGGGCATTTGCACATCACACAAACAGGCTTGGGGGCTGCAAGTGGCTCATGACTCATGCTTTTCTCATAGCTACTGTAACTACTGAACTAAATGGAACAGCTGCCCAACTCAGCATAACAAGAGCAGAAACAAGTAGGCTTCAGGTTCTATTGGGTGATTTGTAATAGATGTGATATGCATTACTGACTCCCAATTGTATGATAGTATCTACAATTAAACTGTTTTCCTCCTATTAAATCAAATTTCTGGAAAAGACTGCTGGTGGAAGTGGTGGTAGGCTTTGAGTTCACTTCAGGAAATATTTCCATGTTACTGAGATGACCTTGTACTGAGTAAAACTCTCTTCCTTGGTTCTTGGCCCACCTCCCCAGCATCATAGTACACTGACACCAATGGATTTCAAGTGGGTCCCACAAATCTGAAGCTTGCCCACCAATAAACAACAAAAACAAAACAACTATATTGATTTCTATAAGAATTAATATAATTGAAGCTAGATAACAATAGCATTTACATTTCTATACTGTTTCATACTGAACTAAGCAATCTCTAAGTAGTTTACATTACGGGTATTCATTTTACTGACCTCTGAAAATATTGAAGACTGAGTTGACCTTGAAGCCCTTCAGGTCTGAAGTCACAACATTATGGCTGAAGTACTGGTATCTAATCACTGTGCCACCAGGGCTCCTTAGATTTCTACCCATCGTGTGTGATGCTGGAAAGAAGTGTATTTCTCAGAAAGGGACCAGATTGGGAGAGTGAATCTCACTGGAGAGCTTCAGCAGTTCATACCTACCCTTCCAGGACCATTTAAAGACTGCAGAAGTGTTGAATGGGGCTTGAAATCAGCTATTGATATGCTATGTGAGTGGGTAGCAATGGAAAACAGTCACAGATTCCTTTGTACTGTCAGAATCACATCCCCACAATAGTTTCAGTTCCACAAGGGCAGAGACAGCTAAGTGGAGGCATCATTATTGTTTCTCTCCAACTGTGTACATTAATTTCATAATGAAAATCCATATCCATAAATGATGGGAATAGTATGACATGAACATTATTTGGAGTTGGGGGGGCAGAGAGATAATCTTCTACTGATTGCCAAAGAGGAAAAATTTACATAAGATTTTAAAAGGCAATGGAAAGTCAGAGGATGAGGTAAAACAAACTTCTTATTAGGGATAGAACACTGCTGAACATAGTTGCATGTCCAACTTGTAGGAATAGCAGTACTGCTTGTTGGATTATCAGTGACTCAGCAGCAATAAAAACTTATACTCTAAATGACACCAGGAAACTATTTTACAATGGAATAGGAGCTAAACATGTCAGTCATGTGTGAGGTGCAGAAATATCCAGAAATGCCCACATTAGAAGCTGTTTCTTTTCTGTACACATTCATCCATGTCAGGGATGGGTAAATGCGATCCTCCAGATTCCCTACCCCCCATGATCTCTCCACCAACCATCAGTAAATTTGCCAACGGTTAAGGATTATTGACATTTCTGTTGTTAACATTCTGAAGGGTCAGAACTACTTGGAACAATATTAAACTGACTGTTTGTAATGGTTGAGCAATGGCATGAAGCTCCATTCTAATGCTATGTTCTTTTGCTCACATAATGGGTGAAAGGTAGAAAAGGGCTGAAATACTTTCTGGAACAGTATGAATAAAATGTTCATTTTAAGTTACATCTAGAATTTCAAACCAGAAGCTAACATCTGCAATAAACATGTGACTAAACAATGCATAGGACTTTCTACAAAACAAATTATGTTTCCTGCAGAGATTAAATCAATTTCATGCATAATTTATTAAGGGATGTCATGGGTGGCCTGGTTTAAGATAAAACCCAGACAAATTGAATCATTTTCCTTCAGGAGGACCAAATATGTTTATCTGTAGCTGAACCAGGCAGTACTTTGTTCCAGGGTGAGATGCAGAGCCAGTTCACACATTCACCTGACTGAAGACTCCTCTGACATGGCTGAGCTGCAGGTATTTAACCACTGAGCCACCAGGTCTCATCTGTTCTTCCTGTTTTGTTTCTTTTTTTCTTTTTTCATGTTGCTTTGAAATACCATACATGGTAGTGTAGAAGCATTTGCAGATCTGAAAGACATTAATTTGAAAACATTTGTCATTACTCAAGTTTCCCAAATGCTCATTCTCTACATATAAGAGCATTTAACAAGAAGATGGATGCAAATAGTCCCATTATTCTATATAGGATGGCTTCAGCTTTTCAGTTGTATTTTTAAAAATTCTTCAAAAATACTTGCTACCACACCATCTGATGGACCCTTTCCCATGTGCTCCTGGGAAGGCAGCATCTGCTACTCAGCATTTCTCTTATTAGACTCATGAGAAATTAAGAATGTTTGCACAATGAGGATTACAGCATCTTCTGCAAACTTTTCAAAATACAGAATTTACAAATAGTAACCCACCAGTTCTGGCTTCAGCAATCTTGTCCTAATGCAGATACTTTAAATTTAATGGATGGGATTTTTCTTTTTTTAAAAAAAGTACATGGGCAAACTGGCCTAGACCTGAGTGTAAATCTGGTATTTCATCTGTTATTTTTTGTTGTAAACACTTGAGCTGACTCTTTCCTTAAAATAAATGCCCCATTATTCTTTTAGATCTCAGCCACTAGCTGAGAATATAAATGCTTTTACTGCAACCCAGTGAAGGAAATATGGGCACACTGTGAGCATATCATTTGGTATATGAGCAACATGAGTCTAAATGAGATGCACATCCAAATATTCACTAGAATGTACATCCATACATGCATGCTGTTTCTCTGCACAACATTACTTTTAATGGGACATGTATCTGTATATATGCAGTGGAGAGGGTACATTAAGGCAACTGGGACATTTCTCCCAAGGCTCAAGAGAGCTGCCCCCAGGCAAGCATTGACAGAAAGCCTATTTTTGCCTGTTCCCTTCCATATAAACTATTTGTGGGAGATACCTTGGTTGTTAGATTCTTCCTTAGTTTTGTCTTTGTCCAACTCAGCTGGCAATTCCTTCCCAACAAGGCTCACAAGCACACAGAATTTTCCAGCCTTAAAGTTACAGCTGGGTCTTCAGTGACAGAATCCTTTGTGTTCATAACAAAGCAGCCAGGAAGGAGGAGCAATAGGAGGGTGGGAAGGAATGATTGACAAACCCAGTTCATAGACTCTTATGAATCAATTAACAAATTAAGGACTTAGACAGGGTTTAGCTCTAGGCTAGTGAGCCAGTGTGCTGGATGGATTGTATTTTTAGGCTGGATGGATAATTAGGCTGCTGTCATTTTACTGCCAGTAAAGTTTTGTTTCAGCTGGAGTTCATTGGTATATACTCAAAGGATATTGCCTTGAGGAGTAATTCATATTATTATATTATATTATATTAGTTTGTTGTGTGAAAGGAGGAAAACACTCAAGGGGATTTGTTCTGCATTCTGTAGCTAGAAGGATATTCTTAATGGTGCACAGTAAATCTGCAAGGAAGCTGGAAGAAGACTATGGCCAAACTCTGGATCAGAGAGACATAAAGGTTCTGCTGAGCAGGAATAAGCCCTATCTCCTCTCCCACCTCACAAGGCACATCTTTAAACTGCTGTAATCACCCCCAACATAAACATTTACTGGCCAGTGGAGAGCAGGAAAAGTACACCAGAGGGAAACTGTGATGAGGAATCCCTTGTCCTCGAGAGGTCCTAGAGGATGCTGTTATTGCTATGTGTTCATGTATAGGAACATACAGAACTAAATCCCCATGGCTCTTCACTAATCAGTAAGTGGCCATGTTAGATGAGACTGCAGCAGATAAAAGGTTGACAGATAAAAGGTGTAGGGAGAGTTTTTTTATTCTACATAATTCAAACCTCCACAATAACAAAATAAAATAAAAATAAATCAGTGTTGTCCTCATGCTAAGAAGATTACAGAAAGCCCTATACTCTTACATTTATAACCATACCAACCATCCAATTTGGGTACAGGTGAAAGAACTGTTTGTCATGCTGCTTTGGCTTTGGTCCATCTTTTTGCTCCCAGAGCAGAGCTGAAAGGAAGATTAGTACAGCAGCTCATCAGTGCCAGCTATTTTATCATCCATTTTATCTCTCCTTTAGAGTCTGACACAGAAAAGGCTATCAGACTGAATCCACGATGTCTGAGAAGAGATCAGGCCATCAATATGTCCAGTTACGAAATGTGACTCTGGAGACCTCTCTCTCTCTCTCTCTCTCTCTCATTCTCTTTCTCATGCCCATGTATAGGGGCGTAAACCATCAACTATTTCATCCTTGCACGTGTGCATGTAAATCTTCAACTATTTCATCCTTGGATGTGAGGACCAATAGTTAGGGTAATTTTGTCTACACTTTAGGAGAAAATGATTGTTTCTCTACAATTTTCTCTATACTTGAATGTCCCAAGGTTTATAGAAGAATTAATCTGCATGAAAGCCCATCTTCTGCAGAAAATTGGTGGTTTTGTGCAAAAATCATACAGTTTTTCTCTGCAGAATAATTCCTCTGCAACATTTTGGGATACTCAGATACCAGGAGAAAACTGGGGGGGAAATCTTTATGGTCTATTTATTCTCCTTGATGGTGTTTCTCAATTTTCAGGGAAATTGATTTTTTAAAAACCCCTGTGAATAAATAATTATTAATACTTTTCCCATCCATATCTGTAGATCTGTGAATGATCTGTAGTCAGAATGAAAGCACCTGGCTGTAACACACTATAATGCTGTTTCTTATCCTCTAAATATAAACTGGAAAAAAGGAGGCCAGAAAATATGGTAAAGGCTACTTTTTCCTAAAACAGAACGAAATATGATAGTGTAGATTTAAGTGGGATTTATGTAGCTCAGTGGGATTAAGTCATGACATGTATTCCTTTTATTTAAGCGGCATATATTCAACTCTTAGTCTGAGTCAAAATAACATTTACTTTTTTCACTTCAAGTCATCTCTCAAGCCCACTTTCCTACCCTACCTATATTCTGATTAAGTTCCATCTGATTCTACCTTGAAAGTTTAAAGTACTGACTTCTTGGAGAGCGTTTATAGTGGTATGTGATGTATCACTTTATAAAATATAGTCATCTCTGAAATTCACAAAGCCATAAATTTGGTCCTCCAAACTGAGAATACCTCATGTTTTATGACTCTGATCCATAGATCTTCATGTATGCCATCATATGATGCATGCAGTACTTCTGGTGCTCTTGATGATATGAATGCATGCTACTGCCATATGAAATTAAAAATAAGATATGAGATACAGAAATCATGTTGTAATCAAAAAAGCTTTGTTATCTAGTATGGCTTTTAAAGATATCTTGAGAAAAGGGATTTTTAAAGATGCTGAACCTTTTTAATCATGCTCTGGATTTTAAGAAAATATTTCAATTGTTTTCTGAATAATGGTAAGGCTTCTGGAGAGGAGATGAAGAAATAAGTAAGTACTACCCCTTCTCTTTCTCCATCCAGAACAAATTTCTGAACAATTTCCCCCCCACTGTGAATTCTGGATTACAAAGTGATAATATGGTTAACACTGTTATTAGCAATGTCTTGTTTGCATAGAGACTGTCATTGGATGGTCCAGACCAATTTCGTCTATGCATCTCCCTTTTTCCTCTAATCCACTAACCTTGAAATTAATTTTATTTAGTATTAGCCAATAGAAAGGAGCAGCTATAGATGAGAAGAAACCAAATGTCACGTCTTTAAATAGTTCTGTAGGGGAAAAACAAGACATAATGACAACACATGCTGTATTAAAGCCTAGTGAGGAAAGCAACATTAACTTAATATCAAAACTACATAGTAATTATGTGCTCCATTAACTCCCGAGGTTCTTCACACTAAGATAAGATTTCATATCTGGGTATACCTGAGTTAAAAGTAGACAAAGTTAAATACAGAAGAGAATCAAATACTTAGGAATCTACTTAACTAAGAAAAATGGTGATAATTATGGAATGATGTGGCAAGGGATCAAACAAGATTTGGATAAATGGTCAAAGCTAAATTTATTGTTGATAGGGAGAATCACATCGGTGAAAATGTCTGAACTACCAAAGATAATGTTCCTGTTGCAAAACCTACCTGTCATACTGAAAGATTCTCCATTTGATCAGTGGAAAGGGGATTTGACTAGATAGATAGATAGATAGATAGATAGATAGATAGATAGATAGATAGATAGATAGATAGATAGATAGAGGCTGGGGAAAAGCCCAGAATAAAATGGAGTTCATTGACATTATTATAAATTGAGCTCTTTGATGCTATTAAGAGATAAGTCATTAAAAGAATGGGGAGTTATGTGGGAACCACTGTTAAGATATTGTAGAGACAAATGGTCATAAATTACACAAAGATAAAATACATATTACATATTTTATATTAAATGGAAAGAGATGCTTTCTGTAAAAGAAACAGAAAATATTAAGTTTAAAATTAGTAAGGTATTGAAAATAAATGTAACATAGTCCAAAATCAAGAAGAAATGTTATTGAAATAATAAGAGGTGGGGAGAATACAGAACTATGGAAAGAGGAAGAAAGAAAGCTGAAAAAGAGAGAATGCAATGATATTGTATAAAGACATCAAAGGGAGGTGGGAAGGGGGAAAGAAGAAAACAAAAACAATGCAATAGAAAATAGTATTGTGGATGAGATGTACTTTATATATTTATATGGAAACAAATATTATACTAAAAAATAGAGCTTAGACAAATTACTTTTTAATATTATAGCCTCAAAGATATCAGCTGGTACAACAAGAGGCCACGGTGGTTGGTGGATTATGAGTTGTAGCCGAAAATAACAACCCTAAACAACTGTTTAGGTATTTATAGATAAATAACCAATGTCTTCTCTTAGACAAATGAGTAGAAATTATTCACAATTTTCTTCTTTATTCTACCTGCAGCCCCTTTCACATTCAAAGTACTGGTTGCTTCAGGACTTGCCAGTAAGCTGCACAATTTGCTCCTTTTTGCATCTACATTATACGCATACTTCAAAGAACACAATTCTCTCTAAAAGCAAGCTACTTAAGCAGGTTTCTTTCTGCTTACAAGCAAAAGTTCTTAAACAGAGCATGGAGCTATATTTCATCATAACTAGAAATAGGAAATCTACTTGGTTTGTGTTTTAAAAGTCTATCTCACACAGTCCACATTAAACAGAAGGCATGAAATAAGTCTACCAGAGCATGTTAGAAGTATCTAGTCTGTTACTATAAACAAGGATGAAATGCTATTTACTAATAAGTAATCAACCAATAACTCTTCTCATAATGTGGACCTAAATATCTACGACCTAGGACTAGTCTCTGGAGGAACATTGCTTCATGTCTCCCGTATCTTTTTCCTTAGAGAAGTCTATTTTGTCTGTGATTTCTATAGCAAGCACATTGGTCTTTAAAAATGACACCTGATTGTTTCCCAGATTATGTTTCCACAGGCAAGTACCTCTGATATCGTGTAGGATTCTGTTGTTGACCCCCCGCCCCCCGTTGCAAGTCTGTAATGATACAGGTGCTGAACGTCTCAATTATACGAAATTGCAAAATTGCAGATCACATATTAAGCTGTTCTTTAGTGCTTTCACTTCAATATTCATAAATTGAAAGTTGTACGTATTCACAGAATTCTCTGTGTTTTTGTGGGGCTGTAAGGTATCTTAAGCCAAACGTTTTCCACTGTTTCACATAACTGAACATTCAAATGTCATCCCTTGTTCTGTCTTTTGCATTTTTATGATTTATTACCCAGATATCTATTTAAAATTATGATTGGCTTTTAAGACAGTCATTATAGATGGAATGAAATAACCTAGAATTAGCATGGGCAGAGAATTCTATCTGGCTTTATGAGATTTGCTAGAAGAAGTAATAAAAATAGATAATGTGGGCCACCTCTAACAGAATGACATACATCTACAAATTCACTTTTAAATATTGTTAATTTATCCCTTCTAGGCATTTAAAGACATTTCTCCAAGGTATTCGCAACATGGAGTCGATGGCATCTCCCCCATGTTTTCTGCCTGTGAGGTAGTTTAGGTTAAAAATGTTGGTCATTACCTGGAAATTGCTCCACCTTATCTGCCTCATTGTATGAAGACTAAAATATCCCTTCTTCACAAACTACTGTCGATGAACATGTGTCAGCTACCTGTCCCAAAATAAGTGGGTATTCAGAGTTAAATCAGTGTCACTCTGCATCATCTCAGGGATGCTGGTGGGTTGAGAAATGATCAATAAATGCCTTAAGTAAATAAAATAATAAATATTCAAATTGATGGTCCATGTTTGCAAGCAATTGGTTGTCAATCCACAACACGTTTCCAGGAAAGAAAATGCCAGTCCAACACATCAGATAGTATATAATGCATTTTTCTAAACCAAACAGGCCATCCCATTGGTATATATATGAAAATAGTATTTCAGATTTGGATGTCCATCTCTACTAAATTCTTCAGTTCCTGTTTGGCTCAGCTTGTAGATTAGGCTCCAGAAAAACCACTCCAGATTCTGACATCATTGTAGCCTTTTCCTTAAAGAAAATATGTGTACTTGGGAAGGAAAATACTTCACGGGGTCATCTTATTTATCAGTAACAGGCTTTTTCACAGTACAATATGCAATGAATGTAACACTGAAATATCATGTGCAGAAGTATGTGGTAGCAGCTACAGTCAAAACAAGCCACATTTTTTTCCTTTGTAGAAGAAAACCTGAAACACCAGGTTATCTTCACCTAGTGATCTGTCTGTGGGCCATTTACACAAGCTGACATCATATAAAAAAGATAACATAACTAAACCCCTGGCTTTGGCTGCTGTGCTTTGTTTCTTTGAATTATCAAAGAACTGGGGTTTCTTTTTAAAGTCAAGCTACACATTACACTATGATGTCCTTGAGGTACTTTTTTTTAAAAAAAGGAGAAACAGGAAAAAAACCACAGACTTGAATTTTCTTCTTTTCAGTTCCTTCTTCTAGTAGCAGCTACTTAACAATCTATCACTGACAGCTCCAGTTGTTATAGTTATAGTAAAATCAATATAACTACAATGAACATTTCAGACTTAAATCTCACATTGGCTGAGATCAAACTTGAAGGTAATTGAAGAGAAAATGAAATGCTTAATTTTTAAAAAAATATTCCTATGAATTATGCATGTAAATTTATAGTATGGCAAAAGAATGTTTTGTTAAGGGGGGGGGGGTTCAGAAACCTGCAAGAAAGTTTATTATTCTGTTCAGTTCCATCCATATCAGCATTTTCATATTCTGTATTAGCTGCTACAGCTTTTTGATCAGAATGGTTGAGGCTCTTATTTCTGACAGTGAGGATAACCTACTGGGGGAAGGAAGCTATGGAGGGATTCTTTTTTTATTCTTCATCCAAGAACTATAATAGATGGTAGGGCATGTTCAGAGGCAAAGGAAAAAATCCTTTATATATCCCTCCCTCCTCCTCTTCTGAGATACAAAAACTGATCTAATGGTATGAGTTAATTAAATTGATTAGCTTCTTTCTTCCTTCCTTTTTTTCAGTAGCCCTACTTGCCCTTCACATCCATTAATTTTTAAATACATTAAAATCACTATCAAGCTACAGATAGCTATCAAGCTATGCAAAATTAAGTATGTTTCTTCACTTATATTTTTTCTGGACTTTATCCTGTCATAGAACTGTCTTTTCTTCCACTTCTGTTGGCAGTCCTAGAAACCGTCCCAAACTATCCTTAAGTGTATGATTCCTATTCCTCTAGAATGGATTTTGTAATGCTTTGGTGACAGAGTGGGATAAGAAAAATATTCTAGTGATATTCCAGCCACTGCTTTTATTGCTGCAGTTACTGGGTGATGGTGGGACAATATATCTTTAAAAGAAAAATACAAATTTAGCAATTTCTTCATAAACTCAAAATTAAAAACACGTATCAATAATTTCAACATGTCAGATAGTGTGCATATTAGACTTCATGGAAGTCATCATAACTCCTCAGCTGACTAAATTAGAACCACCAGAAATTCTATAACATTTTCTAAGTTGAAAAGAACTTTCCACCTAATTAATTGTGTTCATTTTGCATGCCCATTTGCTTTGAAATTTTCTCTAGGGCTAGGGACTCTATTATAACAAAGTCACTTTGTACAAAGAAAAGGCATGTGCCAATGTGCTAAAATTGAGCTTTGGAGACTCAAGATCAATACATCCACAAATGTCCCCTATGACCTTGAGCAAATAACAGTGCTTCAATTACACTGGAGTATAATGTAGTCTGTTAATAGCACTAATTTCACTATTGTGTTTTGATGGCAAATTTACTGAGAATGGCAAGGTGGTTTGATTAAATGATAACAGACACTATATGTACTTGACATAATATTATGAGTGTTCTATCCTTATTGAAAGCATGAAGCAACAGGGGGAAACTAAATTATTACTATCTCAAGAGGACTCACAAATTAGGCTGCAGGAAGCTGTATATATGAGACTGTGCCCTGAATTGTAGGCAATATGCTGTTTCAGAAATGAATTGAGATTGTTTGGTTTTGCATTAGGCATTTTATTTTTGTTTTTAAATACCATTGGACAGTTTTCATAGCACTGAAATATCTACAAAATATAGAGCAAACTAAGGTAAAAATAAGGGCATTGCCATTCAATAAATCAGTTAATTTAAATTTAAGTGTAAATCAAATATAGTTAAATTAGTTCTACAAAATTCAGTAAACAGTAAGCAACCCTTTAGCTATCATAATTTTGCCTGTTTTATTTTCTCCTTAACTGTTGTATGATCTTTATTTGAAATAATCAGATATTCAGTTTTTTATCTTTTAGATACCATATTGCATGAACTCCAGTTTATAGGAACTAATAGGGAATTATTTATATTGTTGCATTTATTAACCTTGCGTCAACCTCAACTCACAATGACTCTGTGTATGAGACATGTCCAAGCTCCCTTGTCATCCACTGTTCTGCTTAGATTCAGGTCCATGACCTCCCTTCCTCTCCCTCCCTTTCTACAGTCTTCTACCTTTCTTAGAAATATTGTCTTTTCTAATGCATCGTGGCTTCTCATGTGCCCAAAGGGTGACGGTCTCAATTTTATCAGCTTGGCTTTTAGAGAAAGTTCAGGCATGATCTGTATGAGGACCCATTTGTTTATCTTTTTGGCTGTCCACGCTATCCTCCACAGTATCATCTTCTCCACCCCTACATCAAATGAGTTGATTTTCTTTTTATCTACTTTTTTCACTGTCCAGCTCTCACATCCATACTTGGTGATGCAATGTACTGGATGAGTCTAATTTTAGTGCTTAGTCTTTACTCTTTAAGATCTTGTCTAGTTCTTTCATGGCTGCCTTTCCCATTCCTAGTCTTCTTATTTTTGACTGCAATCTCCATTCTGATCAATGTTTGATCCAAGATATGGGAAATCTTTAACTACAGTGGTACCTCGGGATACGAAATACCCAGGTTACGAAATTTTCGGGATACGAAAAAATCCCATAGGAAAACATTGTTCCGGGTTACGAATGTTTTTTCGGGTTACGAAAAAACTTTTGGTGCTTTTTTCGGCTTTTTCGCACGGAATCGCGGCTTTTCCCCATTAGCGCCTATGGCAATTCGGCTTACGAAGGCTTTTCGGGTTACGAACGGTGCCACGGAACGAATTAATTTCGTAACCCGAGGCACCACTGTATTTTGATTTCTTCATTTTCTAGGTTGAATTTATGAGGATCCTCACTGGTCTATATATTTGATTTCTTTTTTTTTTTTTACAGCTTTTACACTTTCTTGCTTGACCTTCCTTAGTAAATATTTTAAGTCCATGATGTTTTCCCCTACCAATATAGTGGGATCCACATATCTTAGATTGTTGATATTCTTTCTTCCTATCTTTGTGCCTCCTTCTTCTGAGCCTAAACCTGCTCTTCATATGTTATTTTCTGTGTACAAGTTGAATAGGTAGGGTGATAATATGCTGCCTTGCCTGCCCCCCTTGCCAATTGGGAACCTTTCTGTTTCTCCGTATTATGATCTAACAGTGGCCTCTTTTCCTGAGTACAGATTCCTCATCAAGACTACCAAATGTATTGGCATGCCATGTCTTTAAAGGTATTCCATAGTTTTTCATGATCTATGCAGTCAAAGACTGTACTATAACTGTACATCCATTTTGTCTAGATTCAATTTTAGTCTGTTTTTCCTCATCCAGTCCATTACCGCTTTAAGATATTCATTGAGAGGAGAGATGGCAGCTGAAGTCAGAGCTGTAGACCAAGACATGAAGAAATATATCTGGGTGTCATCAGCATACTGATAACACCCTGCCCCGTGTCTCCAGATGATCTCTCCTCTCCCAGTATATATATATATATATATATATATATATATATATATATATATATATTGAATAGCATGGGGGGACAAGATGGTGCATTAAGGGATGCCACAATCAAGCTCCTTTTTTGCAGAGCAACTGTCCCTGAGCATTAACCTCTGGAATCTGCCCAAGAGGAAGGAACGGAACCATTGCAATGCAATGCCTTCAATTCCTAATTTTCTCAGGCATTCCAGGAGGATGTCATGGTCAATTGTATCGAAAGCTGATGAGAGGTCTAATAGAACCAACAGGGTCACACTTCCCCTGTCAATGCATAGACGAAGGTCATCAGCTAAGGCAACCATTGCAGTCTCAACTCCATATCCTGCCCTAAAGCTTGTTTGAAATGGATCTTGTAGATTCTCTTTGTACAATATTGCCAAAATCCGACCATATCTCTCCGCCTCTACTGCCAAGATCCTGGTCCATACCCTAGTAATCTCACGACTTGATTACTGTAACATCCTCCTGGCTGGGCTTCCTCTTTCTCACCTCCATCCTTTAATCTCTGTTCAGCATTCAGCTGCATGCATTATCACTTCCACCACCGCTCTGACCACATTTCTCCTGTGTTGGCATCCCTTCACTGGCTCCCCCTCCCTTTCTGCATTCAGTATAAGCTCCTGCTGTCGACATTTAAAGCCCTCCATGGACTCGCCCCCTCCTTACTTATCAGACTGTCTTCCTCCTCACCTTCCCACCAGGGCCCTCCATTCTGGTAGTCAAGGTCTGCTGTCCCAGCCCAGGATTTCCTCTGCCCCATCCCGGATTCACCCCTTTTCACTTGCTGCCCCTCACTCCTGCAACCTTCTTCCCCCACAAGCAAGAGCCATCACTTCTTTAACCAGCTTCAAAACTGAGTTGAAAACCATCCTGTTCAGAGAAACCTTCCCAGGCATTGCATAATTGTCGCTTACTATTTGATGTTCTTTTGGTGCCTATTTATCAAACCATTTCCTGTATTGCTATGTACTGTATATGTATTATCCTACTTGAGAGTATGTATTTTCCCTGGAAGAAGATTAACCATCCATTATGAAGCCAAGCCCTCCCTCCAGTCCATCTGCCTTGGTCCAGGCCTTGGAGGTAGAGAGGAACTGCTGGACCTCTTACCCTTTCCCTCCACCACTCCCTTCTCCTTCTGTATCATGTCTTTTTAAATTGTAAGCCAGAGGGCAGGGAACCGTCTAACTAAAAAGATTGTATGTACAGCACTGTGTAAATTTACAGCGCTTCATAAATAAAGGTTAATAATAAATAATAATCTAGATAATCAGTTTCATCCAAGACAACCTGGAGCTGAAGGGCAACAGCCATCTCAATCACTTTGCTTAGAAATGCAAATGGGATACTTGTCTTTAGCTGTTCATATCCAGAGGGTCCAGGGAAGGTTTTTTCAGAAGTGGCCTAATAGCTGCTTCCTTCAAATAAGATGGAAATCAACCTTCCCGAAGGGATGCATTGATAATATCTCTCAGAAACAGCCTCAATGCATCTCCACCCTGGACGGCTAGCCATAAAGGGCAAGGATCAATAGGCCATGTTGTCTTTTTCACACTACCAAAAAGTGTGTCCACATCCTCAGTACTCACAGACTTAAACTGATCCAGTATAATCTCAACCACAGAGTTGCTGGACACCTCACCAGTTGGTTCTGCTATAACACCAGCATCCAAGATGGCTCTTATGTGAGAAATTTTATCTGCAGAATACTTGTTAAACATACCACAGCAGGCTGTTGTCAAGTCAAGTAATGGGTTCCTGTGCAGATGGAATCTGCGTCAGATCCCTCACCACCGTAAACTGTTCTGTTGGATGAGAATTTGCAGACACAATACCTGCAGAGCAGAGGGATTTCTTCGCTGATCATATTGCCATTCCATAGGAACAAAGAAGTTTCTTTTGGCATGTCTTGTCACATCAGAGTCTAGTTTTCCACCAGTCGTGCTCTAGTCATTGTCCAGCCAGCTTCATAGTCCTGAGTTTTTTGGTATACCAGGACTTCTGATTAGGAGCACGATGGTAAGGACGCTAGGGAGCAATTGTGTCAATAGCCTTGGTGAGATCTTTGTTCCAAATATCAACCAAGGCCTCTAGGGTTTTTTGGAATCCTACTGGCTCCATTAGCCTTCAAGGGAAGACCATTCTAATGGGTCCTTCACCCCCAAAGGGGTTGAACAATGGCCAGGAAATAATCTGTCCATGACAATGTGGTGGTATTAATTACCTCTTCCCATGGATATTCCTGTTCCGTACTGAAGACCACATCAAAGATTTGACCTGCACAATGTGTAGGCCTGATGACCAATTGGGATAGGCCCATGTTCGTCATGGAGTCCATGAACTCCTGAGCCCCACCTGTTAGATTTGTCCAACTGGTCTTCAGTGGGATGTTGAAGTCACCCAAGACTAAGAATCTGGATGACTCCAACAGCAACTCTGAGACCAGTTGTGTCAGCTCAGTTAGGGAGTCTGTTAGACAATGGGGTGGATGGTATGCCAACAGAATCCCTAAACTAGCTTTAGTCCTGAGGCTTAGGTACATACATTCAAGGTGGTCTTTTTCTGGACAGGTATCCTGGGCAAAGAGAGATTGTTTCTATGAACTAAGGCCACTCCGCTCCCTTGCCCACTTCCCCTTACCTGCTTACTAATAGAGCACCTGGCTGGAAGAGCCTGTGCCCAGGTAAAGCATTGGAATACACAAATTGGAATACACAAATTTAGCTTCCAGGATGTGGAGAAGTCAATACATTATTTGTTCAGAGTTTAAAGGATGTAGCCAAGTAACAAATCTTAACATTAAGCACCATCAGCACCTTAGTTAGTTCCTTGAATGTTCAGACTCAAACTCAGAGTAGACTCACTGTCCCTCTGATGCTTCCACAGGTTCCAGACTGAGTGCAGTTAGTGGTCCACGGTTCTTCCATTCCTGATGCAACTCATCATACTTCATGCTTACACAGAAGGAAGTCCTGTTGATTTCAGTAGGCTTATTTAGATATAAGTGGGTATATGACTTCACCATTAGTATACTGGGATGAAGTAACCTGAGCTAATTCTCCAGGGATCATAACAAATTTAGAGGCACATTAAATACAGAAGAATGCATATTGGATGAGACTGAAAGCTGCTGAGATAAATCAAAAATTCATATTTCAAACTTGGCTGCAGTACCCCTTATAAAAGACAGATTAGTAGGATGGAATGATGATAGTGAATTTGTAACAGAAGAATATGAACTGAATATGAACCAGCCTCACACCAGTATGAACTGAACTCAAATTCAGAACTGGCTTGTGTGAGCATTTGCCACAGCAAAACCCACTTATTGCCCAATCATTCCCTCCCTGTCATCTAAGCAGCTCCATATCAGAAAAGAACTTCTGTTTAAAACAAATGGATTTCCAATGAATATCTGTTCAGATTTTTCCCCCAAGGACACGTTTTTGGTCATACTTAAAATGCTACAATTTGGGTAAAATCATCAGCACTGATGTTGACCTTGCAGTCATGGATTTGTAGTGCTGACACAAAATATCTCCAGAATATGAAGTAGTAGCCAAAACAATTTAGTATGTTCATTATAGGCCCCTGTTGTAATTAACTGCAGAATGCCTGTTTAGACTGCACAGCAGAGATGGCATGGTTTTGATAAATGGATTCCACTTCAGGTTGGATAATTTTTAATAGAACTAGCTGAAAAGTGTTCTGAAATGGCTGTAATTAGACCAATCCCTATCCTTTACAGTAATCCATGAATAAAAATGAATTGATTTTCCCCCTTTTATGGTAAACTACTTTTTATAAGGCTCTTAAAAGAATCTGCCATGCAATCTATCTTGTGGCAGCTCAAATTGGAGATATTTAGTGAAACTACAACCTAAAGATACTTAACACAAACAAATCTATAGCCATTTTTCAGGGAGCAAATTCCCCCAAACTATTGGCGACTTATTTTTAAGTAGACAGCTGTAGGATTACACTGTTATTAAGTCACAGAGAATAAATATTATTTACTACCATGTAGATACACACACACACACACACACACACACACACACACAGAGGATGTGGTGGCTTAGTGGTTAAGATTCCAGTTCTAATCATTGGAAGATTGGAAAGTTGGCAGTTCAAGGCCCATGTGCTGCATGATGGGGTGAGCTTCTGTCACTAGTCCCAGCTTCTAACAGTTCAAAAGCATGCAAATGCAAGTAGATAAATAGGTAGCACGTCATGGGAAGGTAACAGCATTCAGTGCAGTCATGCTGGCCACATGACTACCAGAACAGTCCTCAGAAAAATGCTGGCTCTTCGGCTTAGTAACGGAGATGAGCACCACCCCCTACAGTCAGTTATGACTACACATTCATGTCAAGGGACTACCTTTACTTTTACTTTTGGCCATATACCATACAAAAAACTAGATTTGACTCAGAGGAAACTGGAGGAAGAAACACCAACAATTTAAGGTATGCAGATGATGCTATATTACTAATAGAAAATAGCAAAAATGAGGCTGCTCCACATCTTTGGGGTTGGCCTTGTTGCTGCCCAGAGGAACAAGCCACTGTCTGGGTCCTTGCTGGCACGCTCGGGCTCCCAGCATGCCTTTCTGGGGTTGGACAGGCCCACTATTGGCCCATTCTGCTGGATGGGGCGGAAGAGCCCTGCTATTGGCTGCCTGTTCCCCCAGGTTAGCTCATTGGTTGAGGGAGCCAGGAAGGCAGTGCCTCCTTCCTATCCTGGCTCCCGACTGGTTGGTGGGTGAGTTGCTCGGCTCTATAGTTGTCTATTGAAGAAAATCAAGAAATAAAGTACATAGGCAGGGTTACAGATGAACATTCAGAAAACAAAAATAATGAGCACAAATGGTTTACATAACTTTAAAGCAGGTGATGAAGACATTGAAATACAGTCGAACCTCGCCCTACGCGGGGGCTCCGTTCCGGACCCCCTGCGTAAGGCGAATTCCGACTATGCTTGAGCCCCATTCAAGTGAATGAGGCTTGCATGCGCAGTGGCGTGGTGGCGCTGCAGCACGCACACATCATGGGTGCACGCTCCATTCATCCAAATGGGATGCTCCCCCTTTTGCATCCCCCGCGCTCCTGCATGGCTTGAGCACATAAGCTGAAAGCTGCGTATAATGCGGGCGCACTGTAGTTAAAGATTTCCCTTACCTTGGCTCAGTCATTAATCAGAGTGGAGACTGCAGTTAAGACATGAAAAGAAGAATAAGACTCCGAAGGGCAACTATGAAGGATTTAGACAACAAACTCATGTCTAAAGATATATAATTGAATACTAGAGTCAGGATTGTGTATAAACGAGTCAGATAACTCTTCCCTAAAAGTCAGGTAGCTGCCGTACTTTGGACATATCATGAGAAGGCATGACTCACTGTAAAAGATAATAATTCTTGGCAAAGTAATAGGAAAAGAAGAAGACTACATTACAGGTGGATCAACTCAATCAAGAAACCACACTCCTATATTTGAAGATCTGAACAGGGCTGTTGATAACAGGGTGCCTTGAAGGGTCTCTCATTCATAGGGCTGACATAAATCAAAGTTGACTTGAGTGCAGTTAATATGTATAGGAATGTTAATCATGAATGCCATTGTAGTACTCTTGTTGCTAATTGATAGGCCTGTATACAAGCATGTGTATGTTTACTCACTGGAATAATACTGATTCTGTATGGGAAACTTACTCAATTTTAAAATTCCTGAAGGTATTGTTTGCTGAACTGAGCTCTTAACATTACAGTTCATCTCAATTAATAGTTCCTTTGGCCTGGTTGCATTTTTGTATGGGTTGAGCAGAGAAACATAACACTCTTCTGGCATCTCATTTTCTCTAAGATATTCACTACATCAACCAACCAAATCAGGTTCACTTTATCTCTTGTTTCCTTTCTGTACATGTAGTTTCGATTTCATTCCATCTAATTCACATGAAATGATAAGCTTTTAGCACAGTGATTAGTCACACTTATTCTCATCTGTATTTTTTTTAAGTCTTGCTGTTTTGTTTTGTTTTTTGAGTTTTTCACTTGGCTGGAGACTTGGTTTTCTTCACCTGGAGACTGCTCACCCCAAGATACCACACCACATGATTCTAGTCAAATCAATGTTGGATATTCCCTACTGTCATAACAGATGCTTAATAAATATACTGTGGTAAATGAAGGTAGATGAATTTGATAATGAGGATATTAAAAGATAAAGCCAAGGTGAGAATTGCACAGTCTTTGTAGTGTAGTTGGACTGTAGAATTCCCCACTATTGGTTATGTTGGCTGTGCCTGCTAGGAGCTGCAGTCTAATATGTTTTGGAAGGCTACACAGTTCCTTCCTTTGGTGTATGGTAGGTTGGGAAAATGTGGAAGGTTAGGGGGAAACATTACCCCTCCTGGAGACCTTGGAGGGTTGCACACCACTCACAGCACTTTCCTACAATTTTTTTCCAAATGCTCTCTAGGTGGTAAGGGGACATTTTCACCATGTTGTAGGTCCAAGAAAGGCCTTTTAAGAACAAGGTGTACTGAACAGAAGTCACTTCTGGTTCAGTTCAGGCATATATTTAAAAAGGCCTCTCCTGCCCTAAATTGGACCAGGGACCTTCACATGCTTCATATCCCCTGGCCTTGAGTGCATTTGGAAACAAACAAATAAAAAATTCGGGGGAATGCTTTGGTCCCCAGGGTCCCTAGTACCTCAAATGGCCCTGACGGGCTGCGTGCAGTCTTTAGGCCACACTTTACTCATCTTGGGTGTACTGAGAAATAATGTTTTTAAGTACATTCTAACTGATCTGAGAGCAGAAAAGGGATCAGTGTGTTAATGAAATAATATCTCATCCTTCATGAGTAAACTGAGAAATTAATACTAAGATGTCCTCATTTGTCATGTCTGCTCAGCTTTCAGTGTACTGCACTAAGTCCTAGCAGTACATAAAAAGGAAATTTACACGTACACACCCAGGACTATTTCATAATTTAAAAAAAAATAGTGACAGGATATCAATAATGAAATCTGGCTCCCAACCCCAAGAAGAATACAAACTAACACGGGGACAATTCCTAATGCTTTTATGTATACAGTTACTCATAGGTAAGTACAATTGACTAGGAACATGAACATCTGCCAGTTTCATTTTTGCTGTATTTCTGATAATATCACTGACATTCTCATACTGCCCAATTTCTACTCTGGATTGTGAGACTTTTTCTTTCTGAGCAAAAATTCATGTGGAGTTTGCCATATATATATTTCTAATATGTATAGTTTTAACATATGTATTTTTAATTGACCTGTGCACATTTTTAGTCATTTGCATTTACCTGCAAACAATCTGAAAAGAAAAAGTGGAAAAAAAATAACAGTCTGATGCATGTGATATCCTCACAATGCTGGGAAAACAAAACACAGGCGGAAAGTTTCATTAATAGTGAAGGCAAGGGTGCTTATTTTCAAGTAAGTGGCTCTCATGTGTTTATTATTATTATGTTTATGTTTATGTTTATGTTCATGCTTATTTATATCCCGCCTTCCTCCCAGTACAGGGATGCAAGGCGGCTTATCTAAAATAGTCCAAGTTAAAAAACTATAAAACATGCAAAATACAAGTTTAAAAAACAATTAAACAATACAAACAATTAAAAACATTACATTATTAAAATATAAAGTTATAAACTCTTTAAAACAAAACAAAACAGCTTCCATGTCATATGAAATCCTGATGGCATAAAATTGTCTTGACCTGTTCTGGAAGGACAGCAGGGATGGAGCCATCCTAGCCTCCCTCAGGAGCGGGGGGAGTTCCAAAGCTTGGGAGCAGCCACTGAAAAGGCCCATTCTCTTGTTCCCACTAAACACTCCTGAGAGGGTAGTGGGACAGAGAGAGGGGCATCTCTAGATGACCTCAATATTCTTGAGGGCTTGTACATGCAGAAAAGGACCTTGAAAGAGCCTGGGCCCAAGCCATATAGGGATTTATAGGTCAAAACCAGCACTTTGAATTGTGCCTGGAAACGGACTGGCAGCCAATGGAACTGTTGCAACAAGGGAGTTGTATGAACCCTGTAGCCAGCTCCAGTTAACAGCGTGACTGCAACTCTTTGGACCAGCTGAAGTTTCTGATCACTTTTCAAAGGCAGTCTCATGTAGAGCACATTACAGTAATCCAAATGGGATGTAACCAAGACATGTACCACCATGCTCAGATCTGACTTCTCCAGGAACAGGCATCGTTGGTGCCCAAGTTTTAGCTGTGCAAAGGCACTCCTGGTCACCACTGATACCTGGGCTTCCAGGCTCAGCGCTGAATCCAGAAGTACCCCCAAACAAACAAACCTGAGTTTTCAGGGAAAGTGTAATTCCATCTAACACAGGTAACCTCATATAACACCATATGTTTCCAAGTAGTTTTTAAGCCTGTTTTCGGTTGGATTCACTCTGAGTTTTCTTCTACAGTACTGTCGCTCTAGTCTTTGTCTCATTTGTTTCATTTGGTCTAGCTATTTTATTGTGCTAATGTTAGTATTTTATTAACTATATTTTTATACTGTACTGTACTGTATTGTACTGTATTGATGTAATCCCACCTCGATCTGCAGGAAGAGGCGGGAAATATTAATATAAATTATTATTATTATTATTCATTGCTCCCAGGTCCTTAGTAAACCAAGAGGCTAGTTTAGCTCTACTACGTGAGACAGGATACTTAGAAGCGATCATGTCAACTGCCCTGGTGGTTTCTCCAGTCCAGAGATCAACCAGGGCTTTGATAGAATCACCTCTCAAGGAAGCAGGAAACTCCATCCGGATCCATAAGCCTTCTGGGGCGGACCATCTTAATGGGACCCCACCTGATCAGAAAGTGATCTGACCATGACAACAATAAAAAGCTTCTCCATTATCAGATCACCAGCATCCCCTTCTGTACAGAACACAAGGTCTAGAGTGTGCCCAGTGGCATGAGTGGGACCAGATGCTACTTGGAATAGCCTGATGCTTGTTATGACGGCCATGAAGTCCTGGATTGCTCCCAAGAGGGTGGTCTTAGCATGGATGTTGAAATCCCCCAGCAATGTAAGCCTACAAAACTCCAACACCACCCTTGAAATCACCCTAGCTAGCTTAGGCCAGGGGACTGTTGTGCAACGGGGTGGACGATACACCAAAAGAATCCCTAATCTGTCTCAGCTGCCCACCTTTAAATAAATACACTCAAACCCTGTAGACTGAGCGATAGGACTCCTGTTTAGGGGGATATTATTCTGATACACCACTGCAATTCCACCTCCCCACCCCCCCAGGTCTTGCCTGCTGCTCCACAGAGAATCCTGGTGGGCAAAGCTGAGAGAGATTACCCCCCCCCCAGCCCCATCCAGCCAGGTCTCTGTAATACAGGCCAGGTCAGCTTGTTGTTCCAGGATCAAGTCCTGAATGACAGATATTTTTCCTTTCACTGACATGGCATTCAGGAGCAGCATTTTCAACCTGGGGGGATAGCTGCCTTAGCTATCCATATTACTTGGGATGGGAGACAGTTTGGGGGTGACTAACACCCTCCCTTGGGTAGCTGACCAAGAGAGGCTATACAAAGATCATTTCCTCACTAGTCCTTCATTATTTATCAGTAAAAAGCCAGAAATAGGTCACAGAGAATGTAAATAAGGAAATCTTTAATTAAAGGTATAGGAGCCCTGAAAACATCAATTGCACTGAAGAAAATTTAGAAGAGGTTACTACATGCCATCCCAATTCATAACAGCATTGCAATGATGCAGTAACAGTGTGTTGGGTTACAAGATGGATGTATGGTAAATCAAATTATTTTGCAGAAATCCATATAATTCATACTTTCAGCACACCAGTTTGAAAGCATGAATTGGTCCTTAGAGGTGAAATGATCATGGGAGCTGACATAAACTTCCTCTTAAATCAGCTACTTTAGAGATTGCAGATGAATTCAGAGGGAACAGAGGAATCCAGGGAAAATGGCATATGATGTTATAATTCCTGATATAAAATGGGGAAAAAAGAAGTCCTGGGGTAAAAGAACCACAAGAACCCTGACTCGACTACACATAATATTTGAAATGCCATTGATTCTCCTTTTGGTAGGTAGAATGAAGACAGCATCCCTGAGCTTACTTAAATAACAAATTGATCATACTAACAGCCAGGCATCAGTTGA
This sequence comes from Sceloporus undulatus, assembly GCF_019175285.1. NCBI lineage: Eukaryota > Metazoa > Chordata > Lepidosauria > Squamata > Phrynosomatidae > Sceloporus > Sceloporus undulatus. The sequence continues at coordinate 52,623,727 of NC_056524.1, read as the reverse complement.
CTAAACACTTGCAAACATGTTTTGGTTCATGACATAACTTAACTTTTTCTGAATTGTCATGTAACCATTCAAAAACTGCATTTTTGAAGATCTTATTTGTTTTATTTGTTTGTAAGTTTGAAGAACTTCCTCTGAACAAAATTTGCACATAGTATTTTTGTGCAGAAAACAGCCTTTTCTGTGAATGAAATAACATTATTTTTGTATAGAAAACTGATGTTTTCTGGATAAATAGACCATAGACTATTAATTTTGCATATAATAACTCCTGAATTGTAATTCTCATCATTCTAGGATTATTTTCATAAAGGTTTTTTGATCCTTGAGAAACATGTTTTTCATCCATTTAAAAATATTTTCAAATATTTTTTTCTATCCCTTGCAGGCACAGGGTAAATTTGGATAACTGAAAACTGGACTTCTGTTCTTTTAAATTTTGGATATTTTGTATGCCCCTTCTTAGAACATGTTTATTGCAGTGACTTGTTGGAAAAACAGCCCAGTGTGGTGGCCTAGATCCAAAGAGCCATGCCTATAGTTCTGTGTGTTCAAGGAAGGCTCTTCTTGGGCAGCCACTCTCCATGTAGCACAAAAGTAGTGAATATGTGGCTTCTTCTATGCATAAAGGCATCTAGCATTCCTTTGCCGCACCCCCCAAAGTATTATGTGAAATTAGATACCTTCTAATTTTATATTATGGTACTGGTGTTGAACATAATAGAAGCACAGGAATGAAAAGCTTGCAGCTCTTGAATTATTGTTGGATTATAAGTCCCACCAACTTCAGCCAGCATTGCTAGAGGTGAAGACTACTGTCCGACAATACTTGGAGGGCCATGTGATTCCCACCCCAAAAGCAAAAACATCAAGCAGTAGCAGTGGCAGAAACAGAAAAAGTTGTAATAGTGCAGAATACTCCTTTAGTGGTAATGAATTTGCATGATCAAGTTCATCATTATAGTGCATGTTTAAAAATTGCATCAGGTGACTCTGATTAAGTATGTATATATAACAGGCCAGATTTAATGAGATTCTCATTATGAATAAGCCTAATCATCCAGCTTCATTTAGTAATATGGTTCAAGTGCTGTTAAGTTTTGAACAAGTAACTGAACATATTTTAGAAATTAGTTGCTAGTACAGTGGGCTGAAGTAAATGCTGTGAATGCATCACGTATATCTAGAGTCCTCTGTATACAGTGTATTTAATACATGGTTATAAGATTTTGAAATAGCTACATTTTTAGGTGTTAGTTCCAGAAATCCTCATTCAAACTTTTCTAAGCTCTTATAACTTTGATGTATTTTTTAAAAAAGAAATCTGATCTAAATTGCCTGGAGAACATATAACCTCAAAAGTTGTCAGTTAGTTCAAATGACATGTGCCAATCTAAAAGAAAAACAAACAAACAAACAAACTTAAAATGACATTAGTCACTCCTGGGCAACCTCTCAACATTAAAAAGGTTATCTATAATAACTAGTATGTATACACACACACACACACACACACACACACACACACACACACACTACATGATTGGTTAAAATCTGGAACATAATGGAAATGGGTTACAAAGTATTTTCAGTTACATGATTTCAAGAAGAAAACTAATATATTTTTTTGATAATTAATCACTAGGTACAGTGGACCCTTGGTAACTGCTGTGGATTCTTAGGTATGGTGTAGTAAAATGGTGTCCCTTATTTAAAATGGCAAAGTCAAGCTTTGCTTTTTTGATTTTTTATATGTGTACATTAGAAACATGGTTGGGCTGATTGTATGGTCTTTATGAGTAGCAGTTATGGGTTGTATTTTAATTTGTTACAAGTAATTTCAATGATTTTAAGTCAATTTTCATGAGATTATATTACTATGTATAATGATTATTATGTTGCAGATTTTAATATTTTTCAAGGGCTAGATTCAGATTTAAGTGCATACAGCCACTTTTGTGGAGGTATATAGTTCACCTTGATATACTTGGTATAGGTTGGATCCAAATTTAGCAGTATGCAATCAGATTGATGGAAGCAGACTTCCCTGCCCTTCAAGGACTTTAAGTGGGGAAAGAAAGATAATTAAGACTGATGTAATATTGTCCTTCAGAACTTACCATCTGTACCCCTCAATGTGTGATCAAGGTCAGGGTACACTAAAATGTATTCAGAGTTTCTATGGAATTTGCTTCCATTGGGGATTAACCAGATTGCATGCTCAGCATCTTTTGTGAATAGTTTATTTTAAATAATGAAAACTAAACCCAAGAGCTTTGAAACACAGATGCTTCTAAACATGGGGTTAGAATCTTAAAGGTCTCCTTTTTGGATGTTGATTCTAACTTAGATTCTGATCCAGTCTACTTTTACTCATTTAAAAAAAACAAACAATATTGTCACTCAGTTATACTTGCAGTAGTATCTTGCAGTTGATATTCAAAATCATTTAGTATTTGACAGTAGTGTCAGCTGGACCAAGTTAGCATACAATAGGTTTCAAACCTGTTGCCTTAGGAATGTCTGGCCAACAAACCTTGGTGTGTTGGCCACACGTGTGTGTGCTTCAAATGATTTTGGGCCACATTCTAGGAATCATATTTTATTTGCATGGGCAAGTGCTGGAAACTTCTGCATTGCAATGCATATTATGGCCCTTCAAGAAGAGCAGATCTGCTGGTTTGGAATAAATCTAGCCCAGCATCCCATTTCCTATGGTGGCTAGCCACACAACTGTGTGGAACAAGATGGGTGCAGGTGGCAGGAACTGATGGCAGACCTCTCTGTCTGAGCCCCTGGGTGATCAGTGTTAGATTGACTAAAGCCCGGTCATTGTGAAGTACTTGGCTTGCTGAATATATGGATTGAATTAGTATTTGGCATTTGTCTGTGTTGGCTATATTAAAGATTTTTGTTGTTGTTGTTTTCTCAGGGCCTAATTTGAACTTTCAGGTGTTCACTGTTATCTGTCTGTGCAGTCTACAAAAGAAAGCAAGTGCTTTGTTTGTTTCCACTCTTTTACATGTATATTGTTTGATAAGGCTTCACATTCACTGTATATTACACAGATAGAAATGTAGGATATTAATCCATCAGGAAATGAGCATTCCTCTTTTGTTTGAATCAATGCATTTTTATGAAGTAAAAAAAAAAATAAACCTGAACCTGCAACAAATAATATTTGAAAGTAATAAAATGCTTCTATTCCATATGGACAGGTTGGTATAAAATGGATATGTGGACAAAATCAAATTTTCTTCCTTTCTCTTCAGGTATATTATATTTATTTAGGTTTTTTTAAAAAAATAAAAATAAAATCAGGTTTCCTTCATCTTTCGCTTCCTTTAAAAAGCTATAAATAGAGGCCAGAAGTAAACGAGAGAAAGAGATTTCTTTTGAGTATTGTCACAGTTTCATGTAAAGATCATAATACTGCAATATGGGAACAGGATGAACAATGGATCCCAATAAATGGCCTTCAGAGATTGCTATCTGAGTAATTTGGACTCCAGTGCAATATTAGAAAGCAAAGGCCAGAGACTGCTGAAGCAGAACTGGTGTCTGCTGAAAATTTGGACAGCAAAACCAAGAATCTGTACAGTAAGCTGCCAGTCTAGATGTGAATTTGAACATTCAAGGAGATAGGTGAGGAAAGAGTATAAGGTCATTGCTACATGATTGCTGTAAACTACAAAAGGCTGAATACCACTGATGCAAGACAAAAAGGTTAGAAACAGCTGGCCCAAGGCTAAAAATGAAAAACTAATAGCTCAAAGGCTAACCCAGGGTTGGGACAGAAGGTTGCAACTATAAATCAAAGGAAGGTCTCCTCAGACCTAAAGTGATAGTATTAATGAATAAAATATGCACCATTGACAAAAGCATTGACATCAACTACATAAAAGCATATTTTGTTTGTATATTAAAGTGTTCTACCGGTGGTACTATAGAAATGATCTATTTTGAATATTTCCCAATACAGTCTTTATGAATGCCCATAGTAACTGGAGCACAGACATTCAGACTAAAGATGTAAGACAACAAAATAATTTTGTTTTTGCCCTTTGTGCTACATGAGAGAGGGTGCTTGATACACCTGAGACATTCTGTCCAGAAAATGATCAGTAGTCATGAGACTCCCCCCCCCCCCCCCCCCCCCCCCCACATGAGAGAGAAAGAGAGAGAGAGAGAGAGAGAGATTTGTTTGTTAACCCCCTATTTTATTTTTGGAGGTAAATGGAATAATTTATTTTACACACAATAGGGTTTGTTTGTTTGTTTGTGCAAAACCACTCCAGAATCTCTATACAAAAGTTGGAAAAATTCTGCCTGAAAGCCTGATGGCTGCTACCAGTCAATATAAACAGTAAGGGACTAGATGGATTATTTTTGTAGAGATGAAAAACCAAATAGTTCTAAAATGCTTGGAAATCCTTCTGAGCCAGCTTTTATATAGCACAGAGGGTTGCAAAGGGAGGGACAGGATGTAGTGAAAATGACCAGAAGACCAGAATTAGGATGACAAGTGTTAATTTTTCCTTCATGCTAAACATCTTGGCCAGTTTGTCCCAGAAATCTCTGCAGCTTTAGCTAATGCTAAGTCTGTGTAAACTTTTGAACTTAAATATGCATAACATTGGCTTCTGATTATGTTTATCACTAATAACATGCTTGATACAGAAAGACAGCATGGCATAGTGATTTGAGCCTTGGCTTATGAGTTTGGAGACTAGGTTTGAATCCCTGCTCAGCCATGAAAACCCACTGGATGACCTTGGGCAAGTCACACTCTCTCAGCCTCAGTGGATGGCAATGACAACTATATTCTGAAGAAACCTGCCAAGAAAACCCCATGATAGGGTTTCCATAAGTCAGAAATGATTTGAAGACACATAATGACAATGCTTTGGAATATCAAGATGAACCCATACCAAGCATCTGTTAAGATGTATCTCTAGCCTGTTATACACAAATATAGGCAGTTATGAGAGCAATTATTATTAATCTTTTTTTAGATGCACAGATTAGATGCAATTAATTAGAAGTATGGCTCCAACAGTGAATGGGAGAAATTGATTGTAGGCAGAAAAGTTTCCATAATTCCTGGAAGGCTTTGCAGAATTGTCTTAGAGGAGTTTGGCACAGACCAGAAGGGCCAGAAAGGTGCTCTACATCATCATTCTGTAGTATTTCCACTGTTGTTTCTCTGTGCTCCCAAATGGAAACTGCAAACTGATCTGTGGGACTTGCTTTAAGTACAGACTTTACTCTAACAATTGTAAATTTTGCCTGCCATTTAATAAATAAATTAATTAATTTAGGTATTTATATCCCGCCCTTCAGCCCTAATGGCTATCAGGGCGGCTTACATTTATTATATTTTTAACCAGATAGTTCCCTGCCCGCAGGCTTACAATCTAAAAGACACGACACAAAAGGAGAAGGGAATGGTGAGGGGGGAGGGGATCAGGTCCAGCATTCTTCTCTCCCTCTGAGGCCTGGACCAAGGCAGATGGACCGGAGGGAGGGCTCTGCTTCTTCCAGGCAGGCCTGGTGGAGCTTGCCTGCCTCTCTCTCCCAGATGGTGGCTGAAGGGAGGGCTGTCCTCTTCGAGGAAGGCAGCTGGAGCTTGCCTGCCTCTCTCTCCCCTTCCAGATGGTGGCTGAAGGGAGGGCTGGTCCTCTTCTTTTTCACCTTCCATCTACTGAGTGTGTTTAGTGTTCCCATAGCCTAAAGAACCATATTTAATTATGGAACAGAGAGAAGAAAGATTTGGTATGTTAGTGACTTTGGATGTAGGCCCCAGTGAGGATTTGGAACAACCTGAGGATTTGGACCAGTTATTATCAAGCATGTTTCATTGTTCATGATTGTCAGGTTTCCCATATGACATCTCCAGCATTTGATAGATCAAACAACATGGTGATGATGAGAGTCTAGTGATGCCAAACACCTGTAACCCTGGCTAGGATGAAAAGTTAAATGAGATAGATGATAGTTCAGCAACCAAAGAGCATAAAAAAACAAATGGAATCCCAGTGGCAAAGCTGGATTACTGTTTATTTATTCCCGGGGACATGAGGATAATGTTGTGGCTGCATACAACTGTTTGCTGCAGAGATGGGATTTTATACTTTACACTTAGGTATTATTGGACAACATAGCATTTGAGGAGGGTGTAACAATGTTAACCCAAAGTGGTTCCAGTACTCCTTCCTTCCTTCCTTCCTTCCTTCCTTCCTTCCTTCCTTCCTTCCTTCCTTTTAGGTATCCCAGACCACCTGCATTTAAGAAAACAAAACAAAATACCAAAAAAATATATAAAAATCTATCAAAAGTAAGATATTGTTTATCCTTGACTGGAAAACAAATTATTTTGCATTTTGGCATAATTGCTGGTGTCTGTGGGGTGTCCTGGGAAATGAGATGGTCTGTCTCAAGGAGCTACAGCTTATCTCTATGAATAAAATCTAAATCAATAAACTGGAACAGACGTCAAGGTGTCATGCAGGGAAATCATACCAGGAATATAGCTGAGAAATCAGGGAGAGGCCCCAGATGATAACAAGTGGACAAAATAAAATTATTTCACAGCAGGATTTGATTGATCTACTTTTTTTAGGAACACATTTTTGCTGCTGTTGCTTTTAAAGATTACTTCTTCTCAAATATTATGTTTTGAAAATCATTCTCAGGGCAGTTGCTACCACTGCTGTTGCAAGATGTCCTGCTCTTACAGAAAATGATTGGTAAGACTGAAGTTTTCCAACTCTGCAATTCTGTTCACTTAGTATATTTCATAGGGTATTTATTGGTTTTGTCTGGGGGAAAATATTCCAGAGCTAGGAGTGACTGTGATTTCTCACAGAATGAAATAATCAAATGACTATCTTGATTAGGCATGGACTACAATGAAGCTAGTATAAAATAATTTGTTTGAAAATATGAGCTACTAAAACCATATTACATAATCAGAATTGTTCCAGTTAGACTGTTTGCTCTCATTCCTCTGTACAAAGGATTTAACTCTATTAAACTGTTATCCAATTTAATACAAAGTGTGCTTTTCCACTAAATACTTAACTTATTGGTCTCTAAGGGATGAAGAAACACTTTCCAAATCCTTTCTAAAATATTCTGCTTTCGCAGCTACTGCTTAAACCAGACTCCTACAAATTCTGAAATAGTATGGTCAGCTGAGAACTATTCATACATTTTATGTATGCTTAATACTTGTTTTAGTGTTCACATTTCATTTTCCTGAATATTTTCTGGGTACTCAACAATACAAATACATTCATGATTGTCACAAGGCTTCTCCTGTCTATGCCTCAAAGCCACTCTTTTACCTCAGGAACATCTGAAGACTTCTTGTGAATGACACTGGCTCAACACTTTCCCAAAATGTTTAAGGGCTAGGGTCCCCAGTGTCTTTCTCTTATACCTTTTAAAACTTTGGTAGCATGTTTCCTGCACTTTTATTTTTATGAATTAACCCAGAAGTGTTTTTTGAAACAAACAAAATTCAACTTTATTTACAAACGTGTAGCAAGACTGTAGCTTATTTAGTATAGTCTGCCCTCCCCTTACATGGGGGATTCATTCTGGACCCCCCCCCCCCGTAAGGGAAAAAATGCGTTGGAGCGCAGCACCCATGCCACGTCTGTTTCCACCATTGCTTCTTCTGGCACACAGCACTACTCCTTCCAGCATAGCTTCCGTGTATGCTGAAAGCTGCGTAAGAGGCACTCACGTAAGATGCGGGTGTACTGTATAGTTTCACAGGCCCGGTACAGACTGCCAGAAAGCGGCAGTCTGGGGCCAATTTTAGGGCTCGGGATTGCAGAGCGACCACATGCTCTCGAGCCCTATCATGCAGCAGCGGCATAATCATGGTGCGGTCCTGTCCACATAGAGGCCGCCATCATGACACCAGCATGGCACAGCGTCTGCATGTCACAGCACCACACTTGAATCATTGACGCACAACAGTGCGCCAATGGCTCACTCATGGTGTCCGCCACGTGCACCAAAAAGAAACTGCTTTTAGCATGTTCTTTTTGGTGCGGAGGGAGGCTGAACGGTTTGGCTGCTGCGGTGTCCCTCAGGAGTAAAAATGGGTGGCTCCAGCCCACCCTTTTGGGGCGGTTTGTCGAGCCCCACAGATGGTATGGTTACAATAGTTATAATACATCAACAATTGCAAGCACTTCCCTACTCAGTTTCTTTTCACTGAAGACTTCTAAAACCCAACTGTTTCCTTCTGCCTCTTAACTATTTGTCTTCTATCTTTAAACCCTTTCTACTTCAACAAAACTATGAATTCCACCAAGGAAACTCTGCACTGAACATCAATTGACTCTCAACTGACTGTTAACCATCACTCACACCTCCCTTTTATAACCACTTTTGCCACAGCAGCCCCTCTCCTACAGCAAGCCTGAACCAGGAGTCTGCCCAGTGGCTCCATCAATACCAGGTTTTAGTATTCATATTTCATTTTCCTGAATATTTTCTGGATGTTGTGCAAAATAAATACATTCATGATAATGATATTGAGTTTGTTGTTGTTAGCTGCCCTTGAATTAACCTGGATTCATGGCACCCTGTGGGTGAGAGATTTCCAAGACCCTCTGTCCTCCACTGCTCTGCTTACCTTCCCTAGAACTGTTGTCTTTTCTAGTGAGTCATGCATTCTCATGATGTGACCAAAGTATGGCAGCCTAAGTTTTGTCTATTTTTCCCCTCTTGATCTGTCCAAGGACCCATTTGTTTGTCTTTTTGGCCATCCATGGTATTTTCAGCACCATATCTCAATTGAGTTAATTTTCTTTAAATCTGCTTTCTTCACTGTCTGGCTCGTACCTCTGTACATGGTGATGAGGAATACAATGGATTGGAGGATTCTAACTTTAGTGCTCAATTGTATATCTTTACTTTTTAGGATTTTGTATAAGGTTTTTTTTTCATGGCTGCCCTTCCCATTGTTATTCTTCTTATTATATCTTGATTGCAGTCACTATTCCGATACCTTGTTTGATCCAAGGTATGGGAAATCTTTAACTATTTTGATTTCCTCATTATATAGGTTGAATTTATGTAGATCCTTCATGGTCATTATTTTTGTTTTCTTTATGCTCAGAAACAAGCCTGCCTTTGTATATTCCTCCTTGACCTTCCTTAGTAATTGTTCCAAGTCCATAACATTTTCTACTAGTACTATTCAAGATGTCATCTGCATATCTGAGATGGTTGATGTTCCTTCCTCCTATATTTACTCCTCCTTCTTCTGAGTCTAAACCAGCTTTTTGTATCGTATTTTATGAATACAACTTGAACAAGTAGGGTGATAATATGCAGCCTTGCCTGAACCCCTTGCCAACTGGGAACCATTCTGTTTCTCCATATTCTGTTCTGGCAGTTGCCTCTTCTTCTTAAGTACAGGTTTCTTATCAAACCTATCAAATGTAGTAGCATTCCCATGTCTTTAAGAGTGTTCCATAGCTTTTCTGTGATCTATGCAATTAAATGTTGTACTATAAGGCACATGCTGATTTATTTATTTATTTATTTATTTATTTTTGAATTCTTTGTTGCACTCCATTAGCCATCATTGTGTTTGCTATGTGGTCCATAGTGCCTTTTCCTTTCCTGAACCTCTTGCACCTCTGGGATTTCTCTCTACATATGTGATTAAAGACTATGTTGCACAATTTTAAGCATAATTTTGCTTATGTGGGAAGTTAATGGGAAGGTCCTGTAGTTACTGCAGTCTTTTGTGTCTCCTTTTTTGTGAATGGAAATATTGAATATTTTATCACCATTTTGTTTTCCATATTTGTTGACATATTTTAGTTAATATTGGAGTTGATACTGATTGTGTAGATTGAATCAGTTCAATTGGAATACCACCTGTTCCTGATTATGTTTCCTAGTTTCGCTTATCAAGCTTCCACATCATTCTCTAGAATCTGGAGTTCATCATTGTGTGCTTCTTCATTCGATGAGTCATTGATTTTTGTATCCCTTTCACATAGCTCTTCCATGCATTCCATCCAATGTCTTTTTATTTCTTCTTGGTCTTGTAGTATGTTTCTTTCTCATAGAGCATACTGGTCTTTGGTTTGAACTGCCCTTTGAGTTCTCTTATCTTGTGGAAGAGATCTCTCATTCTTCCTATTTTGTTACTGTCTTCTATTTCTCTGCACTCATTATTATAACAGTCCTCTTTATCCTTGTGCACCAGTCATTGAACAGTTGCATTCATGGTTCTGATTTGTTCCTATCTCTCTTTTGTTTTGCTTCTTTTTTTCCTTTACTACTTGAAGCATTTTCTTTGTTATCCATCTTTCTTTTTAGCCTCTGAATATGTCTTTTTGCATTCTTCTTTCAGTATGTCCTGGCTTCTGACCATAATTCCTCTGGGTCCCATTCAATTATGCTTAATAGAGCAAATCTATTTCTACACCACACTCTTCACCTGGTTTAGTTTTGGCTGTAATAATATTACTTTGCCAATAATTTTTATCCACTCATTTTCTGGCTGGTATTTGTTTATAATGTTTACAATGCTCTGGTGAAACATCATTCAAATAGGGACCATCCAGCTACTTTGGCATCTACCACCATAATCTTTTGCCATACTCAGTTTACATCTCCTTCCATCATAGGATTTAGGTATAGAATGACATTGACATATGTCAAAATGCTGCCAAAAGCTACATTCAGCTTTTGAAGTTATTTCAGCTGGTGTGTGTGTGTGAGAGAGAGAGATTAGCCGTTTAATCTACAAACCAAATAAAGCTGCTGTGATAAAACTTAAGTTTAATTGTGTGTTAGGAAAGAAACAGATCAGTAGACTCGTGATGCTTGATTCACTTTGCCAGTAGAAGGAAACATAGTGGGTGACCATACGTCAGCATTTCCCAACATATTATCTGTACAGAACCTGACAGTTCTGTGCCAGAAGATGCTCCCTAACTAGGTCATAGCTCAGGTGTGCTTCTTGAATGTCTGTAGTAAGAAGACACTGTGAATATGTGAAGCTGCTTATTACTGACTCTAGCCATTTTGTCCATCCAGCTCAATATTTCCCACTCTGACTGGTAGCTCACCAAGGATGCAGACGTGGAACTTTTTCAGCCCCCCTTACATAAAGCTATTTTCAGTGGTGATATGAAGAAATGAACATGAGACCTTCTACATCCAAAGCATGTGGTGTACCCTTTAAATCTCCTTGATGGGTGTAATTTTTTAGAGGGAGGTGTATGCTACCACTGTCACTAACATTTTAGAGTTTAAAGATTAGAGTTTCTCTTCTCCATAAGTTTTTTTCTTCTTTTTACATAGACTGATTCAAGTCACTACTTGTTCTGTAGTAGCCAAAATCAGTTAGTGACTTTTGTTGGACCTGTTTCTCAGTTACAAAAACTTCATTGGTAGGAAGTATACATAGCACTGTAAGTTAAAATGAACATCAGCCCAGGTATTCTGTGTTACCTGTTTTGTGAACTGGGCTGTGAGCATTTGATCTAGTCTTCACGGTCTAAGGAATTGCTTCTGAAATAAAAAAAGAGTGTGAGATGAGCATTCAAGAGGCTAACTTCATGCTAAGTGTGCATTTGAGAAGGTTAGATAGTAATTTAGGGACACTTAATCCTCATTTGTTCTGATATAATTTCCTCACTTCCCACAGCTTGAAAATGTCATTGCCTTATTACAGTATAGGCTTTGGCTGTTCTAATAAATGGAGAATGCACACGGTTATATAACTTTTGAATTATGTTTAGAGGTTTAGAATCTTTACAGTGAAATTAGCATTTTTTGGGAGTAATACAGAACCCACCAAGAATTCATTTCAGTATGTGCAGAAAGAAAAGAATAATACAGTACCTCAACTGACTGAGGAATTCTGACATTTTCTGCATAATACTAGGACTTCACTTAGATTTATTTGGATTCACACTAGAAGTGGGGGCAATGGAATTTTGGGAGGAATTCTATCGATCATGTTTGGTTTGGTTCTGTTTTCCATTTCTTCCACATTCTAAAGCTAGAACTCCTTTCATACACTGGATATCTATAAGGATGGTATGAATTATGTAAGTTCACCTGTCTCAGAATTTGATACGAATGTGAGACCAGGCTGGTCTATAAACTCTCTCTCTTTATGCTTTCTGAAATATGGAATCCTCAAGCAACAAAACTACTGCATTTCTGTGAGGATAAAGTTATAAAGCATAAAGCAACCATATATTTGGAACATGTAATATTTAAACCATCTTCAATCTAAACAAGAATCATTTTCTTTTGTTGATCTATAAACTGTGCTACATCAGGATAAAAAAATGAGATTGTTTAAAATTTAATCTTAGTGAATAGGTTTTCATCAACAACGACATTTCAATATATGCTTGTCAAACACATTCTTCAGGTTATGATTTGTGTAACATGCAGAAAAAGGTTTTGTTCTTGAGGGAAGTGGATCAAGAAATTGAGTTATTTAACCACAAAATAATAGAATTCTGAAGATATGGAAGCATGTGCATTAGCACAGTAGGACTTTACAAGTTTATACTATCTAACATAATAATTATTATTATTATAACAACAAAAAGACTGATGGTGTTTTATTCCAGACTACATTGTTATGGTGTAACAACCCTGATAGAAAATGTGGCTAATTAATGTAACTTTTCATAGTGCATATTTTTAAAATAAATAATCTTTCCTTAAATAATATAATTAAACTAAGTAGGTAATAATGAGGTAAAATTCATGGGACATTTTGGGGTTATTTTCTTCACAATGTAGGTCATACGTTTTACATTTTACGACATACTTCTTTTTAAAATGATATTAAATAAAAATAATTAAATAGCATCAAAATAAAGGCAATATGATGCTTGGTGTGTGTCCATGTAAGGATTAAACAATTATTATTTTTTAGAAAAGTAACTTCCCAATATCCTTTATCCATTAGAGAGCTCTGAAAGTATAGATAGTCAGCACTAGGCATCCACAGATTTTAACAGACGTTTTTGGTATCTACAGTGCAGAAATAAAAAGTTTGACACTGCTTTAATTGCCATGGCTCTATGCTATGGAATCCTGGGATTTGTAGTTTGTTGGGGCACCAGACCTCTCTGACAGGGAAGCCTAAATGCCTCAGAAAACTAATCCAGAAACAATCCAGTCTGACACTGCTTTATCTGTCCATAGCATCCTATGGAATCCTGGTAATTCTAATTTGTTGGGGCACCAATGTGATCTGAAAGAAAAGGCTAAATGCCTCAAAAGGCTACAAATGCCTGAATACCATAGCACTGAACCATGGCAATTAAAGCCCTGACAGACTATGGATGCAACCTTAGTAGCCAGCAAGAATATGCCCTTCTATTTCTATAGCACACAGTACTCTTTTTCTCTGGCATAATTAAAGAGAGGCACTAACAGTATATATGACATTGTGCTTCGTAGGTATGAGTCTGTTTTTGTTTTTGTTTTGGGGAAAATGAAATATTCTCTTTCCTTTAACCAATACATCACTGAGTTTTAATAGTTAACTGGTGAGAAAAGAGGCACGACTTCACCTTCAAACAAGTTGCATCAGATGCTTATTGTCACTTTTACAGGAGCACACTTACCCGTACTAACAATACCCTTTGACATTGGGGATTTTTGCACATGGCACACATGGTGAAGCGTGCTCTGTTCTTTGGAGTGGCTTGATTTTTGATCAGAAGCATCATTGGTACTTACTATAAAAGAAGTACTTCATCATCTAAGAGGTTAGCAGGCATTTTCAACATTGCTGAGAGAACTTAGCCCAATGATTTATGAAGGCATCGCTAAATTTATAACAGTGTTTATTCTTAATCTGCAAAACATGGAATATTTTTCAGATGAATCCTATTTCCTTTATATGACTGATGATTAAAATACCACAATTATAACATAGTAATATTTGGGTGACTCTCTCACACACATTAACTTGCTTTCGGAGATGCTAGAGCCTTTACATTTAATTATCAATTATTGTTATTTGTTGTTATGTGCCTTCAAGTCAACAGCAATTTATCATAGGGTTTTCATGACAAGATTTATTAGAGAAGGTTGTCATTGCCTTCCTCTTACGTTAAGGAAATATGATTTGTCTGAGGTCACTCAGTGGGTTTTAATGGCTGAGCTGTGATTCAAACCTTGATTTTCTTATTATCTTACTTGTCTTAATCGCTGTAGTTTTAGTGTTTTATTGTAAAATTGTAAAAAAAAATTAATAAAAAGACTTAAAAAGAGAGAAACTCTGAAATTTATACATTTCTCTGTAGAAGCAGGGGACACAAAGTAGCTGAAATTTGATGTTCAATAGTACAAGACATATGCATATTCTAAAGAGAGCTAAGGGAAACATTTGTAATTCAGAACCTAGAAACTGGGGAAGAAAGTCTATTTGTATATAGGTATATACTTATAGATATAAATTTAGAAGAAATTGGTCAGGTCCACATTTTGTATTTTTTTAAAAAAATCAACGACTGCAGAATTTAAAGATGAACCAGAATATGGCCATATACTGCAATCCTTGCTTCTCAGAATTTTATGATTCTGTTCACTACTTATAAATTTGTAAAAAAAGGAAAAAGGAAAAGAAAAGAATAAGATATATATATAGAAATCTGCCCAAACTGTACATATTTAGGAAGAAATCGGCACAGTTTCTGTTCCATTTATCCAAACTCCATATTCCCCCTCTCTTCCTTCCTTCCTTGGCAAATCTTTGTATTTTTTTTTCTTCCTACAGAGAAAGCCATGCATATTTAGGTATACCATTTTCCTTATTTATTCATTTTCACCCCAGTTTGCCATTGAGTAAAGCATGTTATGCCCACACTTTCTCAAAGGTACACATTTTAATGATATATTTTCACTTGCCTGCAATTATAGAAAATGAGTAGGAAGATGTTCACTGTCACATTCAAGATGATATAGGCGCAAATTTCAGCAGAATTTAGACCACAAATTGGATACATTTGTGAAACCAAAACCAATACCCCCCAGTCTTCATCTTTGCCCAAGGCACAGTGATAACTAGAAAAATCTGACATACTGCCCAGAATGGTAAGGTCACTTCCAGGGCATGCAGAAAGCTGAAATTTGACATACACATAGCACAAGATACAATAATAACTTGAAAGATCTAAAAACAAAAATTGTGCCACAAATACTTATATGTAAGCAGAGGTTTATGGCTCAGAACCTTAGATAGCTCTTTAAAGGAGAGACCCCAACTCAGGGTGAATTCTCTATCCCACTGATGTAGGAACCACCAAACCACCACTGTGTTTGCTGTACAATTCAGCCTAGTAATTCAGCACAGAATAAACTAAAGACTCAATCTTGAGGAGGGACATTTCCCAATATAGTCACAAAAGTGTATGTATGGCATGGTATAGAGCACCAAAAAGAGGCACCAGGGAGGCGCCTCTCCTTGCTCCACAGCAGCGCTGCAACAACCAAATTGTGCACTGCTGCTGTGCAGCAAGAAAGGAGTGCATGGAAGCAGTTCCTTTTTGCAGCACAGTTGCGCCTCCACAAACCACCAGAGATGGCACGATGGCATCGCAGCTACGCAGCGCTGTTTGGACTCTGTGCTGCTGCGACATCATAGCTGTGCGTGCCGTATGGATGGTGCTGCACAGCTGCAATGTCCTTGTCATGTGCTAGGGTTGCAGGGCATGTGCACGCGCCTCCCCAAGACAACCCTAGCACGTCACTGTGACGCCGCAAAGGTTTCCAGAATGCCAACTTCATTTCTTATCAAATGTAGACAGTAAATATTATTTAATTGGTTTATACTCTTGTACAGGTTGGCTAGCAATGCAAAACAGAAATGTATGTGCATGACAGGGAGGAATGATAAGTGTTTGAGTACACATTGTTATAACTTTATGTTCAAAAGCCTTCTAAACTGAACATCTCTCACATGTTAAGTATAGACCTTTTTGCCAAAGGGTGAGGTCACCAGGCAAGCAAGATAGTTGCATGTCTGATATGCCTGCTGCTAAAGGCTTTTCAATTGAATTTCAATAGCATTTGCTTTCATATCTACTTTCAATAGAATTTACTTCCACAGCAGGCACAGCCTTGAAAGGGCAAGGTGGGCATGTTTCACCACACGTTATATCCACTCAAATGATCTTTTAGATGCCAACCATCTTTGAAAATCAACATCTCTGTTAAGACATCAGCCCAGATATAACTAGTACAGTTAGCCTAGTAGACAAATCTGGCCCAAAGCCCATGGCTTTTCCTGTCTATTTCATCTCTTAGTTTAACTGCAACAGTTCATCAGCTAATGTATCTCCCCCGAGTTACTTATTTAAAATTTTAACCAACTCTATAGATTCAGAATTATCTACATGTATAAGAAATCATTGCATACTAGAAACTCTAGAATTTCTAGAGTTAGAGTATTCCAAGGCGTGTTAAGGATCTCTGTGGTCTGACTGTAAAATCTCCTTCCAAAGTCCAACATGGTGTGATACCAGTAGCAACCCTTATAGTCTTTTGTTTTGTACTCACATTTTTCAACATTTTGGGGAATGTTTTCGAATAGGTTTTCCATCCCTAGTGTGGTACAACATAACACTCTTCCTACATACCTATCTGACCATCATATTTGTCCTCTTGGCATCCTCTTTTATCTGCAAATGGCTGTAATATCTACGAGTCATACATGCAAAATCAAATGCAGTTCTTTCATTGAATTTATTTTGACTACATATTCCAGTTTTATACATTCTGGAGAGTTAGGAAGACAGAAGTATGATAAGAATATTCTATGGGTGGAATAGATGTGCATAAAATACACAAAATGATGTGAAATAAAGATTCATGTACCTTCAGTGGGAAAGGAAGGTGTGTTTTTGCTTCCCAGGTCATGCTGGAGTACTGGAGAAATGTACTACATTTTATTATTTTATATGACAAATGAACAGATCTTATCATCAATCAGAAATTAGAGGAAAACAGAATGACACCAAGTTATTGTCAAGAATGACACCAAGTTATTGAGGCAAATGAATAAAAATCACCGCAAAGAGCTAAAAAGAGATTTAACCATACTAGAGAATGTATAATGAAACAGCAGCTGCAGTAAGTGTAAGCTGATTTACACTGGAGATGAAACATTATAGTACCACATATGAGATAATGATATATGAATTGGCAATGATCTGACAAAGATCTTGTACTTGTGGTAAAGAATAGCTTTGAAAAAATAAAAAAGCTTGTGCTCCTAAGAAAGTCACAACACTCAAATAGTTATTATAGAAATTGAGGCACATCCAGACCAGACCAGTTAGAGGTTGGTTCTGTTCAGATCCTGAGCCTCCACTGGCTTCTGCACTGCTGATAGTTTTAACCTATACAAATATAAACAGTTTGGACTCAGGATATCAAAAAGGCTACTTCCCCCCATACGAACCTGTCTAGAACTGGAGATCCTCAATAGAAACTATGCTGCATGTGCCACAAATCAGAACTTTTTTGTTAGTAGCACTTTGTGGCATGTCTTCACAAGCCAGAACAGCCTAGAATATCCTGCCCCTAAAACTGCGCTTGAGAACCCTAGAATCATAGAATCATTCTTCTTGATTTGTCTGCGGCCTTTGACAGTGTTGATCATGGTCTTTTAGTTGATATACTTTCTGACCTTGGGTTCTCTGACTCTGTTCTTGACTGGTTTAGATCTTATTTGTCAGATAAATCTTTTGCAGTGGTCACAGGTGGTCAGACCTTGTCCTCTGTTCCTTTATCTGTTGAAGTTCCTCAGGGCTCTGTTTTGGGTCCCCTTTTGTTTTCTCTCTACACATTCTCCCTAGGAAATCTTATCAGCTCTTTTGGTTTTTTTCTATCATCTGTATGCTGATGACACTCAGCTGTATCTTTCCACCCCTGACCTTTCTCCGGGGCTTTAACAGCAAGTTTCATCTTGTCTTACAGCTGTCTCTCAGTGGATGCACCATCGGTGTTTGAAGCTCTACATATCCAAGATGGAGCTTCTTGTCTTTCCACCTAAGTCCACCCTTCAATATTCCTTTTCTGTTTCTGTTGACAACATCTCTATTTGACCAGTCCAGGACGCCCGCAGTCTTGGTTTCATTTTTGATTCTTCACTGTCATATATCCCCCAGATCCAGGTCACAGCCAAGGCCTGTAGATTCTTCCTCTAAAATATTGGTAAAATCCATCCATTTCTTTCGGCCTCTACTGCCAAGACTTTGGTCCATGCTGTGGTCATCTCACAACTAGATTATTGTACCCTCCTGACAGGGCTTCCTCTCTCTCACCTCCATCCTTTAATTTTTCTCCAGCATTCAGCTACATGCATTATTACATCTGCTTGCTGCTTTGAACATGTTTCTCCTCTATTATCATCCCTTCCCTGGCTCCCCTTCCCCTTCCATATATTTTTTTTGAAAATTGTTTTATTATAACATACACAAATACAAATTCACAATACCATCACACTACAAACAAGAAAAGACATACAAACATAACAAATAAATGCTTCAAATACAATATGACCGTGTCGGTCTTTGTTCCACTTAAAAGTACTTCCACACACAATATGATACTCTGTTAATATAGTTTAAAAAACCATATTCCCATAACTGCAGTTCAAAAAAAGTTCACCAATGTTATACATCTAAAGTAAACACAATAAACAAATTCAGTTATATATACCAATTTGTTGATAATTCTTGAAGATAACATAAAACAACAAAAAAAAACCCGTAATAACAACAGGTTGAAATTCACCAAGCCTTACAGATCTATGGCATTATAAATCCACAGTATACATCTAAACATTCCCATTTCTTATAGATCTTTTCCACATCCTTATTCCTCATCATCTCAGTCAAAATATCCATTTCTTTTGCTTCCCACAATTTAGCTATCCATTCTTCTTCACAAGGTATTTCTTTCTTTTTCCAAAATTGTGCATAAATAATACGTCCCAGTGTGACCATATATAGGATCAGCGATGTTTTTTCTTTTAGCTTTAGGTTTTCTAAAGTACCAGTCATATTAAGCAAAAATAAACGAGGATCCAGTGGTAATTCTATTTGTAAAATATTCCCCATTAATCTATGTATATTTCCCCAAAATTCTTTTGCCATTTTACATTCCCACCAAAGGTGAAAAAAGGATCCTTCATGCTTTTCACATTTCCAACACACATTATTTGCAGTATTGTACAATTTCTTTATCATGACAGGAGTCATATACCATCTGTATAGCATCTTTGTATAGTTTTCTTTATAATTTTGACAGACAGTAAATTTCTTAGTATCTTTCCAAGACTTTTCCCACAATTCTAAATCTATCGAACATTGTAAATCTTGAGACCATTTTACCATTGAATGTTTTACCACTTCATCTTCCAATTGTCTTTTTTTCAAGATTTTGTAATACAAAGATAAATGTTTCTTTCCATCATCCATCAAAATTTTATCTAAATCGTTAAATTCTTTAATAAATCCTCTCTGTTTTAAATCTACTTTGAATCTTTCTGTAAGTTGGAAGTACAAGTACCAATCTATTTTGAGTTCACCTGGAAGGATAGCCTCTTTTTGTCTCATTGAAACAATATTATCAAACCTCCAAAAGATCAAATCTTTATATGTCAACCAAGGTATCTTGTTATCTCTTGTCTTTGAAAGAAAGCTTCCTGTGAGGAAACCCATTTAGGCAAACCCAGATAGAAAAGATCTTTAACCTTGTTCCATACAAAAAGCAGTGCATTCCTCAAATAGTGTCTTTTAAAGTCATTATGTTCTTTTACCTTATCGTACCAGAGATAAGCATGGATTCCATATCTAAGATCTCCTACTTCAAGTGCCAATAATCTTTCATTACTCAATTGAACCCAATTCTCTACCCAGCACATACATGATGCAAAATAATACAACTCGAGATTAGGTAATGCACAGCCTCCTCTAAGTACCTCATCCGTTAAGACTTTCCATCTAATTCTGGCACGTTTCCCCTCCCAAAGAAACTTTGAAAGTCCTCTCTGCCATATCATAAAATATTTTCTACAAGAGATCACTGGAAGATTCTGAAATAAATACAAAAAACAAGGCAAAATGTTCATCTTAATTATTGCAATTCTTCCATATAGAGAAAGATGGAGTTTAGACCAATTAGCTAAGTCTTTCTTGACTTCTTTCCATAGTCTGCCATAATTATTTTCAAATAAATCAATATTCTTACTAGTCAAATAAATCCCCAAATATTTGGTCTTATGTACAACCTTGAAACCAGAGATTTTAGTCAATTCTGATTGTTCTTCTTTAGCCAGATTTTTAGTTAGTATTTCTGATTTATTTGGATTAACCCTCAGCCCTGAAAATTTTGTAAACAATTCGATAGTACTAATTAGCATCGGAATAGTTTTTATCGGATCTTCAATAAAACAAATAAGATCGTCGGCAAAGGCTCTTGCTTTGAATGAGTATTTTCTAATATTAATTCCTTTGATTTTTCCGTTACATCTGATATTATTCATCAATACTTCAAATGCTGCAATGAACAGTAGTGGAGACAGAGGACAACCCTGTCTCGTACCACGCTC
>NC_056524.1:52572758-52602986 GCF_019175285.1 Sceloporus undulatus | reverse complement strand
GACAGAGGACAACCCTGTCTCGTACCACGCTCAATTTGAAAGTATTCGGTTCTCTCCTCATTAATCAATAATTGCGCTTGTTGCTCTTTGTATATAGCCCGGATCCATGTTATCATATTGTTACCCAAGTTCATTTTACTCAGTAACTCTTTCAGAAACGTCCAGTTTAGACTATCGAATGCCTTTTCCAGGTCGACTAATAGCATAGCCAATTTCTTGCCCTTCCATATTTAGTATAAGCTTCTGCTATTGATTTTTAAAGCCCTGCAGGGGCTGGCCGCTCCTTATTTATCTAACCTTCTTTCTCCTCACATTCCTACTCGTGCCTTCTGTTCTAGTAGTCAAGGTCTGCTGTCTCACCCTAGGATTTTCACTGCCCCATCCCGGATTAGTCCTTTTTCACTTGCTGCTCCTCACTCCTGGAACCTCCTTCCCCCACAAACATGGGTCATCACTTCTTTAACCAGTTTCAAAACTGAGCTGAAGACCATCCTGTTCAGAGAAGTGTTCCCAGACATTGTGTGACTATTATTTGTTATTTGATGTTTTTAATTTGTTGCCTGCTTTACTTTATTGTACCCTTTCCTGGATTGTTATGTATTATGTACAGTCGACCTTATACACGAATTTTTTACACGCAGATTCAAGCATCCACGTTTTTAAAATGTTCCAAAAAAGTATAAATTTCAAATATCAAACCTTGATTTTCCATTTTTTATAAGGGACACCATTTTGCCATGCTATTATATTTAATGGGTCTTGAGCATCCACGGATTTTGTTATCCACGGGGAATCTTGGAACCAAACCCCAACGTATAACAAGGGTTCACTGTATATGTATTATGCTATTATTTCTTAGATTGTACGCCATGGTAATGGGGAACCTTGTCAAAGGTCTTATTGAAATCAAGAAATACTATATCCATAGCATTTCTTTCATCTACCAAGCTGTGCACTCTGAGGCCACGAACAGGGCACTCAAGCTCAGTCACAAGGCAGATTGCCTCATTTTGATGTCAGATGGAGTGTTTCATGCCAGTGGCAGCAGGTGGCACAGCAGGACACATTCAGAAGATCAGAAAGTTGGAAGTTCAAGTCCCAAGAATTTCTGAAGTCACCCAGCTACCACATGCTTAAAACATCTTCCACCAGAGGTGGCAAGGTAATTTCAATAGGATGGTAGTTCTCATAAACTTCTGAATCAAGAGAGTTCATCTTCAGAAGAGGGTATACCATGGCTGCTTTTTAAAAAAAGAGTGAACCGCTATAGCATTTCCCCCAATGAACCTCCTACCCTGCACATTGCTAGAACTTCTTTCTCTGCATTCTGAAATTTCCACAGTTTCTCCTTCCTTTCTCCACCAATTTTAGAAGTTCAAGGTTATTCACACTGCCTTAACTCCAAGACTCCTCCATGTAAAAGTGTGTATTTTGGTCTTCTAGATCTAGTTTTCTTTGGTGCAGCTTCTGAGATGGTGTCACCCAGCTTCAGATTAAGCCTCCTCCCCCCCCCCCCACCCCCAAAAAAAATGTAAGAGAATCTTGATCCCCCAATGATCTTAATTTACAATGTGAAAGGATAGGGCAGTTGGGTTTTATGGCTCATAGTTTTTGAATACTGGCAAAAGTGTTCAGAGAAAACACTTTTAAAAACCTGATAGTGTGTTTGTGGAATATTCCTTTTTAAAAAAACAGCTGGCAGTCAGTAAGTAAAACTCTGTAATTGAGCAACGGTAAAATGCTCTTGGTCCCAGAGCATTATCCAACCACTGCTCAGTTATGGATGGCTTCAGCATGTCATTATATTTATTCTTCCTAAAAAAACAATTACTCTTCTTTTACACTCTGCAAAAGTCCCTTTGCCCAGTGAAACTTAGTGCCACTTTTTCAAAGAGATATGCTGGTTGTTCAAAAAGAAAGGAATCAATTTCCAAGCTGTAACTATTCTAGGGCATATTTTTTATAAAAACATTTGCATTCACTGAGACATATTTGGGGGCAGGGGGGAGAAGAGACACAAATGAAGAATTGAGGGACTATTGAAGTGCCACTTAAGAACCTCCATTCGTATCCCCAGAGAAAGTCTCTAACTTTCTCGTTGTCTTGTACACAGAGGGATTGCCTTCAAAACAGAACTCTCTTTGATGGGCCTTGTTCAAGATTATAGAGAAGACTGAAATGGAAAGAAAGGGCTTTGCTTACTAAAACAAACAAAAGTGAGTATGTGAAGTGGGGAAAATGTCCTACATAACACATAAGTGATATTTTTGATAGTGCTAGTTTTACAAAAATACTTTGAAAGTTTGTTTCCCCAGGAGAGAGCATCTTGGAAAAAAAATGAAACAAGGAACATCTGAAGCTATGTTATCTTCTAAACACCTGCACTTTAAAATTCTTAGGAGAATATGTGGAATGAGAAGGAAATTACCTACCTCTGTACTGTTGTCTATTAAAAATTTGCATTTACAAATATTTATTAGTATTCTAGTGATAATGGGCAAATTGAGTTTATTCTGCTTGTTGTCCTTATAAGATAAATTGACTGCTTTAGAACTTAAGTGGCCTGATTTATACAGAATTGCAACCATAGCATTAAGGAGACAGAAGTAATGAGTTTCATGCTATTATTGATAAGTTCAGACATTTTGGCTTTCATATGTTATTCCTGTGTGTTTACTCTGGAACTTTGTCTCTAGGGCCCATTGTTCAGGAATACAGCATATTGAAATTAGAAGTTAAAGGTTCCTTATGGTAATGTCTGAGCTTTTATCACTCGGTGTACTTTTAAGCTATTCAAAATTAATGACATTTAAAATTTATAACCCATGTGCTGTCCACTCTATCCACTCTAATTCAATTAATAGCGGTTGCCCTCAGGTATATAAAGTAGGAGAATTTTAGATATATGCAGATGCTGCCACATTTTTGTCAAGCAACAAATGAGTTAACCTATATCTGATCAATCTAAAGCTCTTGTAGGAAATAGCTCCAGTTGAAAGGGCCCCATCTACAGTTGAGGTGAAGATACTGTAGCCCATAGAATCCTAATAAAATATATGAGGCCCCAGTGAGTCCTAAGCATTCCTCACCAAAATTTACATTTTAAAAAAGGGAAAATATCCCTATGGACCCACTCAATAGTGTTTTAAGTCTAGGAAGGCCTTTGTTCAATCAGGAAATAAACTGGAAGTTCATGAGAAAGCAGGAAAAAAAATCCCTTCATGACCCATCAGAAGTATATAGGTCAGGGGTGTGCCTATAGCATGGCACTGTGCACAAAGCACAGCAATGTGAACAAAATAACTCTCCTTTTATTTAGAATCTTTGTGTGTGTGCATGTGTGTTTGTGCAAAAATCCCCCTCCCAATAAAATCTTGAATGTAAGAAATCATCAAGAAATCTACAAGAACTTTTTTCACCCAGTGGTGAGAAAATGTTTTCCGTTCTACACTCTGGTATGAAATAAGGTATGGTTTACATCTCTAAGACAAGGTAAGAGCCAAGGACATTTGGGTAGGCTTTCATGGAATGTCAAGCCAGGCCTATCCAAAACCTAACTGGGAACAATTAGGAAATGAACTCCTTTGTCTTCCCTCTCTTGTAGCACAAATTCTAATTTATTTTCTTGTCTCTGGCTTCATTCTCTGGCTTTTCTTCATGAACGAAGATTCAGGAAGGACTCATCCCACACTTTCTGCAAGTGCGCTGATGACTAAAAAGGCCAATCTGAGATAAACAAGCCCGGTTGCAGAAAGCACAGCAGAAAGTCTCCTTGGGTGATGTTTCCAAGTTGTGGTTCTTTCTGCATTGTCGTTTCTCTTCAAGACTTGTTCAGCGTGAGCTTTCAAAAAAGGCTGAAGCATCATGGATAGTGCGTCTCCATGCTTCCTGATGTGAGGCCAGGGCGGACCATTGTTGGTGATCAATTTGGCCGAGCCTGAGATGTTGTTTCAGGGAGTCCTTGTATCTCTTCTTTGGAGTGCCCCTCTTATGCTGACCTATGATGAGTTAACCGTAGAATACTATTTTTGGGAGGCGATGGTCCTTCATCCTAGAAACGTGTCCTGCCCAGCACAGCTGCATCCTCAATAGCATGGGCTCAATGCTGGTGATCCCTGCTTGCTCAAGGACAGCAACATTTGTCACATAGTCAGTCCAGTGTATATTTAGAATTGTGCGTAAACAGCGCTGATGAAAGCGTTTGAGGAGTCGTAGGTGTTGGCGATAGGTGACGCATGTTTCAGACCCATAGAGGAGAATAGACAGTACAATGGCTCTATACACACTGATTTTTGTGCTTCGCCTCAAGTGTTACTCCAGACTCTTTTGTGAAGCCTTCTGAATGCACTATATAATAATAATATAATAATAATAAAAATTTATTTCGTTTTTCTGCCTCTCCCTGCGGATCGAGGCGGGATTACAGCAGTCAGCAAATTTCAACAATAAAAACATATTTCAACAATATTAAATACATAGCATATAAAATATACATTACTATCAATACAATACAGCTGGTCAACTCTCCGTAAAAAACATACAATACTGACAGAGGTGAGAATTTTACAGCAGGTTTGGTGGGTAGGCTCTCCAGAAGAGATCTGTCTTCAGTGCCTTCTTGAAAGCATCCAAGGTAGTAATGAGACGGATCTCTTCCGGCAAATCATTTCACAACTTGGGGGCCACAGTGGAAAATGCTCAGTGGGAAGTGGTCACTAGCCTGGTATTTACGTAGTCTAGTGATTTCTTCCCAGTTATTCTGAGAGTTCGGGGCGGATTGTGAAGGGAGAAGCATTCCCTCAAGTAACTATATGCCTTTGCTAATCTGTGATCGCTCTCTCTATCAGTCTTGGCTTCTGAGGAGATGATGCTATTTTCTTGTAATGCTGTAGAACATAAATAAATATGCATATGGATTAAGCTAAACCTTTGTTGGTGTGCTAAGTGCTCTCCCCATTAAGCTACGTGTAGTATTTGTGTGTGTGTACACACATGAACATGCCTTTGCCATGTCCACTTGCTACACATGTATAGAAATGTTTTATAAATGCAAAAATGTATAAAAATGTTCAAAGGCAGACAGTAACAATCCAGATTGGGTTAGCTGAATTGAAGTTCCATTGTAATCAATGGGACCAGTTAACTATGACTTGACTTTGATTACACTCAAAGCAACTGTATCTAAATTCAATCAGTTTACCTTAGATCCAACTTATAAAGTTTAATATTAGACTTCCCAAATTTTCATAACAAATATAGTAGGCTTTTTGCTGGAGTGATTTTAATTTTCATCAAAGTGGCAGGATCAAAATGCTTGTAAACAACTCTTCTACTATATTTTTAACATGTAAATTAAAACAAAATATTGGTAATCCTACAAAAACAAATTTTACCTGTACTGCCTGCCCTGAACAACAAAGTTACATGTTTTAGTTGTTCAAACTTTTTTTAAAAGAAAAATCAAATGCATGAAACAACTAATATGCATTCAGCCTCAAATGGCTACATCAGTCAGAGAAAAAGACCACAAAACCTCTCCTTTTCAGATCTAACTCAAATACGTCTCTTTTAACAGATCAGAAGTGTACAATGTTGAATTAAATGGTTTAACGTCTCCTCTTCAACTCTGTGTTTGATCTGCATGATCTAAGGTCCTGTTTACAGGAATGCAACCTTTGTGTTGTACTCTTTGCATCAGCAGGAAACCCCAATTTAAGTTTTCTCTCTCTTTTTCCTTTTCTCATCTCTACATTATTATTTTCAGAAGAAGAACTAAAGGCAGTCAAGAAAATGGGTGAAGAAAAATATAGGGATTTACTTATTCATTTTTCTTTAAAAATGAAGTGAGAATGAAGGACACAGAGTCAGGTAAAGGTAGGTAATGTTTTTTTAAAAGGAACAGAACAGAATTTCAAGATGTATAAAACAACTGTTGGTCTAATTGTTTGTACATTGCTATAGGGTGGGGATAAAATCAACTCATTTGCCACCTTGAGTTGTTATACCGGAAGGAAGGCAGGATAGTTGTTTATTGTTGTTGTTGTTGTGATGCTGGAGAAGAGTTTTTACTACAGACTCCTAAGAAAAGTGTCCTAGAGCAAATCAAGCCTGACCTCTCCTTAGAAGCCAAGATGACTAATGTGCAGCTGTCATACTTTGGAGTCATCATGAGTAGGCATGAATAACTAGAAGAGGCAATAATGCTTGGCAAGCTAGAAGGCAAAAGACAAAGAGAAAGACCATGTTTCAGAGGGATAGACTCAAGATGGCCATAGGGAGATGTAACTAACTCTATAACTAATACTTCTTCACTAATTATATTCTTGAACTGAACAATCAACAATTCTAGTAATTTTCTTCATTTTGATAAAGTCTTCAAAAACTGTGCCACTTTTAAAGACTATTGGCGTTCTGTTCATAAGAAACACAATTTTATAAGTAATCATTTTCTATCTGCACAATAGCAATAGCTAATACATTTCTGTACTGCTTAAGCACTCCTTAAGTGGTTTACAATGTGTAAGTTAATTGCCGCCAAGCTAGCTTTACCAACCTACAGAAGAATGCAAGGCTGAGTGGACTTTGAAGCCCTTGGAATTGAACTCACACCCTTCTGGCTGTGAATGGCTGCAGTACCAACATTAAACCACTGTGCCACCAGGGCTCCCTATTTTATACAAAATAACAAAAACAACAAAATACAAAAATATTTTATACCCAGAAAATGCTGTTTTCTATGCGAAAAGTGCAAATTTTGCACAGAATAAGTCTTAAACTATGGAGGTGCTCATCAATCCAGGATTTTCCTTGTCAGAGTTTCTTCATGCTTGAGAAACATGTTTGTCGTGCTGCCTTTGGTAGCACATATACTACAATTGGAATGATATGGAGTAGAAAGAAGTTTGTCGACTATTTTTTTTAATCATCAAACAATTTTTACAGTGGTAGCAGGAGAAATTTTTGAGAGCAGGATTCTGTTGATCTGAATCCTTGTGACAATGCTATCAGTTTTAACATTTGTGTAATGATAGGGTGACTTGGTGGTTTCTCATTCATAGAGTTGCCATAGGTTGAAGTAACAACAACAAAAGTAGAAGCAGTAGGGTGGTGAATCTACTCTGGGTTGTAGTTGAACATTAAACATTAAAACATTCAAGATGAGTCCTGTGGCAAGTGCCTACATTCCAGTGTTACTCAACAGTAGCCACTAGAGTGAGAACCAGTGGTCTGAGTGCTGGATTATGATTCTGGAGGTCAGGCTTCAATTTCCCACTTGAGTATAAAAAGTCACTCAGTGAGCTTGGGCAAGTCACACTCTCTTAGCCTCAGAGGATGGCAATGGCAAAGTCCCTCTGATAAAACTTGCCCAGAAAACCCTATGATAGGTTCACCTTAGGGTTACCATAAGTAAAAAATGTCTTGGAGGCAGACTACCACCCAGCCACTAGAGCATAGCATAGCATAGCATAGCATAGCATAGCATAGCATAGCATAGCATAGCATAGCATAATGCAGCATAGTAGGCAGGCAGGCAGGCAGGCAGACACATTAAATTTAGTATAGTATAGTACAATATAGTATAGATTCTCTTCTTGTTGTGCAAACAACTCTTTTCATATTTGAATATTTGACTGCCTTGTCCAAAAAGGAGATTTCTCACCTAACCTTTCTTACATGAATGGCCACATGTATGTAAACCTATCACTTATGTTTTAGTACCTTCACAAAGCTTTTTTCCATACTTCTGGGCAAGAACATTTCAAATGCCTTATTTTCATTATTTCATGTAGCTGGGCTGAAAGAAGCTTCCTTGGCAATGGAGCTCAGAAACTTCTCAAGAAAATAGTCAGACCAGAGTGTTTCAGGAGGTGCATTTTGTCGGGGCTAGAATTCTTCTGAAGAACACTTGTAAGAAAGAACTCAGCAAGTCAGGAAAGTAAAAATCTTCCACATAGAAAGCCATAAAATGAAACTAAAAATATAATATTAGCAATTGAGTGGATGCAAATATGAACTGGAAAAACAAAACAACAGTTGAATGTGGGATGTTATGCTACCCAAGATTATACATGAGAACCAACATAGAGTAGTGGTTTCATTGTTGGACTAATACTCTGGGAAACCAGGGTTTGAATCATCCTCAGCCATGGGAACCCACTGGGTGATCTTGGACAAGTCACATTCTCTCAACCTCAGAAGAAAACAAAGGCAAATCCCCTCTGAACAAATTTTTGCCAAGAAACCCAGTGATAGATTTGCCTTAGGGTCACCATAAATCAGAAATGGCTTGAAGGAACACAACCACAACAAATCTATGCATTCAAGAAAGCTTTGCAGAAGTTAATGAGCCATGATGTTAAGCAAGTATTCTAATGTATTGACCTATTTTAAACATGTTACAGTGGAACCTTATTATACGCGGGGGATCCGTTCCGGATCCCTCCGCGTATAAAAAAGGCCACCTATGCTCGAGCCCTATTGTTTCCAATGGGGCTCGTGCGCAGCGGCGCGGCGGCGCAGCAGCGCAGGAGGCGCAACGGGTGCGTGCGCCCATTCATTTGAATGGGACGCGCCGCCCCTTCCGCCCCGCGCATGCCGGCGGCTTTGAGCGCCTATGCTCAAAGCTGCCTATAAAAAGACCGCGCCACTGTATATTGGTTGTTGTTTTTTTAAAAAAAACTGTATTTATTTACATATATACATAACAAGGATGTCATGCTTCACTAATTTTCCCCTAAAGAAATGAAACAATAGTCTTGGGTCTTAACTGCACTGCCAAAATAATACAGTTTAACACCACTTTAATTGCCATTGTTCCATGCTATAGAATCCTCGGATTTGTAATTTTATGAGATATTTAGTCTTCTCTTGCAGAGATCTCTGGTACCATAACAAACCACAGATCTGAGGATTCCATAGCATGGAGCCATGGCTGTTAAAGTGGTATCAAACTGCATTATTTCTGCAGTGCAGAATTTTTAGTAATTTTTCTTTCAGGGTCTTTACAAAATTATGTCTTCAAATGTCTTCAAAAACTGCTTTAAATAAAAAGACTAGTTACAATTCAGGACTTCTTTTGTACAATACTTAAACATATTCCACGTCCCCAAGCTATATGCCTGGTATGGGAGTTTACTGGTCTATTTGAATAGAGACCAGTAACTTGACTGGACATGGCGCATGGCACCAGATCGGATAAATGGTTAGGGGTGGGGCAAAGGCTATTTAAGCCTGCTTTGCCCTCCCTTCTCCCTCTTCCAAGAATTGTTGTCCCGCCCTCCTGCCTCGACTTCAGTGTGGCTTTGGTGGTTGCTTTATGGGCCAGGTAGGAATTTCCCCCTTTTTCTGAGGGATTTTTGTCTACCTCACACTGTTGTTCTTGGCATAGAAAATTGGCTCAGGTGTGGACTTAAATAGGCGGTCACTGGCAGTTATGGGGGGAGATGCAATAGTCTGGTGAACACCTATGGTACCCACGTGGGGTGAAGGTTAGGCCTCACAGGCCTGTTACAGACTGCCAAAATAAAGCTGCTTCGGGTCTCTTTGGAGGTATGTTGTTTAAATGTTGCATGCATCATAAGAATCTGGAAGCTGCACCAAAGCTGCACTCCAGTGCTTAGGAATGGAGTGTGGCTTTGGCGTGACCTCCGGACTCTTAGGACCCATACACCATTTAAACAGCATACCTCCAAACAGACCCGAAGCAGCTTTATTTTGGCAGTCTGTAACAGGCCTTAGACTTTCTTCTTAGGTCTTGTGAGTAAGGAGAGAGGAAAAGAGACCTTCCTTGGGGCTGGCCTGGGATATAATCCTCAGTCAAGTCTGGTGAGTTGACTGTGGAAATCTCAGGCTGGCATTCCAGATGCGAGCTGACTGGGGAGCAACCCAGTCATTGGGTTATCCTCGGAGCTCAGGTATTTTTCCCAGGGGAAACTGAGGAGGTGGCCTGAGAGATAGACCACCTGCCACAGCTGCTCCAACATCAGATTGCTCCCCTTAAGTTTTCAAGTATTCAAAAACAGTTATAAATAGTTAATACCTTAAATAAAGTGGCCCTATTTCAACACACATTTGTGTCTGGTCTCATCATTTCAAGTTAGTGATCATTTTGTACAGAAAACAGACTGTTTTGTGCAGTATTTTGCGCAGAAAATGCTGATATGTGTACTAAACAACCATGGGGAATTTTTGCACAGAATAAATACCAACTGTGAAGTTCCTGATCAGTCCAGGATGTTTCTCATGAGTATTTTTTGACAGTCAAGAAACACATTTTTGACATTTTCTTTGAATATTTTTCTCACTACTAATACAGGTTATATTACATCCGTTTTTAATATTTTTGTAAATTTTAACTACATGGGGTTATTTTTTCTGCATTTTGAGGGTTTTCTAAAATTTAAAAATTAGAAATAAGCCAAAAACTACAGCTACCAGGCCCACAATATGGAAAGCAGCCCTTAGAATAGCTAAGGTTACCCATCCATGGTTTAAATAGTTTAAGTATTATCATGGAGAGAAAAATATGCAGTACAAAATAATGTTGGAAGACTGTATCAATGAATTATGCAAAGTATTTGTTAAAAGTTGGCTAATTCTATAAGGAATTGTAAAGTTTTTCTCCATAGTGAAATATGGTGAAGTGGATAACAAATGCTGCAACATTCTAAAATACCACGATTTATCATGGGAAATAACCAAGATGTAATTTATTTAATAAAATTGCCATGATGATAGCCCATAACATTGCAACAGAAAAGATGCTCTTTTGACTAATTAAAAGTAAAGCTTTGGAGACCCAGTACTCCTTTTTCTCCGCTGTTCCTTCAAATACTGAAAGGGAGAAACGGACAAGGGGATTGTTTAGTAAAGGTGTAATTTGATAGTTTTTGGAGCTCTGTTAATGAGCCCATGTAGCTTGCATATTAAACAAAGATTGAGAATTATGTGAGTGTTCTCAAAAAGTTCCTATTAAATACATGACTTTACAGAGTAAGTTTACATTACTTTACCTATAAAAATACTTCAGAATCTATGCTGATGTGTCTGTTGGATTTATAGCAATGAAATTATAAGATTTTTATGTCATAAAAGGTTCAAATCCACTTCAGGTAAATGCTTCAGACGCATCATCACCACACAGGCCTATCTGATGGGGATATGGAAGAAAGGCCTCTCGGGGTATATCCAAACTGTAGAATTAAAGCAGTTTGGCACCACTTTAGATGCCATGACTGTCCTACAGAATCCTGGGATTTGCAGTTTGGTGAGGCACCTGAACTGTCTGATAAACCAGGTTGAATATCTCACCAAACTACAAATCCCAGGATTCCACAAGATTGAGCCATTAAAGTGGTTTCAAACTGGTTTAATCCTACAGTGTGGATACATCCTCAGTGGTGGCTCCTAGCCTTTAGAGGCTGTTTGTCTCTTGAGTTCTTTTTATTCCAACAGGTGTTTAATGATTGATTGATTGATTGATTGGGGATGGGGAGCTGTACTTTTAATTTTATTATTGTGTTGTTAAATGATTTTATTTAATTTTTAAAAAAATCTAATTGTGACTTACCATGATAATTTATTTAATGTGTTTTACCCTTTTTATTATAAAGTTTATAGCTTATCTTGTTTTAGCCATTTCTAAAATGCCTTGTCTCATGCTGGGAGGAAGGTGTCATAAGCTATACAAATATACATAAGATATTAGAGAAGGAGCTACCTATCTTTTTAAAATGTGTAAAGTGAGTTTAACAAAGCATTAGGTCATCATTTTACAATGATAGATGAGATATCAAACCCAGAGTTATTTAAAATTTGCCAAAGGGTTTTAAGCAGTAGTTGGAGAAAAGAAGTGGAAGAGATAAAATTAGTACTTCGGCAGTGTCTATCTATCTATCTATCTATCTATCTATCTATCTATCTATCTATCTATCATCTATCATCTATCTATCTATCTATCTATCTGTCTGTTTTTTAAAGGTGTTGTGGTAAGCACATCAAGTAATAATGTGTCTTGGTACCTACCTTAACTGGAAAAACTTGTATTTAAGTTCTTCCATTTCTTTGGCAATGTCATACTTTCAACCTGGCTCAAAGCATCTGGTAGTCAAAGTGGTAGTTAATAATAATTAGACTTTAATTACCAACCATTTTAATTTTTACCTGTTCCAAGGTTAAATACTCTAGAAATTCTAGCTAATTCAGCTAATGAGTTGTATCCCCATGATGCCTCAGTAGAAAATTGTAATGATATCTTCCTTTCTAAGATCATCCAGTTATTAATTTGTAGAATAGCCAGTAAAAATAAATTTTAAAATTGTAAAATCATGATACTACAGTTCAGGAACAATATTGTACATTGGTTTCAAACAGAGAAGATTAATTCCAGAACTCAGCAGAAATTTCCACTGTTTTCCAATATTCATGGAAGTATGAGATATAGACATAGACCCTGGAACAGGGATAATGGGGGGGTTGAACTCCCCAAGACTTGGCTGAGGCAGCTGACCCTCTGCTCCAAGGTGATCTGGCAAGATTGACTCACCAAG
This sequence comes from Sceloporus undulatus, assembly GCF_019175285.1. Classification (NCBI taxonomy): domain Eukaryota; kingdom Metazoa; phylum Chordata; class Lepidosauria; order Squamata; family Phrynosomatidae; genus Sceloporus; species Sceloporus undulatus. The sequence goes on along the minus strand of NC_056524.1, from coordinate 52,590,438 downwards.
TTATACTTAAGAACCCTCAGGAATTATGAACCAGAAGTGCACTAGATGATCAAGCACCGAGATATATAGTGGGCCCTTGGTATCCACTGGGGTTTGATTCCAGGACCACTCTTGGACACCACAATCTGTGGATGGTCAAGTCACATTAAATATAATGGCATAGTGAAATGGTGTCCATTATATAAAATGGCAAAATCAAGGTTTACTTTCTGGAATTTATATCATTTGTTTTAAAAAATATATATTTTCAAGCCATGGACGGTTAAATCTGTGGATAAAGAATCTGTGAATAGGAAGGGCCAACTGTATTAAGACAGCCATTGCCATTGAGTCTTCCCAGGAATAATAAAGGATGCCTGCAATATATACTATGAACTTGAGAATAAGCAGCTCTATGTAGGCATTGTGCTTCTAAGAATTTTCACATTTAAGGGTGTGAGCAGATGGGCAGTGTCATATACCCATCACCACACCAAGCCAGGACCAGGACAGGTACATGATCCTTACCTTGGCCTGTGTTGCCCTCACTCAGAGACCCCAGCATTACTTTATCTGATGTAGAAATTGGGTTTCTGGTTGCACCCACATAGCCAGGTGCTCCATTTCCACATCAGATACAGTGATGGGAAACTCCAGAGGAATGGTGACAGCTGGCAAGTTAAAGAGCGTGGAGGAGGGGGTTGCAAACACCCAGGTTTTGCCAAGGAGTTTCTTGAAAAAGCCATGCAAAATCAGACGTATTTTACTCCAGAGTAAAGGCTATCTACTTTGGGGTCAGGCTGGATCCTCTGGATCTACATGTGGTTTTCCAGGTTCAGGCCTAATCCTGTCTCAGGGGTTTTGGCCTGTATCATCTAATCTAGTTGATGTCAGGCCAGAGGAAACACAGATAACCCCATGCGGACCATCTCTTAGGATGTTTCAGTAATAATGTATGTTAAAAATAAATTGGCCTTCCTCTTTCAAGTACCTGCAGGTAGGAAAAGTATATAATCTTTCTGCCAATATTGAGACCTGACACCTTACAAATAGTTACAAATAGGAGTGATGAGTCAAAAAAGTGAGGGCAGCAGACTGGCTTGGAAAGGCATATTCTAAGTATTTCCAAATCTAAGCTGTCCTTGTTTGTAGGCAAGACACGGTAGAAGACGGATCTTTCCAAATTAGCCTCCCCTCTCTGAGCACAATAGCATCTTCTCCCTCCTACTATAGAGTCCATTTCTCTTTTCCCCAACTCTGTTGATTTTATCATTATAACATTTTATATTGTAATTTATTTAATTTTGTTTTATAATTTGGGATGGAAGGTTGGGAGGGGGATAAATTTTAATTGGATTTGATATGTAACCTGCCTTGATTCCCCATGAAAACGTGGGCTATAAATAAATAAATAAATAAATATATTATTATTATTATTATTATTATTATTATTATTATTATTATTATTACATTTTGTGTGTGTGTGTATTTTCTTTCTTTCTCGTAGTCCCCCCACCACCAAAATATCCTGTACTGTATTTTTAATACATGTTGACCAAATGGAAAGTTATTTTTTCTGCTATCAGCTTTATGATTTTAGAATCGTGGGGAACAAAGACACTTGGACCAAAGAAGTATAATCTGCTGCTGACCAGTTTCTCTTTGTTACTTGCCCTGCAACCTTTTAATTCACAGGTGAATGTGGCTCGAGTATACACATTTTTTCTCATATGTGGGGGGTGGGTTGGGTCTGGAACTGATCCACGCATAAAAGAAGGGTGCGCTGTTTCTGTTTTATGCCAGAATGGACAGTAAAAAGAAATTTCATCTACTACAGCTATTCGTATATGTGAGTCTTTTCCCAATATAATAACTCCAAATGTGTTTGTCATCAGTCTGAATGATTTTGTATTCCTACTCAACATCATTACAGAAAAGACAAATAGTCAATTTCTGTCTTTGACTGACGTACACATCAGTATTCACACATTTACAAAGGGGGATATCTGAGGAACACATGATCTATGCCAAGTATGGAATAACTGGCTTATGATCTGCAGCTCATAATCTTCTTGGAGGAATTTTTGACCCCTCACCTTCCCCAAAATCCCCACAAGTACTATACTGTTTTGGAAGGGCTTTTTTAAATCTACAAATTTTTGAAATAACATTAATGCAGTGCCAGTTTAGCCTTATTTACAGCTTCCAGCCCCTGCAAGAAAACTAGTCATTTCAATTACAGTTTTGGTATGCTACAGTATATCCTGCCTAAAGGCACCAGATCTCATCTCATTTGGGCAACTAAGTTGGGTTAACTCTGGTTGGTACTTGGATGGGAGACTTCCAACAAATACTGGGTGCTGTAGGCTATATTTCAGAAGAAAGAATTGGCAAAACCACCTGTGAGTATTCCTTGTGTAAGAAAAACCCTATGAAGTTCATGTGGTTACCATAGGTCAATAGGTGACATGAAGGCACACACACATTCTCACACACACATGGCCTGCCTAGGATGTGGGGACAAATGCTGCCTCCTCCTCCTCCGGCAATCCACTTCCCTATGTGGGGAAATGCAAGATCTCCTTTGCAAGCATATATTACAGATGCACATACAGGAAATTCCAGTTCTGGGCACTTCTGCATTGAAACACATGGTGAAAGGACACTGCTTGGTTAGAGAGTCTGTCAAATGCAGATTCATTTATAAAGCTGAATTCACTTCTTTGGTTTTGAATAAAGACTGTAAATGTTTATTTCACAACACACACACACATTCCATAATATGTATAGGTAGCATTCATATTTAACATTTCACTTTACCTAGGAAATTGTTTGGGGTTGCTTTTTTGCTGCCTAGTTTTAGTTCCTCCCACGCCTAATATCTGAACATGAGTAAATAAATAAAGATTAATTCACCACGTTGCCAGTCATCTTCTTAAATCTGATAATGTATGTTGTGACCTACATACGATTGCACCATAATAAATCAATTAATTCTTATGCTGGCACATCACTTTTTATCATTCATTGCTACAGGCTTATGCTATTTTCTGGAATCTTTTGGAATTCCTCCAAAATGCAGATTATTATTTTTTGAAAAGTGAAGACAGATTCCTCAGCTGGACTCAGGGCTATGAATTAACACCCATGTAACAAATGAAGAAGTGCTCAGTATTAAAGCAGCTGAGGATGTAGACTCATACCTATATCCACTAATCACAGAGAACACAATAAAATCCTTTGAGATTTACAATGAAGGCAGGAAACGCTTCATTGCATGAAGTAATGCAGCAGCAGCAGCAACACCTAACAAGGCTGCTATTCATGCTCATTATTGCTAATTTCATGGCTGTTTCTTGTAGTACGAATGACCCAGTATGCAGAGACATCACTGCTGCCTTTATATTATATTGGATAATTTATGTATTGTATTCATTTCTCTACTACTTTTGATCTGGTACATCAGAAGGAGGGTGTACTTAAAATGATATTAGACAAGAGCTGCCATTGCTGAGAGCTGATGGAAAAAGAAAATCAAAAGGTCTCTGTTCAAGAGTAGACATGTGCTTCTTTAGGGGTTGCTCAATGTTTCAGGTGTTTCTGAAGTGTTTGGCTAGGAAATCCAGATAAAGCTCTAAGTGAGACTCTCATTTTATAAAAGTGGACACTGAAATAGAATGAATGGGAACAGCATTATCTGACTGCCTTAGCTGTTCTAGTAATGAACCTCTGGGTTCTGCTAAGTTCTGCTTACACACTTTTTATATGTTCTTCATCTCTCTTAAGTGTACGTGTAATGGTTGTATAACTTTAATCATATACATATGTATGTTTACAAAATGACAAATAGCACCAGTATATATAAGATTGAGGGTGGCAATGGGAAAATATATTGAGGAACTTGTTATGTTCGACACCATTCCTCATTTTGCCTTATGGGGAAGGTCCCCCCCCTTTTTTTTGGTATTTTAAAGTATATGTTTTTTAATAAACTACAGTAATCTTTATTTATGGCATTTACTTGTGTAACAATATATATGTAGCAAAATCGTGTTGCTTTGAAGAATTCATAATGCCAAAATGCAAAGTGCATGATAGTATTTCTCTAAACAAATGTTCCCTTTTCTACATTTAATGTTGATGTTTTGTGTGTATGAAAGAGGTACCTTTTTGCAATAAGCTGGCCTGTGGAAACAAACTGTTTTTCTGAAGTAAACTGATTAATAGAATTATGTGGTGAGTGGGGGGAGGAGCTTTTGTTGGACAAGCTGAAGAAAAGTTTTGTAGGACAAGGTCACTGGAGTGTATCCAGAAGTCAAGTGTCAACATTCTGAGAAATAGCAATTAAATTTATTTTTAGGGCAGGGCTATATAGTATCTTAATTTCTAGGATACTTTTTCGCAACTTTTTAAAATCTTTTAATGTAGGACAAGAGGAGGGACTCTTTCATACTACACAATTATATTGCTATGATTCCACTTAAATTGCAGGGAAATGGCATGGAAATCTGGGTTGTGTAGTTTGGTGAGGCACTGGAACTCTGTAGCTGGCAACACCAAATACCCATCCTTAAACTGAAAATTCCAGGATTCTATAGGATGTTTCCATTCAAATTAAAGAAGAATCATAGTACCATATTTGGGTAGTGTGAGCTTCCAGCTGAATGATGGTCCCAAGTGAGAGAGGGAATGGAGGGGAGAAAGGGAAATAGAGGGACTGTTTTCTCCACAGATTTTTCCTGACCTTCCTTTCCATATTTCTATTCTTACAGAAAGTTAAAAGAGACAATTGACCCCTCCATACCTTCAACCTAGGTCATAATAATATTTCTTGTGTAATGCTTTCACCCCCATCTGATATGGAACTGCATCCTTTATGTCCATGCATGACAATCATGGGAAAGGGCTGTTTAGATGTGGTGATGTGGTCATGCAGGTTACTGGTGCATCCACACTCTAGAAATAATGCAGTTTGCCACTGCTTAAAGTGCTATAGCATCATCCTATGGAATCCTGGGATCTGTAGTTTTACAAGGTATTTCTCCTTTTCTGTCAAAGAATGCTGGTGCCTCACAAAAACTTCAGATCACAAGATTTTGTAGGGTGGAGCCTTGGAAGTTAAAGCAGTGTCAAACTCCATTATTTCTACAGTGTTGATGCACACTACGTGTGAATCAGAAGCCTGTCGGGACTTCTTGTCTTCTTACCTGAAAGAATTATACACATGGAGAACCCTTTCATATCAAGTGAATGCTTGGATATCAGAGAAGTGTTTTCACCACAGGCTGAGGAGTATGACTGCAATATGTCTCAGCAACAGGACTAGAACCTGTTTTTTTAAAACATCTTGCGGAGGAGAATACCATCCTAGGAGAGTATAATTTTGATCAGGCAAATGGCTGTCAAGGAATAGTTTCCACAAACCAGTGATCAATCCTGCAGCCTGAAGCCACCAATATGTTCTTTATGTGGCAAATGGTCTTTAAATTTTCTACCCTGTGTATGGTCAGTGAAGAGCAGAAGACAGGATATTGTAATGTGTTCTGAGGGTTCAATACTTGCTGCATGGGGAGATTGCAAAAGAAAATCCTTAGAAAATACATCAAAAGCTTATATGGGGGAAATTTGGATGGCAACATTGGCCTAGATATTTTCACATTTTTCCCCACCTGAATATTTTTTGGGGGGAGGTGGCAAAATGTTGATTTGGACAGAAACAGAAAATGCTTAGAAGTCTGTTTAACCTCATGTTAGCCCCCAACCTGAGATAAAAAGTGCTATTTGTAAAATATATGCTGCTCTTTTTTAAAAGCTTTTATTCAGAATACGTTCCTAAAGCACATGATTTTATCTATTACATTGTTAATCCACTCTTTATATAACATAACAGCAGTTTAATTGGAGAACACTATATTTGGTAAATGTTAATCAAGGTTCATTTTACACCCCTAACTGTCTCAATAAGCAGATGAGAGCTATAGCGTTACATCTCACTCTGACAGATGCATTTCAAAGTGGCTCATTTAAAGGAATAAGTTCATCTATTCTGTACTGACCCTGAAATATTTCACATTATGTCAACCTTTCACTTAATATTTTCCATTTAGTTTGTTACTCTATTCAGCAGTGCAGCAACAGAGGAGAAATTTGACCTTTAGCACTGATGTCTCAAGAGAAGGATTAAGTCACAATGCGAGGTAGTGGTGGATGTTTCAGAACAGTAGCCAAGGTTGTATACGGGCCTAGATAAAAAAAAGAAAAGAAAAGAGGAATTGATGGCTACGAGCCCAGTATATTCACCAGCATGATAAAGATAAGATATATCATTCATTCAACCTTCTCTTCCCAATTCCCCAGTGTCATTCCCCTATACTTTGTCTTTTTAAAAATTGGGAACATTAGAAAGATGGAACTAGGATAATTTCCACTGCCATGTAACATTTTTCTGAAATGTTTGGCCAGTTCTCACTGTTACCAAAGACGAAACAGAGGAGAGGGGAAAGACATAGTGTTTATAAAGGAAAACTGGCTCTTTCTTGCGACCCTGATAAAAGTTAAGTTCAAAGTGGCCCTTGGTGTAAATGTTGCATATTACAATTAAGCTTGTATCTCAACCTTCTTCCAAGGAGCTGAAGGCACAACAACCCCATAGGCTGAGAAATAGTAATTCCCCAAAAGTCACTGGATGCACACCATACTTAAACAAAGTGTTGCTTTTTTAATATTTTAAAAGGAATCCATATGGAATTCACTAACTTACAAGGCAGTTAAATTCATGTCTGTGTAAATTAGCAAAACATGTTGTTACGAATAAAATGATCAAACATATAGAAGGAGAATTCTTGCTAGAAAGAATGGATGTGGCTTCTTCAAAGTCCTGTTTCATTAACCTTTTATGGATTATTAAGGGTGTCAATGAACGTATGATTCAGGGATGAAGGAAGGAGAGTTTTCTTTAAAAAAATGTGTTGCTCTCACAATGTGAGGATGTATGGACCAATGTGTTTAGAATGTTTATAAATTATCTGGAGTTAAGAGTTTAATGATCTGGACAATCTGGGGAACTAGGCAATATAATGTCAAATGTGGTTCTGAATAAGAGTCAAGTAATGCACACTGAGACCTTCTGCTATATGGTGGTGGTGTGTGAGCAGACAGTGATTGACCATGAAAAGAAACCTGGGTCACCCAAAGAAGATAAACAGCAGGATATCCAGGAGAGAGAAAATGTGCTATGTCTTCATATAGTTAATATAATGGATTCAGTAATACATGTAATGTTGTTAATGACTGCAACTTGGATAGCTTCTAAAGAAGATTGGACAAATTATGGAGGATGAGGCTACTACAGTTTGAGTGTCCCTTGTATATAGGAATGTAGGCAAGCTAGGCATCCCAGTAGGAGACCTTAAACCCAGGCTGTTGACCTTGTGATTTGTCCTAGCCTGATCCCATAACAGGATCAGAGAGTCACAGGGGATTCATCTAAGTCATCTTGGAAGAAGAATCTCGCTCAAGTCAGTGAGGTAACGAAATGGGCATATTCTTCCAGTGCTTCCAGTTCTCTTTTCAGGTTGAGTTTCTTTATCCTCTCTTATTTTTGGCCTCTTTCTCTCTTAACTTTTCAGTCTCCTTGAATCTTTTATCACTCTGCCTAATCACTTTTGCCTCAGAGGAGACACTGTCCTTGTTTCTTTCAAAATTTGAATATTCATTAGTTTTCCAGAATGTCCTATCAGATCAAGTAGTGTGTACCAAAGGTTGCTCGGTTTTTGTGACTCCCTCCCTCCCCCACATAACCAGAGAGAACCATTACCTAGATTACAGGCTTTGTCAATCTTTAGTTTTGTTCCTGGGCAGAAAAATAAGTAAATTTCAAATTATTCTACATACAGAAGTATGCAATGTAATTGCCGAACAGATAATTTCTTTAAAAAGAGGGAGCAAGAAATGCACCCCTTTCTGTAAAAATGTAGAACCCATATCCCAAAGACATTCCGATCATGGGTAAACATTCATTTGTCATTATTGTGCTGAAAAAGACAATTTTTGATGGCAGTATTGTCTAAGTACTAGAGCTGGAAAAAGCATGACGGGATGCTCAGAAGAGTAGGATTAAAATGAGGGTTCTGTGTGATGTCTGGTATCAGTCTCCCAGTAAGGGTCCTATTCATGCTGAGCTGGATGTAGAACTCACTGCCTCTGTCAGTTCTTACCATGTTTTTAATCTTTGTACAGTACTTAGATACTACCGTGATAAGTAACATATAAATGCCTTATAGACAAATGATTGACAGATGCCAGAATGTGAGGCCAAGAATTGGTATCATATAAGAATAACTCTTTCTTCTGAGTTTTCTGTTCTGAAAATGTATTATTAGTGACTGGCAGTACCTGTCATTGAAGCTTTAACAAAATAGCAGGAGCACTGTGATACTAAAATATTATGTGAGGAATAGAATGCCATCACCGATGGATAGAAAATCTTTTCAGTTTGGTGTGTAGAGATGTAAATCTTTATTTGATTCATCCACACGTGGTGAACAAGAAAACATTTTTTTGCATTTAACTACAAGCAAATGTTTTTGGCTCAGATGTCACAATGAAACACGAGCAAACTTGAGTATCTCATTGTAAGTGATGTCTTCTGAAGGGGCTGAAGGAACCTCAGAGTATGTCTCACCATGCAAAGACAGAAAGTCTCAATTAGTCTAGGCAATGTTGAGATTTTTTTAAAAATATTTCTATTGGTGAACTTCCTACAAACCAGTGAAGAGCAATAGAATAATAGAAACAGAGTTGGAGGGGCCTCATGGGCCACTGAATCCCACCTCCTCTTTTAGCTGGATTTCCAGCTAAAGCATCCCAGTCAGGTAGCTAGCCAGCCTCCTTGGGACAATGTCCAGAGAAGCAGACCCCACCACTCTCTAAGCAACTGTTTCCACTACCAAACTGCTCTTACTGCCAAAACGTTCCTTCTAATGTTTAATCAAAATCAATACTCCTGTAATTTAAAACTACAAGACCTGCTCCTATCCTCTGAAGCAACTTGAACCCTCCTTCTCTATTACAGCCCTTGAGATAATTCAGAGCCTTTATTGTTCCATACATAAAATAACATGGTGTAATAATCCATTCTTCCTGAAATAGTTAATAATTTAATTTGTTTTATTTATATACCGCTATTCCAAAGATCATAGCGGTGAACAGCAAGTAAGCTAATTAGCAAGTAAGCTAATTTGCCCCCAACAGTCTGGATACTCATTTTAGCGACCTCGGAAGGATGCAAGCCTGAGTCGAGCTTGGGCCCTTTTTTTTGCTGGTCTTGAACTCGCAACCTTGTGGTTTTGAGTGAATGGCTGCAGTACAGGCATTTAACCACTGCGCCACCAGGGCTCCTTAATTAGTTAATGAGAAAAAGGCAAAGCGTGAATGAAATCAATAACAATTATTATTATTATTACTATTATTAATATTATGATGCACTAAATTTATGAGGAATGTGGCTATTGATTTTGTTTTTGTTTTTTAAATAAGCTATTCAATAAAGCTCTCAAGGGTTCTTCTCATTTCTACTGGGAGGTCTGTTATATGTTTTCATAAGAAGTAGTAAAACATGGAATAAAGACTCCCACATGTATAGCTGGGAAGAGATATGTGAGATAAAAGAAGTCACCATTGTGGGAGATAAGGATATGGGTAAAGGATAAGTAGAACTCCTGCTTGCTATTAAATAAGAGACATTTTCCCACAGGAAACATGTCAAAGTTTTGCATTTTGCTCCAATGAAAATGAATTATATAAATAGTAAAGAGAACCATCTGTTTTTTCCATTATTTTCCATGCTTCATTCGTGAAGCGGTGGTTGTTGTTGTTTTTACTGAAAATGCCAAAACTTATAAATAAAATATTTTCTGTTATACAGAGCATCCTTTCACACCTTATTTATATTCAGAATGCTTTTTTCAACTGCCCTTTTTATGTACACATGAAAAGTTTGAGCATATTGTTTGTAATCCACAATAATCAAATCTGTGGTCATTATCTGTAGGGTAATGAGAAGGGAGGAATGAATTACCATGTTCTTAATCAATTGAGGGATTCAGATGATATCATTAACCACAGGAGCCAAACTTAAACAGTTCTGCAGCAACACCTAAACCTTGGTATATTGATCTTTAAAGTGCCAGTCTCTGTTGTTTTGCTGTTTGTGATTTATGGTGAATGTGTAGTGCTGGGGCAGATAGAGGGATAAGGTTTATCACAGGGAAGTTGCAAAGATCAAAAACTGCTTTATACAATGCAAAGATTCAAACATTGTCCCAGTAATAAAAAGTGACTGGAACTGAGTAGCAGAGTTACTCTGTGCAGATGTTTCTATATTGACTTCCCTTCAGTATGATGTAGGAGTGTCATTTTGGATCATTGATTATCAGGTTATAGTTTTATAAATTCTGTTGGCCTGATGAATTATGTTGCTTATACAGAGAACATTAAAAAGGCTATATGTTCTTGGAATCCAGACTATGATGCAGGAGAAGCCTGCATGCTGGAGTATATGGGAGGGGACTACTTTAAACCACTAGACTTGCCAAGATTTCAGAATTCTCTCTTGCCGAATGTAACCACAACTAAATATAAGCAACCTCAGTAAGAACTGTTTGGATCTGTGTGTATCACACAATCCTCTCCTTACTTTTAAAAATTAAGACAAGGCAGTTGGTCAATCACAACATTCTTCATTGCTACTGTTCTACAACACTATGAGTACTGTGCTAATGGTTAAGAATAAGCCTGCAGTTTTCAAAATGCAACAATCCCGTGCACACATTCTAAGGAATAAGAGACTGAGGAGATGGGCCAGGCTAGCATGGGCCAATCCTGTGCTATCCTCACTTGGGTCCTAACCTGAGTTGGCCCCTGGGCTGGTGCAGGGACAGGCATGTGTTTGCATGCTCACCTGCTGCTGCACTATGGATTCACTACCACCCCATGCCCCTTACCTTGCTCCACCATTGCCACTGCCAACATGGAAACAGGATACCTGGTTGCACTCATGTGGCCAGGCACCCCATTTCTACATCGAACATGACAACAGGAATCCTCTCAGTAGTGGCAATGGGGAAAGAATGTAGAGTTGTGTTGGACCATCCTGTCTGCTGGGGGTTACTGCAGATGGTTATGTTTGTTGTTGTTGTTGTTGTTGTTGTTTTGCTAAGGCCCTTTTGCACATAGATTGGACTGTGAACACTGGATTGGCATCCAGGCTGCCTGATCCCAGCCAGGAGAAGTGAACTGCATTGTCCAAATAGAATGATGTGCGGTCAGAGGGAACAGACCCATAATCACACTTTACTGAATAAGACTGATTTTTGATTAAGCATGGTTATATTTCTCAACAAGGCTTAAACAACACACCTTAGTTTCTGTTATAGGGATTGGTGTTACAAATATTATTGTCATGTGGAACAACAGTTATAATTACACCTCTAGGCTTTCTGCCCCATAGATACATCAGGGACAATACAAGATTATTATTGGATGTTTTAGAATACTATGATAAACATAACGAAAAACAATTAGGAATGTTCTTTTTGGATCTAGAAAAGGCTTTTGATTCAGTGAATTGGGATACTTTGATGAAATTATTTGACAAATTTGAAATAGGGGAAAATTTTGCTAAATGGATAAAGAAGATTTATAGTGGGCAGAGGGCACAAATTAGGATTAATGGAGAGAAAACAGGATTTATTGCAATTAAACGAGGTACAAGACAGGGGTGCCCTCTTTCTCCTCTTCTATTCCTAATGGTGATCGAAACTTTGATAAAAAAGATAACAGAGGAAAAAGAAATCGAAGGGATGAAACTGAAAAGACATAATTACAAGATCAGAGCCTTCGCGGACGATATTATTCTTTTTATTGGTAATCCAAATGAAAATATTGGGAAAACCATAGAAATATTGGATAAATTTGGAGAAGTAACGGGATGTAAACTAAACAAAGGCAAATCTGGTATTCTAACAAAAAATTTGAATAAGGAAGAAGAAAAAAGATTGGAAAAGGATTCTGGAATTAAAATTACTAAAAAGATCAAATATCTGGGACTGCAAATAACTAAGAAAACTGTAGAATTATTTGAAAATAACTACAAAAGATTATGGAGTAATATCAAAGGATCTGATCAAATGGAATAAACTAATCGCTGATGGTAGATGTCAGAACTCCCCTGCATTCATATATTCATATGGTCATTATATAGTCATTTGGGGATTCTGCAGAGGGATTAGTAGTTTAGGGTTTTGTTTAGATATTATTTGATTAAGGACATAAGTACGGTTTGATATAATTGGTTAGTTAGAATGTACTAGAAGGGGATAGATAGATGGCTAGCTTCTGTGCTTGCTTATTAGGATTGGAATGTACACATGTAGGGAGTTACCCGAGCCATGGCCGAGACTGCTCTTGTGTTGGGAGGGGTGAATTAACCCCTTAAGAGTTAATGCTACTACTTATAGACTGTTTATAGAATAGGTTCCGTGATGTTAATATATGTTGTTGTTATGCTTTATATGCTGCCATGTATGTTGGGTCTGTGGGATGATGGGAAATAAACCATCTTACATATACTCATAGGTTGTTAAGGTTTTATGTTACTTAGTTAGTAGAGAGGATGTCTGGGTTTCAAGGCCACAGGTGCAAGGAGGAGATAACACTTGGTGAGAACTTATTGTTTTGGGAACAGGCCGGAGAGCCCGGACGAGAGGACACTACGTCATCTTGGTGGAGATTCCTCACTGCGCGGGAAAGACTGATCCAATTAATTAACTTTATGCTTTATGGGGTGGGGTCTGCTCGTGGGACTATATAACCATCTGTAACTATGTATCTTCATGTCCGGACAAAGGAGTCACTTCTGTTTGCCTATACCTTTACCTTTCAATAAGGTTGGGGTGGCAATTGGGAGCCTGACAGTAGAATAGCGACTATCAAAATGATGATACTACCCAAGATTTTGGTATCTGTTCCAAACCCTGCCAATTGTAAGATCTAATAAATTTTTAAAGAATGGAAAGAGACTATTGCAATTTATTTGGAGAGGTAATAAGCCAAGAATTAAATTTAAACTGAGCAAGATGCTATTGAAGAGGGGATTGAATTATCAAATTAAGATTATATTAGGAGGCCTGCTGCCTATTATGGATTAAAAGATTGGATAACCTTGGAAAAGGATAAATTGTTGGACATAGAAGCGATGGAATGTTTTATGGATGGCATGTCTATTTAATTATGGGAAGGAGAAAAAAAATAATTCATTTAAAAACCACTGTGTAAGGGGATCCCTACAAGGTTTGGAGCAGATATAGGAAAGGGTGATTCCAAATTGGTAGGCTGGATTTCCCCGCAAGAAGCTTTTTACAGGAAAGAAATGATCAAAGAGGGTGATTGGATCAGATACAGAGACATTTTAGATAAAGGGAAAATAGAAAATAAAAAAGAAATCTAAAGAACATTTAAATGAGGAGGTTGGAATTTAATTGGTTTCACCTAAAACAACTTCAAGAGAGATTCCGAGAGGACATAAAATCTTACGATTTGCATCTACACAGAAAAATCTGAATTAGAACGTATCTTATTGGACAACAGTAAAAATAATTGGAAAAATTTACAAACTACTATTAGAGTGGACATGGAAGAAGAAGTGGTGAAAAGCAAATGATTGTTGGGGCAAATAATATTGGCAACTCTATAAGTTTGGATCAATGGAGCAAAATATGGAGAAATAACTTTAAGCTTACAGTCTCCCAGAACCTAAGGGAAAATTTTTATAAAAGGTTTTTCAACTGGTACTTAACACCAGTCAGATTGCCAAATGTCTAAGATACAAACAATAAGTGTTGAAATGCAAAACAGAGGTGGGGTCTTTCCTATCACTGTTGGTGACATGTAGGTTTGCGAAGAATATTGGGAGGTATAAATGACCAAATAAACTTAATAATGGGGAGAATGATAAATTAAGTCTGGAAGTTTTTTATTGGTATATTCAAGATGACATAAAAGGGAAAGAAGAAAAGATATTGTATTACATGGTTGTTTGGCGAGGAGCTGCTTGGCGCAGAAATGGAAATGAGACAAATCCAACAATCGAGGATTGGATTTATAAACTCTATGAAGGAATTGAGATGGACAGATTGACCCAAATGTTAAAAGATGAAATAAAGATCGGACAAAGGATGAGTGGATGGGAGTTATTAAATTTTTAGAGTCTAATGGGGTAAAATAGCAATATGTATATATAATGTTTATGTAAACTTAATGTTTCAATTAGCGATAGTGGTAAGGAGGTTTGATGCTTAACTGTTTTTGGTGTTAGTAAGTTGTAGAAGGGTGGGGATCTATAGTATAATCTACTTATCTTTTAAGAAAGGCAGGTTAATCATTAATTGAACAAATACTGGTGAAAGGAAGTCAGGTTGGGTGTAGATGCAAGAGTGAAATGGAGATAACAGGAAGATGAGATTAAGAACAGGAAGATAGAAAAAGAAGTATGAATTATAAAAGGGAAGAAGTGAAGTGAAGAAAGAAGTGTAGGTAGATTATTGGAATGAGTGTATAGAGAGAAGAATAGGAGAAAAGAATACAGGGAAGTAGACATAGGGACTGGGAAGGAGAGAGAGCTGGAAAGGATTGTTAGTGGAGGGCTTAAGGTTTACGTAGGTTAAAACTTAGAAAGGATCCTCCCTCCTCCTGTGATAACACATGAATAATACGTTGATAAGAGTGCGGTTTGATTGAAGGTTTCTGTTTGTATTTATTTATTTAGTACTTTTGTTTTTTCTTTTAATGTTTGACTTATTATTTTAAAAGTAGTAAGTACGTTTACTCTGTATAGAAGAAGCTTATGTGTGTTTTTGTATTGTATTTTCTTTTTGTAAGTATTGTCCTTTTAAAACAAAATTTAAAAAAAATAATTACACTCTAGGTAGATAAAAAGGTTTCTAGTATGGCATTCTAAATAAAGGACAGCATCATAATGGAAATAAGTTAAATCTGAAATCTGCTAACTTGCTGCTATGTTCCCTGTCTGTTTTGATGTCCAGATGAAAGTTGTAGCAATAAGTAAATATTGGAGTGGTGGACATAGATAAATTTTAAACAAAGAGTTAAAGTAAAATATCATCATCAATCATCATCATCATCATCATCATCATCATCATCATCAGCATCATCACCCACTTCCCTCCAAAATTGGTACTCAAAGTAATTCACAATTTAAAAGGACAATGCATAAAAATATACAAAAAGTAAACATTAAAATACAGCTCACCCGTTATAGGTGGCGCACCATATGTGGCTTCCAGAATACGCTTGAAGGTGCATCGGAAAAACTGCTCTTGCACCCCAGAAGAAGTAATGGGGTGTGCACCCACAGCACACTGCATGCACGAGTCCCCATTACTTTAAATGGGGCTCAAGCATATGCGTTTTCCTTACATGGGGGGGGGGGATCCGGAATGGATCCCCATGTAAGGAAAGGGTGCACTATAGAATTAAACTATTACATTTAAAACAAATCACACAATAAAATAATAAATGCAATATTAAAAGCTCGTTAAAATAGTTGTTAAAACATTACACACCATGCACCCCACTTTTTGGTTCTTTTAAAAAAAATCTGTTTAAAAACCATGTCTGAAATAAATAGGTTTAGCCTGCTGCCATAAGGCCAACAAGGAAGAGGCCATTTTGACCTCCTGGATAAGGGAGTTCCAGAGTCTAGAGCAGTGGTTCCCAACTTCCTATGCCGCGACCCTTTAATACAGTTCCCATGTTGTGGTGAACCCAAACCTATGAAATTATTTTAGTTGCTACTGTTGAGGGATGATGGGAGTTGTGCAGCTCTTCTCCTGGCTTTCACTCTCACCACCCTGGTCAGCGGAAGAACAACCAAGTTTTGACCAGTAGCTCGGAGTATTGGCTGAAGAGGTCTTCCAATCTTCTCTGCAGTCGCTGGTTCTGTGTTCAGCTCTCAAGACACCAGTCACACACAGAGTTCTCATTAAAAAGACTACTTTTATTCTAATATATCATCACTATGCACAAAACAATTCACTATCACAAAATCCACACTACTAGAACTCTCAAGATACACACCTACTAAACTCGCCTCAATACCCACAAAAAGTATTGTCATACATTATTGCTTATATAGACATTTGTCTGCTATGCTTATACAGTTGCCAACTCCTGGGCGTGTACACATGATGATTGACATACCATACTGTGGCTCAATGCTAGACCTCACATTGCATCATCACTTACTGTCTACGCATAGACTCTCAGGGTGATATCAATTTGCCATCTTTTCACTTTTGTCATTGCCTCATATGTCCTTGGCTTTCAGGACCTTCTAATACATTACTTTACAACCCTGTGTGACAATTCAATAACTTGCTGTGTCATGTTCTTTCAAACACAGCATATACAAGTATTATATTTCTTTGTGACTATATATCCCATGTGGCGTTTTTCCGACAGCTACTTCATAACTGTAATTAAATAGGGTTTTCCAATGGTCTTAGGCGACCCCCATGAAAGGGTCATTCGACCCCCAAGGGTCCTGACCCACAGGTTGGGACCACTGGGTCTAGAGGCAGACACGGAGAATGCCTTTTCTCATGTCTCCACTAGCCATGTTTGCAATGGTGGTGAGACAGAAGAAGAGCCTGGTTCTGGTGATTTCAGAGTGCAGGACAACTTCTACTGGGGTCTATAAAACAACCATTGCCTGCTTGAACTGCCAAAATAAATAAATAATAAATAAATGGTACCTGCTTCCCTCAAAACTTAGATTCAAAGAGGCTTACAGTCTAAAACAATACAGTTAAAAACCTTCAAATGTTTCAATTAAAATGTTTCATAAAATGTATAACTATCACAATAAAAACAATTATTTGTTAAAACAGAATACAATTAAAAAAGATAAAAGCACTTAAAAACCACACACTTTAAAATAATACAACACACCCCAGATGTTCTTTGAAACCTTTCTGTTTTGAACAGCCTAACGTGTCTGAATAGGAAGATCGTAGCCTGCCAGCAGAAGAACAACAACCGTGGGGGGGGGGAAGTGTCTGATCTGCCTGGGAAGGGAGTCTGAGAGTGCAGAGGTAGTCACCAAGAAGCTTCTATCTCAGGTCCCCACCAACCGGGCTTGTGAGTGGTGGTGAGACTGAAAGAAGGGCCTCGCCTGAAGATTTCAGGAATATCAATCTGCCAAATAGTCTGGACCTGAGCTAAAATGTGCAAAATGTTTCTGGCAGGGAGGAAAGAGTCATAATGTGGGCCAAATTACTGCTTGCATGCAAAGTCCTTTTTTGGGGCGGCAGGGTAGAGGTGGAGTAAGTTTTAAATCTGTCTCCTCTCTGAACTGTTGCTCACCAGCACTTACTCAGCTCGTTTATTCTGAGAGGCTTGCTGGTTACTTTGGCTAAGTAGGAATGTTTGGCTTTTTGTTATTTTCTGGTGGAGTTTTTGGTGTATGTGATTCTGTGTGAATGTTGTAAGGCACAATGGTTTAATATGTCAAGGAGAGCTTCCTGTGTTGAGATTTATCTAGTTTATTTGATTTCATCTACTGTCAAATGCAACACTGGCTTGGTCAGAGATATAGCTAATAGGGTGGAAAAGAGGGCATTGA
>NC_056524.1:52544813-52572733 GCF_019175285.1 Sceloporus undulatus | reverse complement strand
GAGGGCTTAAGGTTTAGGTAGGTTAAAATTAGAAAGGATCCTCTCTCCTCCTGTGATAACAGCATGAATAATAAGTTGTATAAGATTAGGTTTGATTGAAGGTTTCTATTGTATATTTATTTATTTATTACTTTATTTCTTTTCTTTTTTAATGTTTGACTTAGTTTAAAATGTATTAATGTACATTTACTCTGTATATAAGAAGCTTATGTGTGTTTTTGTATTGTATTTTCTTTTTGTAAGTATTGTCTTTTAATAACAAAATTTAAAAAAAAATAATTACACCTCTAGGTAGATAAGAAAGGTTTCTAGTATGGCATTTCTAAAATAAAGGACAGCATGCATAATGTAAATAAGTTAAATCTGAAATCTGCTAACTTTGCTGCTATTTTCCTATTCTGTTTGATGTCCAGATGAAAGTTGTAGCAATAAGTAAATTATTGGAGGGTGGACATAGATTAAATTTTAAACAAAGAGTTAAAGTAAAATATCATCATCATCATCATCATCATCATCATCATCATCATCATCATCCCACTTCCCTCCCAAAATTGGTACTCAAAGTAATTCACAATTTAAAAGGACAATGCAATTAAAAATATACAAAAAGTAAACATTAAAATACAGCTCGCCCGTGTTATAGGTGGGCGCACCATATGTGGCTTCCAGAATACGCTTGAAGGTGCATCGGAAAAACTGCTCTTGCACCCCAGAAGAAGTAATGGGGTGTGCACCCACAGCACACTGCATGCACGAGTCCCATTACTTTAAATGGGGCTCAAGCATATGCGTTTTTCCCTTACTGGGGGGGGGGGGGAATCTGGAATGGATCCCCATGTAAGGAAAGGGTGCACTATAGAATTAAACTATTACATTTAAAACAAATCACACAATAAAATAATAAATGCAATATTAAAAGCTCGTTAAAATAGTTGTTAAAACATTACACCCACATGCACCCCACTTTTTGGTTCTTTTAAAAAATCTGTTTAAAACCATGTTGGAATAAATAGGTTTTAGCCTGCTGCCAGAAGGCCAACAAGGAAGAGGCCATTTTGACCTCCCTGGATAAGGAGTTCCAGAGTCTAGAGCAGTGGTTCCCAACGTTCCTAATGCCGCGACCCTTTAATACAGTTCCTCATGTTGTGGTGACCCAAACCTATGAAATTATTTTAGTTGCTACTTCATAACTGTAATTAAATAGGGGTGTTCCAATGGTCTTAGGCGACCCCCATGAAAGGGTCATTCGACCCCCAAAGGGGTCCTGACCCACAGGTTGGGAACCACTGGTCTAGAGGCAGACACTGAGAATGCCTTTTCTCATGTCTCCACTAGCCATGTTTGCAATGGTGGTGAGACAGAGAGAAGAGCCTGTTCTGGTGATTTCAGAGTGCAGGACAACTTCTACTGGGTCTATAAAAACAACCATTTGCCTGCTTGAACTGCCAAAATAAATAAATAAATAAATAAATTGTACCCTGCTTTCCCCCCAAAACTTAGATTCAAAGAGGCTTACAGTCTAAAACAATACAGTTAAAAACCTTCAAATGTTTCAATTAAAATGTAATTAAACTATCACAATATTAAAACAGATTATTTGTTTAAAAACAGAATACAATTAAAAAAGATAAAAGCACTTAAAAACCACACACTTTAAAATAATACAACACCTCCCAGATGTTCTTTGAAACCTTTCTGTTTTGAACATGTGTCTGAATAGGAAGATCGTAGCCTGCCAGCAGAAGAACAACAATGTGGGAGGGGGGGGGAATTCTGATCTGCCTGGGAAGGGAGTCTGAGAGTGCAGAGGTAGTCACCAAGAAGCTTCTATCTCATGTCCCCACCAACCGGGCTTGTGATGGTGGTGAGACTGAGAGAAGGGCCTCTCCTGAAGATTTCAGAGCCTGGGTGGTTCATACAGGAGATATCATCTGCCAAATAGTCTGGACCTGAGCTAAAATGTGCAAAATGTTTCTGGCAGGGAGGAAAGAGTCATAATGTGGGCCAAATTACTGCTTGCATGCAGAGTCCTTTTTTGGGGCGGGCAGGGTAGAGTGGAGTAAGTTTTAAATCTTGTCTCTCTCCTTGAACCTGTTGCTCACCAGCACTTACTCAGCTCGCTTTATTCTGTAGAGGCTTTGCTGGTTACTTTTGGCTAAGTAGGAATGTTTGGCCTTTTGTTATTTTCTGGTGGAAGTTTTTGTGTGTATGTGATTCTGTAGTGAATGTTGTAAGGCACAATGGTTTATATGTCAAGGAGAGCTTCCTTGGATTAGATTTATCTAGTCTTATTTGATTTCATCTACTGTCAAATGCTAACACTGGCTTGGTCAGAGATATAGCTATAGGGTGGAAAATGAGGGCATTGGTCCTCCAAATAAAAATTCTGGCCACTGACATGAAATTTCCATCCATTCTCCACATTTCTAGCATAACAGAGTGAGAAATGGAAAATTATTCATGCCTAGAACTCTTCTTTTTGTGTTCCCATTCCCTTGGTTACTTTGACTGTTCCTCTTCTTTGAGCCTAACTGTATTTCTAAATGATCCATTGAACTTTTTATTGCAATCCTAGAAATATGGGAATGAAGAAAAAATTCATTAGGAGTGGCCAGAATTATTATTGCAGTGGGAGCCTCTCACTTTGCCCCTACTATAACTACATATCTGGGCTGAATTAATTTATGTTATGGTTAAAATTAATGTTGTACTTCAGTAGATTTCATCACATTTGCAGAAACATGTGGAAACATCAGGGCCCTGTTGCAGCTGATTCTCTCAGTGCATCCTGTGATTTGTGCTGCATCCCCATTGCAGATATAATACAGTTTGATATCATTTTAACTGTTGTGGCTCAGTGCTATAGAATTCTGGGAATTGTAGTTTGCTGTGGCACCAGAGCTCTATGACACAGAAGGCTAAATGGCTCACAAAACTACAACTCCCATAATTCCATTGCATTGAGCCATGGCTATTAAAGCATGGTCAAACTGGATGGTTTCTGGCATGCAGAGGCAGCCTGGGAGAGCCTTATATGTGTCATTTCCCAGGAGTCCAAGCAGCAGTGCCTTGATCTTTTGGTAGGAGTACCGTCAGATTGAAAGGGCAGGTTTTTGAGAAGATGTTTGGTTGTTAATGACAATAAAAGGGAATTCTCAGCAATTATGAGATCATAAATCCAGACTGCGATCTCATAACTACTGAAAAGAATGCCAGTTATTATGTATTTTTGAAGAACTCCCAAAGCGTCCTAACCAATATGGCCAGTGTCATGCCTGGGAATTTCTCAGAGATGTGGTCCAAATTTTCTAAGCCCTGATTTAAATACAAACACATATATTATATTCAGTAAGCAGAATATTGCTTCAGCTGTTGGCCGTAATATGAATGTATGGTGCTGTAAGAAGATATATGGAAAATAATGTGTGACAATTGCTAGAATTCACAACAGGAGGCCTGTAAAAAGCACAATAGTGGAGCATCACAAATAGTAAATTTATTAATACAAATTACTATGTGTTATATCACAATTCCCTGTAGCAGCATGCCATATAATAATTGTATAGAATGTATTGCTAGAGATTCCACAGTCACCCCACAGTGTTCATCCAGCCACACAGTGGGGAATCCACTGTTGTTTTTTTAATGTGACAGCAATTTAGCATGGCCTATTAGCATACAAGAATCTTTAGAACACCTTAAAGTGTTTGGTATAACAATGTTCTGCATTACTTGTTACAAAAAAATCTTTCTTGCTCTTTCCAAGATATGCAGCATATACATATCATAGAAATGTAGTCCTAAATAGTACAGCAAAGATGATGTTTAAGCTCCAATCAACTTTTTTTGCCTTTTATAAAACATACTTCTAATTTTTCTATGAAGAATTACGGAATAAAGTTTAACAATTATGTTAAATGACCACTGATACTGCTTCATATCACTCTTCCTCATGTTGGCATTCACATACAAACACAAGCATATACCATCCAATCTTGGCTGCAGTTCCATAGCAGAACATTAGTCTTGGTATTCCTTAGGAAATCCTGATTTATACAAGTCCTGATGGATGCTGAGAACAAGAAATCCAGTAGCTTCAGAACATTTGAGAATTCCCCCTGCCCAATAATGATGGGAAAGCTTTCCTACAAAAGCTGCGCAGCTTGCCTAGAAAACTGTTTTCTGAGATTATGGACCTTCTTCTGGGAACTTCACAGTCTTTTCTGGAAACTGTGTAACTTTCAGCACATAAAGGAAACCCTGTGCAACATTCAGAGCACTAAAGGCTGTAACTTCATTTGCCACAGTTTCTTCTTCTGCTCGGTAACATTGAAGATTTTCAGGCCAGCATATAAGCGCAGGTAAAACGCAGCTAAAATGTTTAGAAAGCACATGTGTGTGAAAGCCTGATACACTTCCTAAACATCAGGGAAATCATCGGCTCCCCTCCAGCATCCCTGAGTCATTCGGGGAGAGGTAATTTCCTCTGAATGCAAAGTTTCTGTTCAGAGGAAATTGTCTCTCCCCGAACGATTCAGGGATTCTGGAGGGGAGCTGACAATTCCCTGACATTTAGGAAGCCCATCAAGCTTTCACACACACATATACACTTCCTAAACGATTTAGTTGTGTTTTACAAGTGCTTAAGCGCTGGCCTGAAAATCTCAATTGTGTGTCTTCTCCTTCCTCTGACAATTCCAGATCAAGGCATGTGAGAGTGTAAACACTTAAAATCACTCACATCATCTCTCCCTATATCTCTTTCTCTGATTTTCTGTTACTTATGCCATCATCCCAAGCTGCTGCAATGACAAAACCTTCATCACATTGTTTGTACAGGGATATACAAACTAGAATCCTGTATCACTTATAATTAACTAAGAGACTCTACAGATGGGTGGCTCAACACCGTCCCTTTGAGGCCCAGATGGAGGCTGTGGGAGCCAGATACCACAGCCTCCAGAAGAACCAAAAAGAACCCACTTCCCAGTGGTTTATTTTTGCATGATGACGCCCCTTCCATGGAGTGCCGTTTGGGCACGGTGCCGCCCTTACGTCATCATGCCCCGTGTGGATGGGTATGTGCCATTGTGGAGCACGGGCGGTGGAACAAGGGCTTGGAGCATGTGAACGTTCAGCCCTAAAGCAGCCCTAAAGCACATGCAGGCTGGGATAAACTGCCAGTCTGTCAAGCCCCTAAGTACTTAACAAGCATAACTTCTCCTGACCTGACTCCCACTCTGATGGAAATGTTATTCAACTGTGCTCTGATTGTCAGCCTAATGGCCCTCCTCCTCCTCCATGCAGCTGATATCTATTAAAGTATCTGGAGGGTCAATTGTAATCATGGCAATAGTGTCAAAATTGTGACTAAGTCATGATCTTGAATCCATTCTAACCACCTTTTCTGCAGACAAGTTTCAAATATTTTCCCAAGCGAAGATTTTAACAACATATAGGTGTTGTGATCCAGCCAAAGTATGTTTTCTATACTCTATTTTGTTCACAAATTCCCAGAGTTTACCAGCTTGAAATGTTTTTCAAGTACTGTTTTTGGATGCACCCAGCAAATAATTTTTTCCAGATTTTATTTTAAATTATTCAATCCCATTTACAAATGCTCCTTACTGGCCACCTTTTTTCCCTTCCCTTCCTACTTGTGGACTCCTCTCACTTCCAATATAATAATCTCAACTCAAAAACAAGACCTATTGAACTTAATGAGGCTTACAACTTTAAAAATAAGAATCTAATAAGAATATAACATATATAACATGGTTTCAAGGTTTGCAAAGGCAAATATTCCCTCTTTTTCAGTAAATACAGAATGTCTAAACAAGAGTTAGAGGATTGAAACAAGAACAAGTTTTTATTGTTGGTTTGCAAAGCAACAAGAGTAGGCTAAAGTGTGCTATTCACATTACCCCAGCAAAGAATTGACAGCCTCCCAGCTTCTTTTATATCCATGGGTAGAACCACTGTACTTCATTCCTATATTTCCTATATTTAGAGTCCAACATACATTATATATATGATAGCAAACCAGGTATGGCAAAAAAGGCAAAAAGTAATATCTCCTATATAGACAGAAATATTTCAACCAGCTGTCTCTCACAGACATTGCATTATATGGAGTATTCTGAACCTAACACTTGCTACCTCTTTGTTAGACAAAGAGAATCTTCTGGTCTCAGTTAAAGTTTACTTGAGTATTAACGATTTAATATTAAGAAATAAATCTCAAATTTTGCGATAAGTTGGAGAGATGGGTAGAAAAACAGAAATAAATAATGACTGTAGCTAGGAGAAATGGGAAAGAAGGAGAAACAGAACTAAAGACAATAAGAGGGAAGAAGGAGGGAGAAGAAAATATAGGCAGAAAAAATATAAGGCAAGTATAAGAGAAAGTAAACAATTCAGGTGTACTGAACTAGAGAGGGGGAAGAAACTAGATGCTGAGAGTGGGAAGAAAAAGAGAGAGCAAGGGAGAGAAAGGAAAGGGGAAGATGTTTAGCCAGGAGTAATGTGAAGTAAGATGAAGACAAGGAAAAAGTATAGGTATGAACTGTGGAGAGGAGAAAGAAAAAGGATAAGAAAAAGAGACTGAGCAGGAAAAGGACATTTACAAATAGGGAAAGGGAGAAAGAGAGTGTGGAAGAGAATAAATGAGAGAGAACTGCAATCAAGAATTAAAAGAGAAAGAAAGTAATTACTTAAGCAGAGCTGAAAAAGACATTTGTACCAGATGTTTTGCTTTTTTCTTTGTTTTTTCTTGGTTAACAGGATTATAAATCCAACTGCCTAATACAAGGAGGACAGGTAGAAACTGAACAGAACCTAACAGTATGATAGGAAAAGCTACAAAGGAGTAGTCCTGTAGTGAAGCTATCCATCAAATGCTGAGGCATCAGTCATTTCAGTATTTCCCTGCTTTGACTATTCCTGTTTGCTGAGCCATGCTACTTGTTACGATGTGGGTTGGAGAGGAGATGACCAAGCTGATTTCCTGGAAAGTGTACCTCAGCACCTTGCAGCATCAAGGAGCAGCACATTTTTTTTCATAACTGTTAGATTGTTTCATACAACCTGACATGTGATTTAATCTGATATTTATATATTTTTTTCATTTTTAAAACTAATTTTATAATTATGTAGGCTATGTTGACAATTTTACTCCCATTGTAATGCATGCAAGGCTTGTCTTCAAAAGTCACACAGAGAACTTGACAGTACAGACTTCTAACATTTTTCAGTGCAAAAATCCTGCTTGCATTTAGACACAAGTTCCTAAAGCAGGGGTAGAGATACTTCCATATATCCCTCAGGTAACCTCTCAGGGCTGGGCAGGCCAGACTCAAAGGTGGAATGAGTCTGACAGAAACTGTATCTGCACTACAGAAATAATTGCTTTAACTGCCACGGTTCAATACTATGGAATCCTGGGATTTGTAGTTTTTTTCTGGCACCAGAGCTCTCGGGCAGAAAAGGCTAAATATTTCACAAAACTATACATTCCATAATTCATAGCATTGAGCCATGGCAGTTAAAGCAGTGTTAATCTGCATTTTTTTCTACAGGGCAGATGCAGCCAAAGTGAGAAGAAACCCTGAACTCTTAACTCTTTTCCCCTTTCTCACAGATATGCCAAAACCACCCCCTACTCTGGCAATGAAGATTGTGGTGGGGGGGGGGGGTCTTCAATTTGTGCTGCTGTGACCTTCCCATTACACATCTGTTACCACACGAAAGGGACATCTCCTGTAAGAAAAGACAATAGGACACTTCCAAAGCCAAATTTATTTTAAATTTTCTTTAATTCAACTAAATAAATAAAACTAAGTTTTTTGTCTCTGTGTACATTATACATAAATGGCTGGATGGTTATTCATCAAATGTGACATGCATATTTGGGATGATTTGACAATCATTTTGTCTTACAAAAAATCCATTGGGAGAAGGTTTTGGGGCATCTCTCTTCTTTTAAAAAAAAGCATATATAATAGCCAGTCAATTGGAAGAAGCATGTCTCTAAAGAACAAGTGGGATTGATGTGTAATGTGAAGAATATTTCAGGATCCAACAAATTGGGCAGTTGTTTTCCAGAGCACTTGAAAATGAATGACCATTTACAACAGTTAATGATTCAGCCAAGCATCACCAGGTACTACAGACAGTGTCAAACATCACTTGCTAGTTACCATTCCACATTCTAATGTTTTTGCTGCTGTTTGTTCTTTTAAAATAGCTTTTGGTTTTTTTTAAAATAAAGTTTATTAAATATTAAAACATACACAAAAATAGCTCAAAAGCAATACAAAAAGAAGCACAGGACAGAATGCCAAACAAATGTAAACAAATAGAAGCAAATACTAACTCTAACACAATAAAACATTAACTACAAAACATGACTGATCTTCCTTTTAGATCATGGAACTTCGTTTCTTGCAATTCCTAAAATAGCTTTTAATAAGCATGTTGTTTTTTATTTGATGTTAGCCACTTTATGGAACTCTGTGATGCAAAAATGATTTGTGACTTTCTCTTTCTTCCCTTCTTTGTATATAGAGAGCCTATACATATGGTACATACATAAAGGGATGCTTCTTATCCTTTTCCTTAGAACAAAGGTTCCTAAAAAGTAAAGTAGTATAAGGTGTACAGAATAAAGAGTTGTATTTCTTGTCTGGAAAACCCTCCAAATGTTCTAAATAATTTAGACCTACTCTCATATCACACGGAGGACAGTCGTGTGAGGACAGTCTAGTTAGGATTCTTTAGAAAGAAATTACAGTAGTTAGTAATCGGTATTTTCTCATGCATGTCAAGTATCAAGCAGGAATCACTGTTTTAAATAATTCAGCAAAAGAAATTTTATGTATACTGGAAGCAAGACAGAAAATATATTCTGTCAGACAGATACAGAGAACAGTACATACTGAGTTTGTCATTCTATGTTGGGATGTGTTAATGGCACATTAAAGATAGCATGACTATAGCTCATCAGCACTGGAACTGAACCTATGTTACATAAACCCTTCAGCAGGAATTAAATCTTCATCAAATATATAATCCCACAAAGAGTGGGATAAGGCCTGCTGACTTTATTATTAGCCGTCCTATAGAGAAAGGCTGGCATCATATGCAGGTGTTGAAATGATAATGATGGTGGTGGTGGTGGTGGTGATGGTGATGGTGATGATGATGATGATGATGATGATGATGATGATGATGATGATTAGACAACGCACAATATTTGTATGTAGTTGATGCTGGTTTGGGTGCAACTGCAGGATCATTGTGCATGTAGTAGAGAATTAAATTTCATGGCACAACATGCAAATGTACATTGCCTCTATCATTGCTTTTGCACTTTGTGCAATGCAGTCTCACAACAAATTGTCAGCCGTATGCCTAGACCACTGATCCACATACATTGCACTATGTTAGTATTCAATACAGGGATTTCATAAACAACTTTGGGTCCTATGTAAGGAGAAAGGTAGGAAAGATGCCAGCCACAGATGCAGGTGAAACATCAGGAATAAACTCTTTTAGAACATGGCTACATAGCCCCACAAACCCCCCACAAAAAAACTGTTTGTAAACTGTTTATTACTGTGTCATTCTTTGTTATTAGTGCAAAGGCGTTTAAATAAATAGGATAGAATATTTTGAAATATAGATTTCTAGTCTATCTTGACCTTCTTCTGCAGAATACAAAAAATAAAATAAAATAAAAAATAATGTAGTATATGCACTCCCAGATTCATGACTAGAGGTTGAATGTTCATGAACAGCAACATCATAAACAAAATATCAGAAGAGACTTATGAGAGGAAAGCCTGTAGTATAATGGAAACACGTGGATGGGATTTGCTTAAAATAAATAAATAAATAAATAAGCTCACAGGCATTGGAAACAGAATGTCAGTGAAAGAGAAGAAAAAGAGAGAGAAGGAAGTTACGTTAATACAGTTAAAATTAAATCCAAATCCCAGCATTGGACAATAATTTTATTAGAAATAAAACAGTAAGCAAGATTTCAATTTGTTCCAAACTCTTAATCAGACTGGAACGGATATTATACAAAACAAGCCAAGAGAATAAAAACCTTCTTGATATCACCCTTCTTGAAGTATGACAGTTTATCACCAGTTATATGAGAAACCTATGTCATTTAAAATGATACAACAAAATAATAATAATAATAATAATAATAATAATAATAATACATATGAAGAATAATGCCCAATGTGAAGGGGCAATGTCTAATACTAAACCAAATCGGTCCATTTAACCTAGTACTGATCCTTACTGGCAGTAACAAGCTTGATTATTTCCTATGCATGCCTGAAGATGTCAAGGAACAAACCACTGTGCTACAGCCACAAGTACAATACATTTGCATACTTGAAGCTCATACCTTTGACACATGAAAGAGTGGATTATTCTTAAGAAGTACTTATTTTGGGGAAGAACTCCTGAATACATATGATGACTTTGCACAAGGTAATTTCCCCAAGGATGTATAAAACGTAGAGAAGAATTACTGTCATGCTCCTACACCTGCCAAGTACAGGGATTTTAAAAAAAAACTATTTTCAACAGTTCATTGTAGAGCAGACAGGGACATCATTTGGGATCTTTCAGGCCAAAGAAAAATACAAAAGTTGTGTCCTGACATAAAACATTATTGATTGTACAATCTGTGATATAAAAGGAGAGGCATAATATGTATTCAGGGTATAGAATGAGAGGAACCCTGACAAAGATAAAGCATAGAAGGCCTTGGCATCCATGTACTGAAGACATACATTGGTCTGTTCCTCATGACATAGGTATATCATGGACAACAAGAAGCCTTGGTATTCAGCTCAAGATTCTGCCAGATCCAAACAATGAGAAATTTTGTGCACTCATAAATTACTCAAGATTCAAGAAGAGGGGAATAAGAGTAATGTACAGAATCACAGGTAAGCTGGCTGCCTGTTAGGACATGTGGAATATAATTGCTGAGCATCTTTGTATGTGATACATAGCAGTGATAATCTAAACAATGATGAACACTGATGAAAAAAGACATTTTATTGTCCAGGCAGTATGATACATCACAGAAAGTCCAGTTTGTTTACAATATGGTGACAGTGGTAGTCCAACTATACTTCCACATGAAATATAGTGGGAGACAAGTTTTTGATGAGCTTAAAACTAGCAGACTTTTTTTAACCAAAGACACAATGATCACCAGTACCATACATTAGAATAAGCCATGCCCTGTCCTTTTTTTTGCAGAAAATAAATAAATAAATAATAATAATAATAATAATAATAATACATTTTATTTATATTTCCCGCTTCTCCTGGTGGAGATAAGTAAGTAAGTAATGTAGCAGATAATGTACCACATGTGAGAACTTTGCTCCCAAGGACCACTGCAGCATCCAAGTGACATACTCTGATTGTATGCAGATAGACAGGCATGAAGTGTGGCCTTTCATTCACATCCTCAAAATATATTTAATGTTAGGAATTCCTGCAAATAAATATAATTAGCTGGTATTATTTAGGGTTTATGCTCATTTCTTAATGGGGGGATCACAATGAGGTCATTTCCCCCCAGTAGAAATAGCAATGGTAATATTTTAATAGTTCACAAAAGCAGGTTTGTGTCAGTTACTTATCACAAATGTTCTGTCTCCTGTGAATATGTGTTCTCTGGCTCTGAGAATTTGAGAATTGTTGAATACCTTTCATTATACACTTCTGTAGACATGGGTCATTTTATCTGCTAAAATACATAAGTAACAATAGAAGTCATTAATTGCATGTATTTTTTTAAAAAAATGTGAGGGTGAAGGTTAAGTGCATAAGATTTCTTGAAATAATATCTATTGATTAATATAATTTGATTTCATTTGTGGTTAATGCTGTAAAATATTTGAGGAGATTGCTTTCTGGGATTTTCTGAATCACTTAAAAATGGCTTTGACTGAATCATTTCTAATTTGCTTTCATTTGCTACTCAACTCATTCAAAACCAATTCCACTTGGAGCTAAATCTTCTACCACTAAACTGATGTGAAAACAATGCCACTTGAAAAAAATAAAGGCAAGGAGGAGGATTTCTTCCAGCATTTGAACTAATGAATAGCTCAAACAGTAAGCTGTAAGCACACTGCAGTACCTCTTGTGTGTTTCATAGTTGTTTTTATCCAGGGTAATGCTTGGGATTTCATACTGTCAGAAAAAGAAAGAAAGAAAGAAAGAAAGAGAAAAAAGAAGGAAGAAAGAACCCATTCACCAACAGCTACACTTGACATTAATGCTGAAGGAAATTTGTGGCAATAAAGTCTACTCAAAGCCTTTTGTGTGTAGGAGTACTGATTAGCTGATTGAGGGCAAGACAAATCAGTTTTTCCTCCCTGTTTCCCATAGGATAACCCCCTCCCTCAAAAAGCACTACATTAATACAAATGCAACAAAGGAAGACATTAACTAGAACAGTCAGTGTTAGAGAACAGTGAGATAACAGTAATCATAACAAAGGACATTTGAAAAAATGGGGGAAGAAATGGGAAATGCAATTTTCCTTTCTTTAAAAAAAATAGAGATAGGCTTGAAGTGCTTATGAAAGAAATGATTTTTCACATACTAGCTGTATTAGTGTGTCAACAGATCTCCTTTTTGAAGTTTCACATATACACACAGGGATGTCATTTCTGATTTTATAACTAAGTAATTCCAGTTCTACTGAGGATCAGTTCAAAACCATTCTTAAAAGGAATGAACAGTTCTGATTACGTTCCACAGCTATTGTTTATTTTCATCATACATGGACAGTCATTTCTTTCTACATCTATTAATTAGATATATATTCTAGTCACCCTTGTGACTAGTCAAACATGTTTTGCTCTTTTCCACAAGACTCTATTTTACTCCATAACTCTTTATGCATGCACATTTTCATAATACTACCTGGAAACTAATAGGAGGCTAGGGATAACTGTCTTAGGAGATTATTGCATGGCCAAAAAAGCATGACTTATCCCTTCCAGGATACAGTCACTTATGGAATGAAGTCAGGAATTATCACATTAAACATGTTCTTGATGCCACTGGGTGACTGCATCGCAGTGGCATCCCAGCTCCCAGCTGTGCTCAGCTGGCCAATTTGCAAACATGGAAAGTTACAGTATCCATGAATGGTTTTGTCTCCTTTCACATAATTTTGGTCTAATACATGGTTACTCTTCATTAATACACCACCTGGTCTACATGTATTTTTGGGATGGGGTGGGGGGGATGGAACACCATGAATCATTCCCTTCATAACTTCATAGAATAAGGAACTTTCCCAGGATGCCATGGGAAGAGAAGGAGTTGGATTCTTCTTTTTTGCTAAATAAACAAATGATGCCTTATCCACATGGTCAAGATCAAAAAAAGGATGGGAGCATGAAGTGCCACATAAGAAATTTTGAACAGGTTGTGAGTTTTTAAAGACTCGTGTGATTGTCCCACAACAAACCAAACAATGCAGGGTGGTAGAACTCACATTATATGCAGTCCTTGCTGACACTTCTAATTAACTGCAGATTGTCCAACAGTGATAAAACACCACGCTCCTGGTTAGCAACTAATATTTAACAGCAGCCATATTTTAAACTGTGCAAGGAGTAAAGGAGAAGCAACAACATTGACTCCACATGAGTCATTGCCATATCATGACTCATTGCCATATGGACTCAGTCACAGTCAAGTGACTCTAATTCTTTTCCCAGTGTGAAAATAAAATGTATGTTGTATCCTGTTATTATGTCCCTTAGAGGTTTTGTTTTATATTTATTGTATTTATTGTATTTATGCACACACACACACACTTCCCCCACAATCTCTGATCAGAGCAAGAGAGCCAGTAAACTGCATTTTAAAAAAATATTTGTAGCTTCCAATTTCAGTATTTCAAACAACTAATATGACTAGCAAAATATTTTCATTGTAAATATTAGGCCAAGAATTTGCACAATGGTGGAACTATCATCTCCACATGCTCCCACACATGGAGCTCCCATGCATTTAGTGGCCAGTAGAGCAGGAGGGATGGCTGAAAAGCATCTGGCAATGTGACTGTACCCAGCATAATAATAATAATAATAATAATAATAATAATAATAATAATAATAATACATCATTTGCCAGAACTTCTACAGAATACTCAAGAATTCTCAAAGGATGTCTTCCTTGTGTGTTGTTTGTCTACAGCAGGGGTAGGCAACCTTTTTGAGCCGAGGGCCAGGTTGCTGTCCCTCAGACAACTGGGGGGCCGAAGCCGGGGGTGGAGCTTCCACCCTCTGGGGGGGCGGAGCCACATGCCGGGGGTGGGGCATCCACCCTCCAGGGGCGGAGCCACATAACAGGGGTGGAGCATCCACCCCCGGGGCGGAGCCGCATGCTGGGGGTGGGGCTTCCACCCTCCAGGGCAGAGCCATATAACAGGGGTGGAGCTTCCACCGAAGCATCATCATCATCATCATCATC
The DNA here is from genome assembly GCF_019175285.1 of Sceloporus undulatus. Lineage (NCBI taxonomy): Eukaryota > Metazoa > Chordata > Lepidosauria > Squamata > Phrynosomatidae > Sceloporus > Sceloporus undulatus. The sequence continues at coordinate 52,558,195 of NC_056524.1, read as the reverse complement.
ATCATCATCATCTCCACTGCTATCATTGTTACAGCAGACCTTTCAGCAATAAATGCACCAAAAATACACAGAAATGCACTTTGGAAAGTCACACTCCTCCTCCTCTTTCTCATTGAGAGGGGAGTTTGCACATAGAACACCAAGGGCAAGTGAAAATAATAATAATAATAATAATAATAATAATAATAATAATAATCAGTTACAAGCATGGAAACTACTAAAATGCAATTCAAAATAAAAGGCAGGAAACATGCACTCTTTCAACCCAGAAAAGCCACAAGGTACTACTGAAAGGGCATTTTGCAAAGAACACCAGGGCAATTAAATAATAATATTAATATTAAAGTTACAGGCATGGAGATTACTAAAATGCAATTCAAAATAAAAGGCAGCAAGCAAAGAAAAGCCACAAAGTACTACTGTGAGGGCATTTTGCAAAGAACACCAGCCCAACCCACTCCCCCAATGAACTAACCTGTGGCTGCATCTGCTGCTCTGGCTCCGTTTCTCCCTGGCTTTGCCCTCCTTCTGGTGCCTCCTCCTCCTCCTTTCCCTGCTCTTGGGAGGAGGAGGGCGGAGGGCGAGGTGGAGCCTGCTGCAGGCCCACTGCAGCCCCTGGAGCCCTGTTGGAGTGCTCTAGGGGCTGCAATGGGCCTGCTACATGGGCGCCGCCATTTTGTTTTTCAAAATGGCGGCGAAATTTCGTGTGACCTTTGCCATCCTGAGGTCTCGCAAGATTTCGGCTGCCATTTTGAAAAACAAAATGGCGCCCGGAGCGGCAAAAAAACAAGGGAAATCAGCGGCAATCAGCGGCAGGAGTGCTCGGGGGCCACTTGGAAGGCCTTGGCGGACCGGATGCGGCCCGCGGGCCGCAGGTTGCCTACCCCTGGTCTACAGTCACATAACCAGTCTTCTCAGCCACCCCCCTGCTCTCAGCCAGCCACTAAATGGCCAATATGTGGGGACACAGGATGAAAACATGTAGGTTTTCAGAGCCTTTGGTCTTTGCCCAAGGGAGGTAAAGAATGTAATGTCCAAAGGAAAAAGAAGAAGAAAAGACACATCAATGGAATAATTTGGATCTATGTCTGCTAACAGAAAGCTGGGGACAGGAAAATTAAAGAGCTGGGAATTATTGGTTATGTTGGATTTTGCCATTGAGCAGACAAAATTTAATTGAATGAGGGCTATGTCCATTCAAGCCAATGGAAAACATCTTATCACTTAAGTAAAGCATGCCCAGTACAGTTCCTCTCTCAATACACAGGCAAAGGGGGAGGAGGTGGAGGAAACCTTCCACTGAGAGAGTAATCAGGTAATTCAGATGAAGTCATGTAGATTCCGTCATGCAGATCCCATCATTATCCCACCATTGACCTAGAATTAAAGTGCCATTGGCTGGCATTTTGCATTAACGGAAGTTCACATTAATGCAGTGCTACTTTAATGACAGGTTAATGGTAGGATCACCACTACTATTTGAAAGCCTTTTGCGCCATCATAGTCACAGATGAGTTAAGGATGGGGGACGATTATGTCCCTATCTTGTCCCCGTGTGAAAATCTTCAATGACTGACCAGGAGTGCTGCCACCATTGGAGATGGTGCCGACTCAAAGACACAAGCAATTATGGAGCATTTCAAATTTCAGAATTTCAGATAGGAGAGGCTCAGTCTTTATGTAGTGGAATAATATATTTCCCTTTAAAAAGTGCTCTTTTTGAGGAAAAAAGAATCTTATCAGTTTAAGACCAGACTACATCATGTTGGCTCCTACTCCACCTGAGAGCTAAGGCAAAGCTAAGACAGAACTAAGGTTGGACCTTAAGGTATGTGCCCTCTGATCATTAATGCTATTGTGCAATCTTACCAATTTTGCTTCATTACAACGTACCCTCTGCGTACCAATTATTTTCCTTTATCTTCCTTGCCCAAATTTACATGGGAATGATGGAGCACCTGGGACTGATGGAGATGCTCCATCTTGTCTTGGTCAATTATTACCTGATGAAGCATCTCAGTCTTGCTATTCTGCCAGAGGCATCTTCCTGCGAATTGACCTATGTATGTGACTTCTCATTCCTAAGAACTCATTTGCATGCAGTAAGAATAAAAGCTTGCTTTTCTGGTTTAGGAAATAGCATAGTGGTGACTGGTGATCCCTAACAATGATAATATTCCAGACTTCATTCATCTTACCTGTCTGGCTCTGCCCCCTCCAAAATTACCTCTAGGTATGAGTAGATTTTTCAAGATTACTTAGTAGTCTTAGAAGAAGAAAAAAACTCACCTTATTTAGCTGCTACTACTTTGAGAGTAGTGTTGGGGGGAGTCATAAAAGAATTTCTTTTTTAAAAAGAAAAGAAAAAAATAAGTAAATGTGGGTAAGAATGGTAATTTTTGAACTTGTGTTCTTGGGAATAACAAATGTCAGCAGGGGACTTCTTTATAATCACTATTTTATATCCCATTCATTTATTTGAAGCACCACCTGGAAAGGTGGAACCCAGCAAAGAAATGTCATGTCTCCTTTTCATTTCTACCACTTGAGGGGAAGACAGTTTTTCAGAGAATGTGCTTCATTTTGTTGCAGCCCTATCACCATGTCTCCCTTTCATATACTGTTGCTAATCCTTGCTGTCTATTTATCCACCAGCTTCTTCTGACAGATCTAATGAATGTCATATCTTGTAGCCTGTTGGTTGGATAAAATATTTTAAAAACAAGAGCAAGATTGACTGGGGTCAGTAAAAATAAATAGCTTTATCTGAACTCAGCATCTCCTTTTATCTCATGCATTTGCCCTGTCAAAGATATCAGTAATGTTCCATTTTCTGAGTCACCATTTAGAATGGCTAAGGATTTAAATGTCATACTTCATTACTGTTTTATGTGATAAGGGTTCACAGCAAAGACCATCTTAGTCATGATAACTGTTTATGCAATTCTTTCCTGGACATTTATTAATTTTGTTTCTTCAAACTCTTTTCTATTTCAAGGTCATTTATTCTGATCTCACCTGCATTAAAGTTCATCTAGAAAAAGGTTTTGTATTCTAAGATTTTTGCTGTATATTTTACATTTCAATACTATTTAAATCCCAAGAGATTCAGTCATTTCCCCCTTTAAATGGATCAGACTTAGATAATGTATAGCTCCATACTATGAGGTACTAAACGCATAAAGTATTACTGAGATGGGACAACTGTTAAATCTGTTGATGTTGATGTCCAATACTGGTTGTGTTAACATATTTTTTAAAATGATTTCATTATATCTCACTTTTCTACCAATATGTGATCCAAGTCAGCTCATAACTTCAGAAAATTAATTCCATAACAGTTACACAAATGCACTGGCAAAGCTGTGATTGTCAAATCCAAATCAGCAGCTCATCTTACAACACATAGACTGCATCCACATGCAGAAATAATCCAGTTCAATACACTTTAGCTGCCATGGCTCAATGCTATGGAATTCTGGGAATTCTAGTTTGGTGGGGCTCCAGAACTTTCTGGCAGAGAAGGCTAAATGTCTTTTACATTTCACAGCTCTACTTGAAGTAGCAACGTGGCTCAGCTATGCATAGAATGACATAGACCCTGTGCAGACTAACATCTTAGGCCAGCCTTGGGGCAAAGTCAGGGTGTAGCATCTACACAACCTATGCCTGGGCACTTGTCACACCAGATGGCATGCAGCATCACAGCACTCCTCCAGCACTGTGTCTGCACAGCGCAGCACCAAAGGAGTGCCATACAGCTGTGGTGCTGCAGCTATCGTGTCCTTTCTAGGGCACAAAGAGGAGCCACCTTTTGCAGCTCCATTTTGTGCCCTGGAAAGACCAGCTAAAGGCCATGGCATGTGGTTGCCATGACCTCGATCTGGCTGAAAAAAGGGCAGCTGGAAACTGCCCCTTCAGAACTGTTTGCACAGTCCCTTACCTACGTAAGATGCAATAGACATTCCAACAGGTTGGCTCCAACTGCTAGTCCCAGCTAGATAATACCCATATATTCATGCTGGTTATGGGCCAAATGATCCAATAATAGAACAGCTCAATTCAAACTTGTCCCAGCCTAGGAGAGGAAGGGGCAAAACTGACCGGCAGTAAGCGCCAGGTTAGGGGTGGTGTCTGAGTGTAGCATTTAGATGCCGCACACTCTGACTCTGCTCCCATGCTACCGGTAAACTGCATGGCTGACCACATTTGTGGTGGTTTCTTGGCATTTTTGTGGTGCAATGTTTACATGTGCCACACCGCCAAAATGACAAAAAGTGGTGGCAAGGGTGCCCTTTTTATGCCCCCCAAAGGAATGGCATTTTCCCATTTCTTTTTAGTCCAGAAGAACACCGGATTGGGGCCACAGCATACAGCTGCCACAGCCCTGATCCTATGCTCAAAGGGGAAGTGTAGAACAACCCCTTTATGGCTGTCTGTTTTGGCCTGAACATTACTTTATATAACCATCACTTGGGAATGCAGTTCTTTACCATTTTTTTTCTTGAAAGAAGCAGCAATTTTCATCTTGTTATGAGAAGTCTTAGTAAATTATATAGTTTTCATTAACTATTTGCAGTACGAGATTTACCCTCTGTTAAATTTGGATGTGGTTATTTTGCACAGAAAGCAGATTTTCTTTTGTGTAAACCCCCCCCCCCCCCCCAGCATTTTCTGTTCAGAAAATATTATGCCCTTTCCTGCACAAAAATGTTTTCTGTACAAAATGATCATGTGTGAAATTTTGTGCAGAATAAGTCCCTTACAGCATTTTCTGCCCATAATCTGTATTTTCTGTGCATAATCCCCCTCTCACACACACACAGAAAATGTTGCTTTCTGCCCAAAAAGCCACATGCAAATGTTGGGTTGAATAAGTCCTTCCCTCCAGGATTATTCTTGCTAGGTTTCTAAACACTTCAGAAACATGTGTTTTGACAATATTAAAAATATTTTTGTTTATTTTCCCATTTTTGTCCTCCCCATGACCCATGTACCAGCTGTTTTCCTAGAATGGAGAACATTTTGGATCTGGAGTAAGTCAGGTCATGTCTACACAGGTCAAATGAACCAGTTTCCCCAACCCTCACAGCATCCTGTCTTCCTAACACAGGGCCAAAGCCCTAACTCAAGTATAGACTGTCTTCATGACATGAGGCCAGTTTTGAACTGAATTTGGCCCATTTCCCCTTTAAATCAGATTAAAAAGATTTACTCTTCGCTCTGGATTTTCCAGGAACTACTCTAGAGCTACACACACATCCTGCTATACTGTTTAATGCTGCTGCTGCTAGCACAAATCAGTTCTCTGATGTCACAATGAGGTGTCTTCCCTTTGACCTTGGGAGTGACTTGCGCCAGCTGTTGCAGGTGGAGCAGCAGGATGTGTGTCTAGACTGCTGACCAGCACTGATTCAGAGTGCAGAGGTAATGGGATGAATTCAAGGTAGCTCTGGGGAAAGAATAGTCTGGGAGTAGTTACTTGCCCTCAGGCTTACAATCTAAAAGACACGACACAAAAGGAGAAGGGAATGATGGAGGGAAAGGAGATGAAGTCCAGTGGTTCTTCTCTCCCTCTGAGGCGTGGATCAAGGCAGATGGATTGGAGGGAGGGCTCTTCCTTCTTCCAGGCTAGTCCGGATGGAGCTGGACTTGCCTGGTGAACACCCTCTCAGGCCAGCGGATGGCAGTTATGGAGGGCGGAGTCTCCTTCCTTCAGGCTGGCCCTGATGGAGCTGGACCTGCCTGGTGAACTCCCTCTCAGGCCGGCGGATGGCAGTTATGGAGGGCGGAGTCTCCTTCCTCTCAGGAAATCTTAGTCTAACTACCACTTCTGCCAGCACACTGCTGTGTCAGCAGATCTCTAACATCAGCTTGCACAAGATAAACTTTTTTTTTTCTGTCCAAGGCAGCTAATCCTTCTCTGACCAACACATCTTTGAATCAGGATTGCACTGTATGCAGCTACACATCTAGAAACAGACATTCCAGTGGCTGCAGAACCAGTAATGTTGGCATCCATGTGCTGGTAAAGAATATGAGTTAGTACTAAATGCAAACCTTAGCTCATTTCCTAAATATCTCTCAAGCAAAACCACTACAATTCTTCTCTCTGAAATAAGGGTACAATGTTGCTGGATTTTTTTTTATAGCAGGGGTAGGCAATGGCAGGTGTATGTGCATTATACATACCAGTCTGGCAAGACAGACCTGGACATTCAGATGCACCCCAAACCAACATAACATCACATCCAGCTGCAATTTGGGTTGATTATTGATTTCTTTTCTGGGCTTTTTTTGGGTGATAGGAGGACTGGGGGACTCTGAAGGATTGAGGATAGCATACCATTATATTTTGTGGATGGTTTTCAGGCAAAAGGTACTCCCAAAACTAACTTCCCAGATGCTTCTGTGGGTTGGGGGAGGGGTCTTTTGCTGATTTTCAGCCCCTGAAAATCACCCTGAAAAAAAAGTGTGCAGGTCTGGGGGACTGCAACTAGGGCTGAAGGGCTGCATGTGGCTGAATTTTGCCCATCACAGCTTTACAGGCTTATTATTCTCATGAAGAAATGCTTCAACTGAAAAAAAAATAGTATGTAAATAATGTGTACTATTATTAGGGCTGCAACACAAATCTGATTAATTTCTCGAATGGTTCATTTAACTTTTTATTGACTAAGATGACACCCCAATTAAGCAGTCACATCTTTAAAAGTAATATAAACTGCAAATGACAACCAGCATCTTAGGAGTAGCAGTTTCATGTATAATATTAAAGGAGCAAATTTTCTGTGTGTAATCTCAGGAGAATTTTTTTTTCTGTCTGTGGCCTTCCAGAAGTTTTTGAACTCCACCTCTCAAGGGCGATAGTCAGAGATTCTTCAGCCATAACCCCAAAATATCTCAAGGGTTCACTACCCCTGAACTAGGGAAAGCTACAGTATAAGTGTGATCTAGCAACTTATGCAAAAGGCCTATTGATTTCAGCAACCATATTAGACTAACATATCAGTACTTGCAATCAAGGGTTCTTAACAGTGCATGACTTTGGCATGAATTAATAAATTACCTTCTGTGGTTCAATCAAATATTTTCCTCATAGTTCAATATACTGGTACCAATAAGAAATCAAAGCAGTGTTGACTCATAACCAGACCAGAGCTTCATGTTCTTGAGTTTTAATTCTTCTGTGTCTAAATTTGCATTTTTGATAAGACAGACTCTGTCATGAAACAGATATGCAAATTACAGTTTCGAAACCATACTGAAGTCTTACATTTATGATTACAGGCAAGACAGAATTCTCATTTAACCTTTGTGGCAATACAGTAATTTGCTACCTTATCATTGCCTTCCTTCCATTATCTATTTCTCTAATTTCTTTGATTTTTAGTTAATGTATAAAGACATTTTGTATTCAAGTAGATTCTAGTTCATGTTAAATTGTCCATCCTATTAGCTGCCTTTTGTAGATAGGAGATTAAAGATAGCCAGTCTCCTACTGAGGCCCTTGCCAACACCCTCAACTTTGTTTCTGATGGTTTATCAGCAGCATTATTAGCCTTATGCAGTTGCCTATTTCTGCGCTTTCGATTTCTATTAAATTTTCATAATTAGGTGAGTGTAATTAAGTTTTTCATTATGTTCTCTTAATTCTCATGTCCCAATAAAAATGACAGACAAATGCCTTGAGACTTCTCAGTGCCTTAATTGTTTCCCCAGAGTTAGATTACAGTTTAAAGATAGAGCTAGAGGAAAGCATTTCTCTGTATTGTTTTACCTTTAAAATAGAATACTTTTTTCAGAAATTTAGATCTTCAGAGGAAATTTACATGTCATTAAGCATCAGTTAGAATCAGTTTCTGTTTTCTCCTAGTGACAGGTATTTTGCTCACACTACATTCTCTCTATTCTCTCTATACATTCACTCAATGTTCTATTTGTTTGATACTGAGAAGGATCAAGAATGGAATGCCCTGAACTGATGAAAAGGACAAGTAAACAACATGCTTCAAAGATACAGTACCTCTTCTCCTGGTTTCCAAAATTAGTCTTAATTTGACTATAGAAGATCAATGAGGTTGTTTCCCACAATATGGCATGAGAGGAGTAGTTGGTGGACAAAGTATAAATCCAGGGCATCTCCAGATTGCCCCAAAGGATTTTAAGGAGACTACATCTGTAGTTATTAGGGGGAAGGCTTAGTACACTTAAGACATTCTTCCTATCCCTGTATTTTCTTGTGCATGTCCAGTATTAGCCACAACTTTTATAACCCACCCAGGGTGTCCTCCCCCCCAAAAAGAAAAATCTTGGTAGTTTCTGATACAGGCTGGGTTAGATGTCACACATCTGTATCCATTGTAGTGGTTTCTCCTGCTGTATGTCCAAGTGATGTGACTTTTACCTCAGTGTTTTTCTACTACTTACATTTCCAACTGCAAAATTAAACATTTCTTCCCTTGCTTTCTTTTACAGTGCTAAAATGGTATAGCACTTTAGCACTATGACTACAGCAACATTTTAAAAAAAAAACACTTGAAGAGGGCTATATGAGGGCATATGACAGGAGGATAGTAGGAAACCACACCCAAACCACAGCTTAACCATATCTTAAGTAAGAGAAAACAATAGTTGAAAATAAATGTATAGATCTGAGATTACACTAAATTCCACTACAACCAGCAAGAAACCAGGCCCCATATTGCAGTATAGTTGGGAGATGATTGGATGAAGAAGCAGAAACAACCATTATAAAGCATGAAATCCTAAAACAGAAAGTTCAGTATTTACTTAAATTACTGGGTAGTCTGGAGGAGCCACAAATTGAGAATACAGATAATAATGGAACAAAGAACTCAAAAATGGGGGGGGGGGGGTGAGGGGAGGGGGGGGGGGGGGGAGAGGGCATTGAGAAATGACATGAGTTCTCTTTTCACTTCAACACTTGCCAAACAAACAAACCTCCAAACAATCTTATCTACATGGCATTCCATATACTCTGAAACGCACTTAAACTGGGCCACTGGGTCACCTGGGAGCATACAGAAATCAGAATGACAGAAGGATCTCAGACTGAGGTGATCATATTTCATGACAACATATGAGCCAATTCAAAGCATGAGAGTAAGCATTACTTTTTATTCTAAGCTGCTTTATGATCTATTTACACTTTGTAACTGCTATAAAGCTTCATAACCTCCTCGTAGAGACAATCCAGAACCATTCCCTTTATTCTCTTGGGGCTTTTCTAACTGGACAATTTTCCCTGCATTTTCCTTGGATTTGCTACGACATGAAGCCAAAACCCCGAATTAGGTGTGCTTGTCTTCATAACTCCCATATCCAATATAGGGCTTCCTCTCCGAAGCCCATATTTAACTAAATCACTTTTTGCTGTGGGTTTTAGGCTCTCTTCACAGCGACGACAGTGGCTGCCTTCTCTGGCAGTCTCTTTGAGCCACCTATCACTGACACGGTAGGTGAGTGTTGCCCTGAGGTCAGAATCAGTTGTCCAACATTAAAAGCATGGCTGGCCACCTCAGTTTGAGCTCAGCAGTGGCATCATGTGATGAATAGTCACAGTGTGGGAAGGCAGAATTCAAAGATATAACCATGTTAGTGTGTGGAATCAGTATGTAGAGAGATCTTGTAGCACCTTTGAGAGTAACTGAAAGAAAGAAGTTGGCAGCATGAGCTTTCATAGATTTCAGTCTACTTCCTAAGGTGCATTTGTTTTGAAGGCAGTCACCCATCATCTGCAGGCCAAAAACTCACAGAAAAAGAAAGTAGGTAAGAAGTGAATGGGGGATGGTGAATTTGGGGTTGGAATACTTTGGGGGCATCCAATATAGACCCGCCCATGTGTATATGCAATCTTTAGTTGGATGGAATCACTTTGCTAGACATGTAGGGAAACAGAAAACAAGAATACTTTCTTGAGTTCTGTCTGGCCAACTTTTAAGTGAATATTACAAACACTTTGAAAGTATTTACAACTCAACAATATCTCAAACTACTGTTTATGTGTGCCTTCCTTGGCATATGTTCACATGCAAAGCAACTTTGCAGAACCTGATTCTAGAAATCTCCCACAAATTATCTTTCCACACAGAATTCAAAAATCAAAAGAATATTGTCTCCCAGTACCTTAGAAAGTCTAACACACATAACACCACATCTTCACAACAGTTTCATACCTCTTTTATTGTTAAGCTCACATCCTATAGAATCCTTAAACTGTTCCAGTAGGGAGCTATAAGAATGTTATATCTCTAACCAAACTACAAGTCTCATAATTTCTTAGGACATAGCAGTTAAAGTGATTGTTGTTTTTATTGTGCGCCTTCAAGTCATCTCCATCTTCTGGCAACCCTAAGGAGAACCTATCATGATGTGTGTGTGTGTGTGTTTGCAAGATTTGTTCAGAGGAGTTTTGTCATTGCTGTTCTTTGAGGCTGAGAAGGTGTGACTTGCCCAAGGTCATGGCTGAGTGGGGAATTGAACCTGGTCTCCAGAGTCCTAATCCAACATTCAAAGCCACTATGCCATGGTGGCTCTCTGTTAAAGTGATACAAAATTGTTTTGATGGTCTTTGCTTAAATACATTCAACAAGTTCAGTTGCTGCAACTGGTAAAATCATAAATCCATGAGATGCAATGCAAACATAGCACATAAGACCACAACAAAGAGCTTGTCCTTCCATTCCACTTGCACATATATACTGAAATTCTATTACCTAAGGAATGGAATTCCATTATCTTATCAAGAAAAGAGGAGCCTAAATTCCTGCTCCAGGCTGGGGGAATGACAGCAACTCCATTAGTTTAAATCAGTTTGTTCATAGGGGCTACACTTGCAAGCAGCATGTGAGAAGTCCAGTAAAAATGCATTAGCAACACTTTCCCCCACTATTTTTCAAAGTTTGTAAGACCCCCCATTATTTGCCAAAAATTATTCTCCTCGAATAGAAATTAACAAGAACCCTTGTAAACAATTGAAGAACTGAAACCTGCAGCTTCCTCTATCCACAGTTAAAAGTGGTATGGACTCAGAGAGACAGGCTGCATCCACACTGCAGCAATTTGACACCACTTTAATCGACATGGCTCAGTGCTATAGTATTCTTGGAACTTTGATTTGGTGTGGCAGCAGACCTCTACTATGGTGCAGCAATAAACTACAGCTCCCAGAATTCATAGAATCGAGCCATGGCAGTTAAAGTGGTGTCAAAACAGATTACTTCTGCAGTGCAAATGCAGCCACAGTCCTACCCGCTCCACAAATATGCAAATTAGTTTTTCCCTGCAGCTGCACCTTCATCAGCTTTTGGCACTGCGAATAAAAAAGATGAAGATCCGTCTGCCTCTTCCATCAGTAAATTAAATCTGTGCTTGCTACTCCTGATCTAGCATCTTAATACAATAAAGACTATCTATGCCAAAACAAAATAAAGTGAATCAGAAGAAAAGCAGCTTGAACACCTTCAGCCTCCCTGACACATCACTTTTGCTTTCTGCCCTCAGGCTCCACAAATACTTTAGTGTCACTTTTCTGAGAATGTTCTTTGCCATTGTAGTGTTTAAAATATTATTGTCTTAAAGGATTGACTTTGAGAAATTGTTGTCTTTTTTCTTTGTGTCTCAGAGCTCTCTCTCTCTCTCTCTCTCTCTCTCTCTCTCTCTCTGGAATATTCCTTTCTCCTCCCAATTTGAGCAACGTGAAAGATGTTGAAGGGAAAAAAAATTCTCTCATATATTTGCCCTGCACAGCTCTCTCTCCCACTCTCTTTTTATGTATGTTATGTGGGAAACCAGACATTTGTTCTGTTCCTCTTGCTTTTTTTTCCTTCCTTGCCTCTTGTGGGTTTCTGTACTTTCACTGTCAATATTCCCTAATATAAAATATGTTTCTTTTACATTTAAGAATGAAGGCTGGAAAACTGTTTCACTGGGACTAATTATGAGAAAATATATTTGAGGTTGAGGCTGTTTCTAGAACGTTGTCTTTAGGAAACAACAACAATAATAATTGCATTTTAAATAGATAAATATATATCAGTTAGGTAAAACTGGTCACTGGACAAGTTCATAGATGGATTGCTGTGACTATTTACAATGTGGTACCTGCTTATTAATGCACCATGAGAGTCATACAACATGTGGAAATTCATTCTGTCCACAGTCTAGCCATAAATAGGAAGAGGACAATCTCCACGTTCCCCATATCCTATATTTTTGTTGGATCTGCCTTATTCAGATGTAGGAAAAGAAATAGAATGAAGGAGACTCAGCTAGACTCAACTCTGATAACCTTCTACCAGCAGGTAAATATATATATTATTTAGGAAATAGGACCATAAACTCACAGGAAAATGTTTGATACTAACTTCCATTAATAAGTAGTATTGGATGAGCCATATATAGTCTAGCCAATGCTAAGTGGGAATGGAAAGAACACCTGAAAATATTGTTTAAATTGGCCAATAACAACAACAATAACTAGTTGAGAAGAATCCTGGCCTTGCAAGAATCTTCACAGTTTAGGAATAATTATGCACAAAATTTGCATGAAGTTGTTATGCACAGAAAGCAGCATTTTCTGCAGGGGAAACATCTTTCTCTGCACAGGAAATGAATTTTATGTGCAGATATATAATTTTTTTCACCCAAAATACTATAACTGGGGACTTATTCTACTCCAAATTAGCACGTGAGTGTTCTGGATATCAAACAGCTTTTTCTGTGCAGAAAATGTTTCTATATAAAACTTTCATTTCTTGTGCAGAAAATGTTGTTTTGTATGCAAAACCATCACACCTGAATTTTATGCAATATGAGTCCCAAATTGTGAATAGGCTTGAAAAAACTGCATAGTTTTCAAAGACTTTCTCAGACCAGGAAGAAAATTGTTAAAATTACTCATTCTTTCTTTCAAGAAGAAACTTGGTAAACGATTATATCCCTAATGGTAAAGAAATGTGAGAGTTTCATTCTAAGAACAATTTTTTAAAAAATCTGCGCAAAGGACACAAATTACCCCAGCCTAGATGATCCTGCTTAGAAACAAGTTTTCATGTTCTCAGGCTGACCTCTTTTCCAACCTTGCTACTAGAGATCTTATAAATATATTTTGACTTGGGGACCTTTACATGAAAAACAATTATTATCTACTGAAATATGGCCCACATCTCTTAATTTGACATCTTGCTATTCATTACCTAAACACTTGCTGCCGTGTCACCATAATTTGAAACTAGAGTTCCTTTACAATGACTTCAGGATCTTAGCCAATGTGGGATTACATTCATTTTAGAATATCATGATAAAACCAAGCAGTCAGTCATATTTCACAATAGAATGAGGTTTTGGAGCCAATTCAG
>NC_056524.1:52454662-52536364 GCF_019175285.1 Sceloporus undulatus | reverse complement strand
CTGCTACGAGAAGAGGAGAAGAGAGGTAGCTGGGCAGCCATTTTAGTGGTGACTATTTAATTGTTTTTAACTCTAGGAAGAGTGTGCTTGTAGTCACATCTCATGAGTCACACCGTGAGACACGAGGCGGAGCTAGCAGACAGCTCTTTATTTCTTCTCCCAGAGCCGCATGCCACAGCGCGTGAAATTTTATTTCAATTTTATTTCAATTTTTTTAGTCCAAGGAAATCTACAGCCGAGGCAGAATCGATAGAGCTCACTGCCACAATTGTGAAGACATCAGGGGCTTAGCATTGGTGTTTTCTAGAGGATTCTTTTTTTTCAGGAGGAAGCCCACAGTCCGTTCCGTATTTCCTAAGACTTTTCAGTATGGACACTGACGGAAACCACGCAGTCACCTGCAACACTGTGGGATGTTTGTCTTCTGTCTAAAGAATGGAAACTTCCAAGCCCACCCCAAGTGCAAGTTGTAACCCTCTTGGAGGAGAAAGTGCAGCAGTTGAGTCCAGAGTAGCTACACTTCAGCATATTAGGGAGCAGGATTTCCTGGACAGAACAGAACTAACATCCTGGACGAAATACCAAGCAAGAAAGATGCTAGAAGCCAGGAGGTCACTTCACATACACACGGAGAAGATAGCTGGAGAATGTAACACAGAGAGTAGGCCAAGAAGGGTGTTCAGGGGAGCTTGCAGCTAGAGAATCGATTCAACTCTTTCCCTATCAAGGAGGATGAAGAGAGCAGCATGGCAGACTTCAGGGACAAGCAGGCAAAGCCTGAGCGTCCCCCCACGGGAACAGCTGCCTGCTAAATCTCGTAGGAGGCGTGTGGTCGTAGGGGGGACTCCTGCTGAGGGTACAGAAGCAGTGATTTGTAGCTGACAAGAGTCTCGAGAGGTGTGTTAACTCCCAGGGGCAAAGATCTGTGGATGTACAGAGAGGCTGACAAGGGACGGTCAAGCCTACTGACAAATACCCTTCCTTTGGTCCACGTGGAACCATGATACTGCTAACACAGCTAGCAACACATAAAAGGATTAACGAGGCGCTTGGTAGGCAAGCTGAAAGATGGATGTACAGGTTGTCCCTCTCGTCTCTTCTCGCCAGTTCGAAGGGCATGGTCATGAAGGGAGAAGAAATAGCGGATGTGAACACTGGCTTCGCAGATGGTCCAGCCAGAACAATTGGATCTTTGATCATGGCTGCGGTTCCATGAGGGGGACTTCTTGCAACAGACCGGGTTTTGCAATCTCCACAACCAGTTGGAAGAAATGTTTTTGCCAACAGTCCAAGAAATTGATCAGAGGGCTTAAACTGAGTTCCATGGGGAAGGGAGACATTAAGGAAGGCCGAAAGGGCTGGAGAAAAATAGTCAACGACCATAGAGGAAAAGAAGAAAAAAAGTGCAAGGATCCAACAGTGGAGGCAAATAACTTGCACAGCAAAAAGTAAATGGGACCCCTGTCTGCGATGCTCTACACTAAGCACAGACTGGGCAATAAGCAAATGAACTTGAACTCCTAGTACAGCAACAGCAATATGATGTAGATAGATAGATAGATAGATAGATAGATAGATAGATAGATAGATAGATAGATAGATGTAAAACTAGTAAAACAAGCAAGTACATGGTACACTTGGTGATAAAAATGGATGTCTGTAATTAATCTTGAGCTGTTGGTACTATAGTCTTTAGAGAAAACACTGCAGACCAAGTAAATAGCCATATCAGACAAATTCATAACCCCATTTAACCCCAAATATTTCCCCATTTGGTCTCACAGAGATTAAATTATTTTACATCCCTTTGCTTAATGTTTTCAGAAATGATTAGTATAATAAGCTGGAAAACCTGTTCCCAATATAGATAAGAAAAACCAAAGCTTCTGTTTAAAGTAGAAAAATTCATGATTTTTGCTATAACTCAAAAAAGCAAGAAAATTCAGACCACTGATCAACTCTGCCCTTGTGTTAACTCAAAATATGAGCTCATTGACATTTCATTCTTAAACCTTAAATTTGATACCAAGTAAACATGGCAGAATAATCCCATTAGATACCACAAAGAGGTATGCAGCAGTTCCAAAGAGGTACAGAACAGCAGAAATGAAACACAGGCATCGACAGTGTCACCGTCTATAGACCACATATTTGCAGTTTAATATGCACACTTATTCCATTTTTATTAGTACAGTCCTGCAGATTTATATTTGGCTGAAAAAAAAATCTCATTGTGTTTAATGAGTTTACTCTTAAGTGAGACAGATACCTAGTATTCCATGTGCAAACTTAATTTAACTTTTAGGAATGACTGTACAGGTGTAAAGCTTCCTGCCAATTGTGGGATCTAAGGTGCTGTACAGACTGCCGAAAAATGGTGGTCTGCCAGCGCCTGTTTTTCCTTCGCAGTGAAGCCACAGCTGCCAAACCACACAGCTTCCCTGTAGAGGAAAAAGAACCCACCAAAAATGGGTTCTTTTTCTCTGCTTCAGTTACATCAAAAGTGCGCTAATGGTGCACTTGTGACGTAACTGTTGAGGCACAATGTGTGGATGCTATGCATCCATTACAGCATAATGACGGCACCAGTGTACATGGGGCGCCGCCATTATTGCGCCATGAGTACGTGCTAGGGTTAGGGACTCTGCAGTTGCCGCATGCTCCTGTAACCTTAGCATGGCACAAACTCAGTGCTTTAGCATGTGTGTACCGCGCCTAAGTGTTGCTACATGTAAATGGTTTCCTTTCTCATTCAAGCATCCCCTAAAAAAGAAAGTTCAGTGATACCTTTGGTACATCTTATTCAGTCTGCTAAATATTGTACTACCCCATGTATAAATATGCCACTCGGGAAAGTAATTTGTCATATTTATTAAAGTTTAGTTTTTTTCTATGCTGAGTTGTAATGGTCCACAGTATCAGAGACTGGGGTATGTTGTTGACCAGTTATGAAATAATGAGACCAGACACAAGTAAATGAATTAAACAGGGGGCGTTTTATTGACCTAAAAACCTATTCAGCTGTTTGAGGCCTGGGAGTAAGCAAGCTGATAAACAAGGCTGGGGGGGAGCAACCTGGTTTGGGTCCAGCTGAGGATGTCAACTTATGACACCTCTCCAGCTGTACCCTGGATGAATCAGCAGACCCGGAGGGCAATCCAAAGGTTGCTACCTTGGCCATTCATCTCTGGAATGCCAAAACCCGGAGATCTTCCTCCCAAGCCACAAAACTTTATAAGAGATAGTAAACCCCAGATCAGCCCCAAGGGCAGTCTCTTTCCCCTGCCTTCTAGTCTTGTGCCTCATGAAGGCAGTTCCAGAGACCAACCAGGTACAGTATGCATATTGAATAGATGAACAGCAAAGTGCATACTGCACTGTGGGTGGGTGGGCTGCAAAATCATAATCATCTTCATCTCCTTTTACTATCCCACTAGGGTGTTGAGATCATCTGGAGAGGCCCTTCTCTCTGTCCCACCACCTTCCCAGGCTCTGGGACCTTCTTGTTCACAAGGAAGTAGCTGCTCCCAAGCTTTGGGAACTCCTCCCTAAAGAGGCCAGGATAGATCCATCCCTGCTATCCTTTTGGCAGCAGGTAAAGACATTCTTATGCTGTCAGACCTTTTCAAGCTGCTAAGGGCTGGGATTTAAATGTTGTGCATATTAATTTTTTTGGTTTGTATTTTGAACATATTACATTTTAATTCATAACTGTTTTAACTTTTAAAATTCTTTAATTGTTTTTTTACAATATATTTATACTTTTTAATTTTGCATTGCTTTAAAACTGTATTGTTTTTAAATTCGTTGTTAGCTACTTTGAGTCCTTATGTTGGGAGAAAGATGGAATATAAAATGATGATGATGATGATGATGATGATGATGATGATGATGATGATGATGATGATGATGATGATGATACCTGCCTCTCTCCATGTATCAAGGCAGGGTACAACAACAATTAACAAATAACTACATCAGTTAAAACCCATTGGTTTAATCCTAGTAAGACACCAGTCTAGAAGGCAACTGGTTTAAATAGCCTCCACAGCTGCCCCTATCACATAGCAAAGCTTGGCCTATCAGTGCAAGCTGTCATCTCCATCTGGTCTCGGTTCCCAAAGGGCAATAAAGAGTCCCTTTCTCCAGCTGAAACTTTGCTGCACAGGCAAAAGACAAACATTTGGTCTTTACTTATGAGTAGATTGGAAGTAGATTGGAAGTGGGAATTGGGAATGTGTCCATGTTTAGCAGTTATTGGAGGAAGAGTGATGTCTGAATTGCCCTGTTTTTGGAGGTATGAAGCTTAAAACCAAATTCTTTTTTCCTCCTTAGGAAATCAAGCATTATAGTTCATCATGTAGATTTACTTTGGGTGAAAGTTAAAATAAAAGAAGTTTCCATCAATGTGCTCTTATTTTGAATTAGCATGGCAGGGGTGTCAATCTATAGTCAAACTAAAGAGTTCGGGGAAGATTTCTTTTATTTGAAATAAAGGAAGATTTAAGTGAAAAATTATAATTATATGGTTCGTGTGACTTCAAATTATTTCTGACTTACTCTGACTCTAAGGCAAACCTATAATTTTATTTTATTTGTTCAGAGGTTGAGAGAGTTTCACTTGCCCAAGCTTTCCCTTATTGACTGGGGTTTTGAACCCTGGTCTCTAGAGTCATAGTCCAATGCTCAAATGACTACACCATGCTAGCTGTGAATTGTATGATATTTGGAGCCATATATATATATATAAACAGGTACCACTTCGGTGAAAGGGTAACAGCATTTGGTGCAGTCATGCTGGCCACAAAAAAGTCCTCAAAAAAGATGGCTTTTCAGCTTAGTAACAGTAAGGCCTGTTCCGGACGGGCATATAGTATGTCCCCAGGACATACTAGGGTTAGGAAGGGGCATCACTTCCTGACGTCCCTAACCCTAGTACGTACTGGGTCCATACAAAAGGGCGGCACCTGTCCACATGGGTGCCGCTATCTTGACGTCGCGGACACTAAAGACATCGCGAGTGCACCATTGGTGCCTTGTGGCATCATTAGTGCACTGCGAAAAGAAGCGCCATTTTGGGGGTTCTTTTTGCTCCGCGAGGGAGCCGTGCGGTTTGGCCACTGCGGCTCCCTCACGGAGCAACCAGCAGAACCGGCAGACTGCAGCTTTTAGGCGGTCTGTAACACGCCTACGTTACAACTAGACATTCATGTCAAAGGACTACCTTTATATAAGCAAACACTCATCAAAAACTAACCAACCAAACAAACTAACAACTTGAACAAGGAGAGGGTACCTATGATGAAGTGGGACACAATTTTCAGCCATGCATTCCAAGGGTGAAACACATTTTACCAAAATTAACCAAAACGAGTCTCAGAAGTGACCCACTTCTGGTATAAACTTGTTATACTTTGTCTAATTCTGGCTGTTTTGTATTTGTACACATTATAAAGACCAACACCATATTTTGTGGTAGTTTAGTAGCATTTCTGGCAATTTTGGTAATATTTCGGGGGGGGGGGGACAAGTAGGGGTTCCAAGAAAAATAGCTGATGACTGTGTGCAGCCTATTGGCTGCAGTTTCCCCAGTCCTGGTTAACATTCAATGTACTAGTCAAAGTTCCTTCTCCCACCCTGTTCTAGCTGAAGTTTGTTGCAAAAATAAATGGACACAGGTTCCTTATTGATATCATCTACATCTATCTATAGCTATTATAGCCATACACACATAAGCACACATACAAAATTATTTCACAAATTTTGTTGACAATGTTATGATTCTTCCATACGCATACTTTCTACCTATTCCAAATGACAAAAACAGGGAGGAAAATCATTATCCAGCAACGGCTTTAAGTGTCTGTAATTGTGATGAGAGCATTTGTATTGAAATCTTTTGACAATAATTAGCCTGCTTCTTAAAATCTGGTAATTATCTCCTTCCCTTATCCTTCTGAGTAAGTGCACACTTCTTGCTTCATACATGAAAACTGTTCAAAATACTTCAATTTGGTCATCTAGCTAATTTGGATGAGAACATTTCATTGATACTTACTGTATGCTTCAAATATGGTGTTATTTTTTAATTTGTGTGATGCTCCATCTCATTATCTACAATGAACAACTTAACAGTTATTCAGGGAAAGGTGACAGTCTAAAAGCATCATGTATTCACATAGACTTTTATAAGAAGACAAGTGGGTGAACTTTACATGTACCATACATACATCAAAGGAGTCACAGACAGAATAGGCAAAGTGTCCTTCTCCTTCCTAATGGTTTGATGTGAGTTACAGGAACTCTGGTTAGTATTAAAATGGAAAACAAAGGCAATTTACAGAGCACCTAAAAAGGGCGCTTTGCCAGCACCTGTGATTGCTATGCCAGTGAACCCGGCGCAGCAAAAAGAACCCGGAAAAAGTGGGTTCTTTTTGCGGTGCGAAAATGATGCGCAAGGTGCCAATGTTGCACTTGTGGTGTCATTTCCGCGGCGCGACGTGCAGACGCTAAGCATCTGTGACATCAAAATGGTGGCGCCCACGTGTATAGGGCACCGCCATTTTGTACGTGCTCGGCACGTACTAGGGATAGGGGCGTCCGGAAAGGACACCCCTTCCTAACCCTAGTGCGTGCCGAGCACATACTTTTGGCGCATGTGGAACATGCCAAAGATTCTTAGCACATTTTGTGATCACAACATGTGGAAGAAGAACATAAGAAACCATTAAAGCAAACTCATTCAAGTAAATCTACCATTATGTCCTACAAGATCCCCAGAATCTCTTCTCTTCTTTTTCTTTTTTTTTAAAAACCACCTCTTAACAATCCTTTGATATCACTTTGGTAACTCCATCCTACTCACAGCTATCTAGTAGGTGTATATGAGCATATACTAAAAACGTAGAAGAGAATGATTATTAATACTGTGTGTATGCACAGAAGACACGTCTTCTTCTATTATGTTTAATGCACATTTGTTTCTTAAAGTGGGATCAAACAGCCCTTTGACACAGTTATAAAAATTAATTATACAAAGGCAACCAGAGCATGAGATGGCTACATTTTTTTTTATGTTTTAGAGATCTAAATAAAGAGCTACCAGCCACTTTCTGTCACATTGGATAATTAAGTTTTGCACAAATTATCTGACATGAAAGTCTGGATAAAATAATATTCCAGTGTTTAACTTCCAAAGGGCTTGCTGAACTAAACTGTGACACAGTAAAAGTATAAACAAGGATTATTTTGTGGTGAGTCAGAACTGAACAAAAGTTAGTGAAAAATATTATTACTGAGAATAAAATTATAATTTATCAAATTCATTTTGAAGGTTATTTAAAAGACCGTATCTCCCTATAAGAGCCTACCTATGTTGTGAGATATTCTGTAAATGCCCTTTTCTGTCATAATACCCTCACAGTTACTCCTGGTGGGAGCACAGGACAGGCTCGTCTTGATGGCTACTCTCAGGTTCTGGAACCCCCTTGCTGGAGGTTAGGTTGGCACCCTTCTCACTATTCTTTTGTAGTCAGGGGTAAAGGCAAGGATAAAGAGGACTATTATAATAATGAATGCAAAAAAATAAATTAATGTTGTTGTTGTTGTTGTTGCCATCATCGTCTTTGTCATTGTCATCATCATTTATTTCCTGCCTCTCCCATGGACTGAGGTGTGGAACAGCAAGAGACCAACAAATGTGCATCAGTTAAAAACACATCATCAGTTAAAACATACATCAGTTTAAAAGAACAAGCAAGACACATACATATTTAAACAATCTTTTTAAAATTTATCATTCAAGATTTACAGTTTTAAAAAGTATCTGTACAGGCCTGCCAGAAGATATTAGTTTTCAACGCTGTTTTAATTTTGGACAACGTATTCAGCTGTTGAATCTCTTCCAGCAGGTCAGTCTACAGTCTAGGGGCGGGTGAAGAAAAAGTCTCCTGGCTGACAATCACCAACCTAGGCCTGGCTGACTGGAGTAAATGTTTGCCAGATGACCTGAGTGTATGGGTTAGATTATATAGGAGGAGGTGATCCTGTAGGTAATCTAGGGAATTATCACACACAAGGTTTACTGTGCTTAAATTACCAGTAAAACACTCCAGAAGCGCAGAGGTGTGATAGCCAATCACACTTCTGATGCATCAATGAAGCATCACCTCACTTCTCTTGTTGGCAAAATGTACGCAGAGCAACCATTTCTCCAATAACGGGAACTTCAGTGATGTTTTAGAAGCGTGACCGACTATCACACGTCTGCGCTTTTGGAGCATTTTGCTGGCGATTTAAGCACAGTAAGCCTCCATGTGATAACCCCCCTAGACTCAAACCATGTAGGGCTTTAAAGATAATAAACAACACTTTGTACTTTGCCCCAAAGCTAGTTGGCATCCAGTGGAGTAATTTTAACATTGGTGTGATATGATTACTCCTGGATGTCCCAGTAACCAGTCTGGCTGCCATGTTCTGAACTAATTGAAGTTTCCAAACTTGGTATAGAGGTAGTGCAATGTACAGTGCATTGCAAAATTCCAGCCTTGAGGTTTCCAATGCATGCACTACCATCTTTTGGTCCTCCAGCTCTAGGAAGGGACATAGCTGGCATAACAGTCAAAGCTGATAGTAAGCACTTATGACCATCACATCTATCAGCTTGAGTTTGTTTTTCCTCATCCAGCCCATTACTGACTCAAGGCAGGGGTTCAGAGGGGAGAAGTCATCCTTAGTCACTGTAGCAGTTGGGGACATAGAGAAGCATATTTAGGTGTCATCAGCATATTGATAACCCCCATGTCTCCGTGATCTCTCCCAGCGGTTTCATGTAAATGTTAAATAGCATGGGGGACAGAATCGTGCCTTGAGGGACGCCAGATGTCAGCTCTTTTCTAGAAGAGCAGCTGTCCCCCAGTCTCACCATCTGGAACCTGCCCGAGAGGTAGGATTGGAGCCACTGGAGCGCACTGCCCCCAATACCCAACTCCCTCAAGCGTTCCAGAAGGATACCATGGTCGATGGTATCGAAAGCTGCTGAGATGTCCAAGAGCACTAACAAGGTCACACTTCCCCTGTCTGTGCCCAGACGGAGGTCATGGATTAAGGCGACCATGGCCGTCTTCACTCCATATCCCCTCCTAAAGCCTGGCACTGTGCTTTCTTTGATTACTTTTATGTTTAACATCTGGGATAGACATTGTTTATATAGAGGCATCTTTAATTATTCAATGACAGCATTACCTTTGTGAATAGATTCATTTTCGTATCAAGAAGAGCCAATGGAATGATCATTTTATAAATGTTTACTGTGCATGCAAAAACTTTAACTGGATGTAACTATTTGACTAGAGAAAGGTCTAATAGTTTTAAAATTCAGGAGTGGATTTCTTCCACACACACAAACACACACACACACACACACACACACACATTTTATTCCTTTGATTAAATAGCTTGAGTTATTCTTAAGAGGGTTTCTGTGGGAAATGGCTTCTTTTTTTGGTGAAGAGATACACTGTAGTTGTTGTTGCAACAAAATAACAGATAAGAATGGCAGCTTGGCAGTATTATTATAGTGGCAGAACTGCTGCTGGAGTAAATTCATTGACTATATAAAATGTTTTTGGAAAGTGTGACTTTAGAGATGCCAGTATTTAAAATAATGAATGAGGCACCTTTGGAGGAAGGCTGAGAAAGTGCAGAGGAAGCAGTTTGGTTGTTATTTTTTTGAGTATCTGAGTTTGAGTATGTGGAAGGAAGAGCTGAAGATTATCAGGAAATTGAGGTAAATACTGTTGGAGTGCTGCTAGATGCCAAATTTGAAAACACTATTCATCTAGAGAAAAGCAAAGAATAGGGATATAGTTTGGGGAAGGACTTGACAAATCCTGTTGAGATGAAAGTCTTAACACCAGAAGAATCGGCTGCTGGGAAAACCTGTTGAAAAAACGACTTCTACAATGGATAAGGGGTGGTAGGTTTGGAGATCTGAAGAATTGTAAAAAGAGAGAAGATTGATGACTTGGGGCAGCCTGCCCGGGAAGAAGACATGGTAAGAGATACAGCACCTAAGATTAATGAGACAATATACAGCACCTAAGATTAATGAGACAATATGTTTTAGATGTTCAGATGTTTTATTTACATGTCATAGGACTTTTCTTAAAGCCTATCGAGTGGCAATAGCTGCAGCGAAGAAGTCCTTCATCTATTGCGTCTGCGAAGTCCCATCCAGCAGAGCTTTTCAAGGTGGTTAAGAAGTTGACTCAAACTCCTTCCACCTGGAATCATCTTTTTCAATCTATGAGAGCCTGCTGTGATTCCTTTAACGAGCACTTTGCAGATAAAATCTCTCAGATAAGGACCGACAGACGCTGGCATTAGTACAGAGTCAACAAGAGAAGTGTATAGTGACTCCGTTAATGAGGTTATCTTGATCAATTTCAGTCTATGAGTACTGGTGATGTAGACAAGCTGCTTGGTAAGGTAAAAAAAACCCACCTGCCCTCTCGATCCCTGTCCATTTTGGCTGGCCATCCAGGGAGTTGTAGCAACTTTGAAGTTGCTACAATCTATAATCAATGCCTCCCTCAGGGAAGGTTGTTTTTCATCAAGTTTGAAATTAGCAGTGGTGAAACCCATTCTAAAGAAACCTTCCCTTGATCCCCTGGACAAAAACAATTATTGGCCAGTATCTCCCTTTCTGGGTAAGGTGATCGAGAGGGCGGTTGCAAACCAGCTCCAAGCAGTCTTGGATGACACCAGTTATCTTGATCCATTTCAAACTGGCTTCAGGTCAGGATACGGAGTGGAGATTGCCCTGGTCGCCTTGGTCGATGATCTCCATCTGTGCATTGACAGGGGAAGTGTGGTCCTGTTGTTTCTCTTGGACATCTCATCAGCCTTCGATACCATAGACCATGGTATCCTTTTGGAACGCCTGAGAGAGGTGGGAATTGATAGCTCTGCTTTGCAGTGGCTACGTTCCTACTTCTTAGGCAGATTCCACATGGTGATGCTGGGGACAGCTGCTCCTCTGTGAGAGAGCTTACATCTGTTGTCCCTCAGGGCACCATTCTGTCTCCCTTGCTGTTTAACATTTACATGAAGCCGCTGGGTGAGATCATCCAGAGACATGGGGCAGGGTGTTATCAGTACACTGATGACACCCAAATCTATTTCTCTATGTCTTGGACAGTTTCAGTGACCAAGGAGGGCATCTCCCCCTTGAATGACTGCCTGAAGTTGGTAATGGATTGGATGAGGAAAAATAGACTTAAGCTGAATTCAAATAAAACGGAGGTACTTGTGATAGGTAACCCTAATCTGGGTATGGATATAAATTTGCCAGTTCTAGATGGGGTCACACTTCCCCTGAAAGACTGTGTCCGCAGCTTGGGGGTGCTCCTGGATTCGTCGCTTCAACTGTCTTCTCAGATGGATGCGACAACCAGGAATGCCATTTATCAGCTTCGGCTGATATGCCAGTTACACTCCTACCTGGAGCAGTGGGACCTAGAAACAGTTGTACATGCTCTAGTAACCTCTCATCTTGATTTCTGCAATGCGCTCTACATGGGGCAACCTTTGTGTCCCGTCCGGAAGCTTCAATTGATACAAAACATGGCAGCCAGACTGGTTGCCGGAAAATCCAAGTTCGACCATATTACACCTATTTTAAAATCACTACATTGGCTGCCTAGCAGCCTCTGGGCACAGTACAAGGTGTCGGTTATCACCTATAAAGCCCTACATGGCCTGAGTCCAGTCTACTTGAAGGAACGCCTCTTCCCATACAATCCTTCCCACACACTCCGATCCTCTGGGAAAAACCTCTTACAATCTAGAAAGACCAGACTGGCGGTGACCTCCTGGAGGTCCTTCTCTGTCACTGCTCCAAAAACTTGGAATGACCTGCCGGAAGAGATTCACCAATTATCCTCGCTTGAGGCTTTCAAAAAGGTGACAAAAATCTTTCTCTTCTAGCAGGCCTTCCCTGATTGATAATGTCCAGAACCAATTGAATCTCCCGCCTCTTATTATTTTTCTCATTCATCGTTTGATTATTAATTGCTACGTATTGATATGTATTTTTAACCATGTTTTATTGTTTAATTTTATACTTGGGGGGAGGGTTGGGCCGGGGTCTTGTGGGGCTTGTTGTTTTTATTTGTTGTATATTGTACAAACTTTGTTGTTACCCGCCTCAATCCCCAAAACAGAAGAGATGGGATATAAATAAATATTTTTTTATTATTATTATTATTTATTTATTTGGGGGTGGGTGGGAAGAATTATGTTAAACTTGCACAATGGCTGAAATTCAGAAAGAAACTTCATATTAAGAACAATTATAAGGATAACCTAAAGGCTAGGTCTTATTTAGATTTGAAATAATATGCATGGTCTTTTATTATCTGTTGCTAGATGTATAATCTCTCAAAAAGAAATTAGTATGCAAGGATGTGTCTCAATAATATTAAATGTTAAGAGAATGTTTTTAAAATGTGATAAGTTAGAGAGAGGAATATGAAAAAGAGTTTAAAGATTTTAAGATGTCAACTTGATTAGCACGTATCCATAGTTGTGGAAGATAACAAGAGGCCTTATCTGTAAGAAGATATATTTGGAAGAGGTTAGAAGATAGACTGTTTATTAGAATAATCCTTTGATTAAATGTGATAAACATAATGATTATTAACCCATTATTGACTTTTGGTAGAAATTAAGGAAATGTTTTAACACATTTAGATTGTGCTTGTTATTAGGTTGATTTTATAGAGAGGAGGAGAGTAATAGATTATATGTTTATAACTAATGAAAAGATGGAAAATTACTTGTATATTTATTCTTTTGACTATCAATCTATTTTTCTTTCTTCATTCTTTCTTCTCTTTTTCTCTTTTTTTTTGTATATTGTTCTTTATTTTATAATATCTGGAAAATCATAAATAATTTATAAAAACAAGAAAAATAACAACAAGAAAGACAAGAGCAACAACAGCAGCAGCTCACTGTCACCTATCTGCCAAGGAAAAAGTAGGTGGTAAATATTTCAGCCTACTGGTAAGTAGGGGTTTTGCTTCATGGGAATACCTTGGTAGAAGACATTGGGGAGACGACACTGTAGGAATATTTGGAACTTACATTGTGCATAGTGCTGCAGGGTTGGCTCCTGCAAATAGGATGCTTCTGTAAGGAAAAAGGGAAAACTTAATGTTCAGGAAATGCATCTTGAGGTAGAGAAGGAAACAGATCCAAAAAATAAAATAAAATTACTTATTCTTGGTTACAGGAGTCCTTAGATCTAATGTCTAGCTATCTTGTATGAGGCCAAGCTAGTGACTCTTATCAAAGGGAATAAAGAGAGTAACTAATGCCTTGATGAATGGAGAAGTGTTCTCAACAGGTAAGAAGGAAGCAAAAGTCCTGAATACACAGATCCAATTAACAAGAGAGGGCAAAAAATGGAGGAACTATCCAGCTACTTATTATCCCTTTTCCCACTGACCACTTTATGTCTTGATGTTCCTTTACTTCCAGTCATCACCATGCACAGAATCAACATTGCTTTTCATCTACCTGTTTCTCATCTAGAAGTCTCATGTTAAAACAGGCACAAGAATTTATTGCTTGATCAACACAAAACAAAGAGTTAATAATGAATAGAAGTGGACTGGCCAGATTAATTAGGCATAATTTATGATTCACAGTTTATTGTTTGCCATTATTATTATGATTATTATAGTTTATTTCTAAAACACTGTAAATGTACACAGTGCTGTACATACAAATGATCAAATCAATAAAAATAAAACCTGCCAATGGCATACAATCTACAAAATACGTATAAAACAATAGGTAATAATATAAAATAGAATTGGTTAAAATAAGGAAGCAACAATTAAAAACATCAATATCAACTATCCAATCAAAAATCAGATAGATAATCACACAGTGCCTGGGAACATTTCCCTGACCAGGATAGTCCTCAACTCAGATTTAAAAGTGGTCAAAGAAGTAAAGACACATGTTCAAGGGGGAAGAAGGTTCTAGGAGTGAGGGGCAGCAAGTGAGAAGGGACAATTCCAGGATGGGGCAGTGGAGATCCTAAGCTGGGACAGCAGACCTTGACTACTAGAATGGAGGGTACGAGTGGGAGTGTAAAGAGAAAGAAGTTCAGATAAATAAAGAGGTGCCAGCCCATGCAGGGTTTTAAAGTTCAACATCAGAAGCTTATACTGAATATGGAAGGGAAAGGGGAGCTAGTGAAGGGATGAGAATAAAGGAGAAACATGGTCAAATCGGCGAGCGGATGTAAAGATGTGTGCTGCTGAATGCTGAACAGAAATTAAAGGATGAAGATGAGAGAGAGAAAGCCCTGCCAGAAGGAGGTTGTAGTAATCTTGTCGGGAGACCACCAGAGCATGGACCAGAGTCTTGGTGATAGAGGCTGAAAGAAAAGGATGGATTTTGGCAATATTGTAAAGAAAGAATCTACAGGCTTTGGCTGTGGCCTGAATCTTGGGATAAAAGACAGAGAAGAATCAAAAGTGAAACACCATACCGCCCCTTGCTCTTTTGCTCTAGGTGAGAAGTGAATTATGGCCTGGTACACACAGGCACTTTGTGGTGTGGCAGTGGCAATATTAGGGTTTGGGATCACGCAGCAACTGCATGCTTCCAAACCCTAATACATATGGACACTGGCATCATGGTGGCCTCCCATCCATATGGGGGCCACCATGATGCTGCTGCCATACAACGACCAGATGTCGCTGGCAGGAAGTGGCATCATGGTAGCACCCCTTTCTGCTTCTGAAGTTGCAAAAAAAAAAAAAGCCACTCTAGGCGGTTCTTTTTTGTGGTGCATCTGTGCTGCAGCATGGGGGTGCTGCAGCACAGACACTGGGCAAAGATGTGCGGCATGGAGCCGTATGTCTGTACTGCCCCTCTATTGCTGAAAGCCATTCTTCTACAAAATAATTGTGTGTGTGTGTTTAATGAGTAGATTATGGAGGCTCCTATATCAGTGATATGCTGAATTAACCATGAATTTTAATGGAGCTTTCCAAGTTATTGGATCTATTTGGGGGTTAGTGTTTAGTATCTTGAAAATTTAGACTAGAATCTAGAGTGGATTCACCATCAAACTCCTACAGAATCCACAAACTGCCATTTTAAGGGGCATGGAATCACCTCAGATTAATCCACAATTTGAAAGAATGGACTAGGACACTAATCTGTACACCTATTATGATGTTGGTGACTACTATACTGTGCTGGAATGTCCATAAAAGGAAGAGAATAGTAAGAATAGGTTATCAAAATGAAAACAGTTTTCTATCATAAGGTATGCAAGCATCTGAATGTAAGTGCAGTTTTCTACCCTAGTTACAGGATGCAGATTTGATGGAAGTGGATTGGTCTTAGTTCCTGGAAAGAGAGCTAAGAATAAACAATGAAACATTTTTCAAGATGATGAGTAACTGGACCAAACTTCAAAAGAGATAATGGAGGAATACATTTTATTATTGACATTTTAATGCACATATGTCACTGCTAATAGTTAGCCTTTGATGACAACTATTAATAGGGCACTGATAAAAGTTAGCAAATTATTATATTTATAGAAGATGGGGTTAGCAGAAATAGCAGATGCTGCTATTATCTTTACATTCTCCTAATGCAGGCAATTTTTGGAAAGGAATTTTAGTTATGTGATCAGTCTCTGGAAGTACCTGTCATAACTTCTCAGTGAATGGTACGTGCATCAGTTTATTCTCATGAGTTATGAGTCGTACTATGTGAGCCAGCAATAGCACCATTTGTTACTATATAGCTCAAAATATTATCATAGCGTTGAGCTACAAAACAGGACAATATAGGTAAGAACCAAAGTCTGGAGATAACTAGTTCCAAATACTTAATTACTCCTTGCAACCTCAGTGACCAAAAACTTTTTCTGTGGGTTCCTCTCTTTGTGCTTTGAGACTAAAAAGAAGGCTTCAAGGAGAGGAAAAATTGCCCCTTCAGGTTCCTCCAATGCGAAATTCCTCCAATGAATTAATACTGTTAGATCATGTCCTATACCTTCATTCCCTCTTTGCTACAAAACAGGTGAAATTTTATCTGTTTGGAGAGGGAATTTTTTATGTATAACACTGGCTGTTCCATTCATGCCTTTATGGATTACAGATTTATTTTTTTAAAAAGTATGGAATAGTTAATTAAACATGCTAAACTTTCTTTCATACCAGAGATGCACCTTAGGAGCCAGTCTCCAGGTGCAAGAAGCAGAAGTGACATCCCCACTGTCACCAGTATCCCAGGAAAGCCCATCTTATTCCAAAGAGCAGTAATAATAGACTCATAGAAACATAGAGTTGGAAGAGACCACAAGGGCCATTCAGTCCAACCTCCTGCCATGCAGGAACTCTCAATCAAAGCATCCCCAACAGATGGCCATCCAGCCTCTGATTAAAGACTTCCAAGAAAGGAGACTCCACCACTCTCCGAGGAAGTGTGTTCCACTGTCTGAAACAGCCCTTACTGTCAGGAAGGTTTTCCTAATGTTGAGGTGGAATCTCTTTTCCTGTAGCTTGCATCCATTGTTTCAGGTCCTGTTCTCTGGAGCAGCAGAAAACAAGCTTGCTCTCTCCTCAGTATGGCATCCCTTCAAGTAAACAGGGCTATCATATCACTTCTTAACCTTCTCTTCTCCAGGCTAAATATCCCCAGCTCCCTAAGCTGTTCCTCATAGGGCATGGTTTCAAGACCCTTCACCATTTTAGTCACCCTCCTTTGGATACACTCCAGTTTCTCAATATCCTTTTTTTAACTGTGGTGCCCAGAACTGGACACGGTATTCTAGGTGGGGCCTGACCAAAGCAGAAAAGAGCAGCACTATTACTTCCCTTGATCTAGACACTATATTACTATTGATGCAGCCTAAAATTGCATTGACCTTTTTAGCTGCTGCATTGCACTGTTGACTCATGTTCAACTTGTGATCTACTTGGAGTCCTAGATCCCTTTCACATGTAGTTTCAGTCAGCCAGGTGTCCCCCATCCTATATTTGTGCATTTCATTTTTCCGCCCTAAGTGCAGTACCTTACCTTTCTCCATGTTATTTATTTTAACATATATACAATGTTGTATATGCCCCATTCCCTACTCCCCCCTCCCGCACAGCTTGATAGATTTTAGAATCAATACACTGTTTACAATTAATACCTTACATTCAATATGTGGGATTTAATTACATTATTGACTTCATTGTACTCTGTATTCCCTTTAACTTTCTTAAGCAGGATTCCTCAACCCAAATTCCAAGCTTCTGCTTTCCTTTCTATTGTATATTTTAATCTTCTATCTCTAATAAAATCAAACAGCAAGTTATCTGCCAAATACCTATCTACCTTGGTGAAGTTCCAATTTTTATTTTCTTTCCATCCTGATGCTATCATAGCCTGTGCTGCTTTTAATATATTCTTTATTGCTTTCTCTTCATTATTCTTCAGTCCCTTTTTATTCAAATTTAAAGTTATACAATTCTCTTTGCTCAAATGAACATTCTTGCCTATAATTTTATTAATCTCTTTTATCACTTCACCCCAAAACTTCTGAACAAAAGGACAATCCCACCACATATGCATGTAAAAACCCTTGGATCCATCGCAGTGCCAACATTTAGCTGATAGATTTTTATCGAAAAGTGCTAATTGAGAAGGGGTCCTGTACCATTGCCCTATTAATTTTATCTGTTGATCTTTTATTCTAGTGTGCTTGTTTCTCTTAACCTCTTGTATCCACAATTGTATATCTTTGCTTGTTAAATTTAGATCTCTTCCCCAAACTCCTTTCAAAATGTCTATGATTTTAAACTGATGTTCTAATATTACTCTCTATATAAATCCAATAATACCTTTGCCTTCATTTAGCATCTTTTTGATGATCCTCTCCAATGGTGTTAAATTATTTTCCTTCATATTTTTAACTATATCCTTTAACAGTTTGTTAATTCCAACTGCATGGACCCAATATAATATGCTACTTTTTAGGATTTCCTATCAATAGCAATAGCAAGTACATTTCTATACTGCTTATCAGTGCACTTAAGCACTCCCTAAGCAGTTTTACAAAGTGTAAGCTAATTGCCCCCAACAATCTGGGTACTCATTTTAGCGACCTTGGAACAATGAAAGCCCGAGTCAAGCTTGAGTCCTGGCTGGTATTGAACTCACAATCTTATGGTTTGTGAGTGAGTGGCTGCAGTACAGGCATTTAACCACTGCACCACCAGGACATATTTTACTTTTACAAATGAAGTTCACATCACCTCCCCACCCCCAAAGCACACTGTCTTTATGATTGGTTTACAAATGTAAATAGTACTGGACTTAGTAGAATGGTACTGACATCACATGAACTTGCATTGTATGTTTATATGAAAAAGGCTGCCATCAGTATATAAAATTTGTATCTATAAATATTTTGGCTTCTGGAAATAGTTTCACCATGCAGCCTCCCAAACCAGAGAGATTATGAAACTAAATTTCATATTACATATGTGTCTTCAGGAATTATTGCTATAAAGTGGAATTATACCCATTTCAAACAGAATGTAAATAAATAAATTAGATTTTCTTATTTCATACTCTAATATTTGCATCTTCTGTAAGAGTTTTCTTGGATAAATGCCACATCAGCTTTCATCTGTTTAATTATTTGAAGATTTTGCCTCTTCTTCTGAAAAGTCTGTGCTGTATTTATTCATATAACATGACATGTCACAATATTATAATGATTATCCCGTTGCTTTATCCATGGTCCATAATACCATCTGGTACAAAGCTAGCCTTCTCGTTGCATGTGCACCATCTGGAACACCATCCATCTACATTCTAATTATGGTACAGATGAGATTTTCTTTTCTACAGAAACACCATATTGGCTGTATCCTTCACTGATTGCTTAATTTGGAAAAAGAATACAATGTAAATAGTGTACAACGGAATCTGAATCTTGGCATATTAAATTATTTTTAGTTGTTATGCCCCCCGGTGAGGCATTTGAGATAACTACAGTATCAAAAAAGCTGCAAAAATAATCTAGAGGAGCTTTCACTGTGCATTATCCATTGCCTCACTATTATACACATATTGGACCAAACACTAGTTTCATTCACACTTTAGATATTCTGCACTGTTAACAACAACAACAACAACAACAACGGTGTGTTGTAGTGGTGACACAAAGTACCACATGCCTTTTAATGGGAAAAATATAAGATAATGTTTAAATATATTTCTATCTATAATGTTTGGCTCCATCAGTGTAGAAACCTTAGTTTTCAGATGCTTTGGATTTGAATTCCAAGAAGTCTTAGCCAGCATGACAAACTGCAAGGGTCAATTTACAAGCTGTATTTCAAATCACGTGGGGTGCAGCTCAAAATAAGAACTAGCCCAGTTAATCCATGTAAATTTATAACAATTTAATTCATTTGAAGGGAACGACTTGTTCATAAAAACTGTTGGAGGGTGTATTTACACTGTAGAAATAATGCACTTCAACACCACTTTAAGTGCTGTAATTCCATCCAATGGAATCCTGTGATTTATAGTTTTATAGTACCTTTAGCCTTCTCTGACAATGAGTGCTGCTGCCTCACTAAACTACAAATCCCAGGATTTTGTAGGATGGATCCATGACAAAGTGGTGTCAAACCAATTCATTTGTATGATGTAGTTATCCCTTGGTGAGGGGCTTTTTGTGGTGGATAAGCAGTGTGTGATAGGGATATAAACATATTCAAAAATATCCCTCCCCATGGGCAAAAATGCATTTTTAAAATGTTGAGAAACCCTGATGAGAAGAATGTTAGACTTATGAGAGTTTTTGAAGCTCGCATGTGGTTGTTTTGTACAGAAAACAGCATTTTCTATGCAGAAAGCAATATTTATTCACAAAAAATATTTCCTACACCAAAAATGCTGTAATATGGGATAGATTCTGCGTAAAATTTGCACATGGCTGATTTGCATTAAAAAAAAACATTTTCTGTTCAGGAAACAGCATTTGAAGTGCAGGAAATAATCTTTCTCCATAAAAATATTATTTTATGTTCAGGAAATGCTATTTTTTTTGTGTGAAATTTGCACATAACTCTTGAATTGTGAATAGGCTTTGAAACCTGTCTGGTTTTCAAAGACTTTGTTTCAGCAGAAAGAGAATTGTTAAAATTGCTTATTGCTTCCTTTCAGAAGAAACTTAGGGCCAAAACAGACAGCCCTTAAGGGGTGGCATCATCTTGTCCCTTTGAGTGCTGGATCAGGTCTGTGGCAGCCATACGCCATGGTTCTGATCTGGCATTTTTCCTGCCCCAAAAGAAGTGGCAAAATGAAAAAGGGCACCCTTGCTGCTGCCACGGTGGCTTTTCCACATTTTGGTGGTGCGGCAAATGTAAGCACCATGCTGCTGAAATGGCATGAATATATGCAGTCAGCTGTGTGGCTTCCAGATAGTGTGGGGATGGTGTCAGAGGATGCAGTGTCTAAACATCACATTTAGGAGTTTATCACACTAGTGAGATTCTGTGGGGAAATGGGAGTTAAACAAGATTTAAACCAAAACAAAATACAATAACGAAAAACCCCGGAAAGTTTATCACATAATGTCACAGTTACCATGAAATAATGCAAAGTTAATCCAAATGTAAAGCAAACAAAACCGGTAGCTTTTTACTTTTGGAACAACCCGAAAGTAAAAAAAGCTGCTGTTTTTCTTTGCTTTGGATTCAGATTAACTTCACGTTATTTCACTTGGGCAGTCCCTAGTATAATAAACTAGCCAAATTTCCAAGTTTGGTTTAAATTCAAATGGACCTTAAATTGCATTTAACTCCCATTTTCCTGCGGGATCTCCCCTAATGTGATAAAGGCCATAATGCTGTCCCTAACCTAGCACTTACTGCTGATCTGTTTTGCCCCTTAATGAAGAATTACATTCTCAGTATTTGACCTATGCACTGTTTCAGAAGAGCTGGGACTATGACTTAGGGACCAAATATCTTTTCTTGATTCATGCTTTCCCACAGTAGTCTCTCACATGCACAAGTGGAATCCACATTGTTATAAATATAATGCTGATCTTTCAAGCTCTAAATAGTGTTCATTCAGGATATCCTATGGAATGCTATCTTACATATAAATCACCCTGGACTCTTGTCATCATTAATGTTGTCTAAAAAGTTCTGAACATATGACTACCTTTCATACCTCAAAGAAGGTAGATGGACATGCTTAGTACAGAAAAGAGATCTTTTCGGGCTCATTTCAAAATGAAGGACCTGTATAGGTCTCTGAGGTCTTGCACAACAGCTTGCAAACTGATATAAGAAGGACACAAGTAGTACGGCTGGATGAACTACATGTGAAAGGGAGTCCAAGTAGACCACAAGTTGAACATGAGTTAAGAGTGAAATGTGGCAGCTAACAAAGCCAATGCGATTTTAGGCTGCATCAACAGAAGTATAGTGTCTAGACCAAGGGAAGTAATAGTGCCACTCTAGTCTGCTCTGGTCAGGCCCCACCTGGAATACTGTGTCTACTTCTGGGCACCATAATTAAAAAAGGACATTAAGAAACTGGAGCGTGTGCAAAGGAGGACAACTAAAATGATGAAAGGTCTTGAAACCATGCCCTATGAGGAACAGCTTAGGGAGATGGGGATATTTAGCCTGGAGAAGAGAAGGGTAAGAGAGGATATGATAGCCCTGTTTAAATACTTGAAGGGATGTCATATTGAGGAGGGAGCAAGCTTGTTTTCTGCTACTCCAGAGAACAGGTCCCGGAACAATGGATGCAAGATGCAGGAAAAGAGATTCCACCTCAACATTAGGAGGAACTTCCTGACAGTAAGGGCTGCTCGACAGTGGAACAAACTCCCCCGGAGTGTGGTGGAGTCTCCCTCCTTTAAACAGAGGCTGGATGGCCATCTGCGGGGATGTTTTGATTGAGATTTCCTGCATGGCAGGGGGTTGGAATGGATGGCCCTTGCCTCTCTTCCAACTCTATGATTCTGTGATTCTATGAATTTTATATTAAACTATCACTTTACCCCAAGGATAAATAATAATAATAAAATAATAAAGTTTTTATTTTTATCCCGCTCCTTCCTCCGATCAGGGCGGCTTACAACATGGGTTAAAAACATCAATACAATAAAACAGAATAAAATACAAACATATCAAGGCAAACCATAAAAATAACAGACTAAAAGCCCCCATAGCCCAACCTCTTGGCCACGGAAGAGGAGGGAGGCCCACAGGATTTTTAATCGGGGAATGCCTGTTGGAACAGGAAGGTTTTCAAGTCCTTCCTGAATTGGGCCAGGGTGGTAGTCGAGCGGAGCTCAGTGGGCAGCGTATTCCAAAGGGCTGGGGCAGCGATGGAAAATGTCCTCCGTGTTGTGGAGGATAATCTAGCCCCAGGCACCTTCAGTAATTGCTGCCCAGACGTTCTGAGGGTGCGAGGCGGAATGTACAGGGAGAGGCGGTCCTTTAGGTATCCTGGGCCCAAGCCATTTAGGGCTTTATAGGTAATCACCAACGCCTTATATTGAGCCCGGAAGCGAATGGGCAGCCAATGGAGATCTTTCAGCACCGGTGTTATGTGGCTGGTCCTGGAAACGCCAGTGACCAGCCGGGCTGCCATGTTCTGCACCATTTGCAGCTTCCGGGTTTGGTATAAGGGTTGCCCCATGTAGAGTACATTGCAGAAATCCAGTCTCGAGGTTACCAGAGCATGTACAACAGTTTCTAGGTCCCTCTGGGCCAGGTATGGGGGCAGCTGGCGAATGAGCCGAAGCTGATAACAGGTGTTCTTGACCGTCGCGTTCACCTGAGCAGTCAGGTGAAGCGACGAGTCAAGAAGCACCCCCAGACTGCAAACGGAGTCCTTCACAGGGAGTGTGACCCCGTTCAGGACAGGTGGAACCACCACCATTCCTGGACCAGGGGAACCTATCACCAGTACCTCCGTTTTCTCTGGATTCAACTTGAGTCGGTTTTCCCTCATCCAGCCCATTACTGACTCTAGACATGCCACGAGAGGAGAGACGCCATCCTCAGTCACTGCATCAGTCGGAGAAATAGAGAAGATGATTTGGGTGTCATCAGCGTACTGATAACCCCACGCCCCATGTCTCCGGATGATCTCTTCCAGCGGTTTCATGTAAATGTTAAATAGCATGGGAGACAGAATGGCTCCTTGAGGGACCCCAGTTTTAAGGGCCCGCTCATCGGAGCACACGTCTCCCAGCTGCACCATCTGGGACCTCCCAGAGAGGTAGGACCGGAACCACTGGAGCGCAGTGCCCCCGACTCTCGCCTCTGCCAGGCGTCCCAGAAGGATACCATGGTCTATGGTATCGAAAGCCGCTGAGATGTCCAAGAGCACCAACAGGGACACGCTTCCCCTGTCGATGCCCAGACGGAGATCATCGACCAAGGCGACCATGGCCGTCTCAACCCCGTAACCCGCCCGGAAGCCAGTTTGAAATGGGTCTAGATAATCCGTTTTATCCAAGACCGCCTGAAGCTGGATTGCAACCGCCCTCTCAATCACCTTTCCCAAAAATGGCAGCAGTGAAACTGGCCGATAATTATTATATACCAGGGGGTCGAGGGAGGGTTTTTTAATATAGGTTTTACGATGGCCAATTTTAATTCAGATGGAAATTGCCCATCCCTCAAAGATGTATTAACAATCCGGCGTAACAATGTTGTTACCGCCGGTCCCCCCTGGGCCGCTAACCACGAGGGACAGGGATGTCCATTGAGGTTGCATGTACACTGTAAAAATCATGCAATTGGATATCACTTTAACTGTTATGGCTCCATCCTACAAAATACTGGAATTTGTAGTTTGATTGCAAAATGAAAAAGGGCACCAGCACTCTTTGGCAATGAAGTGACCTCACTACAATGAACTGGTTGATATTAATGTTGTTTAACATTCCAAATATTCCAAAGTAGCCAGGAAATTTATGATATGGATTTGGAGAGAGATTTCAAAGAGGAAGATACAGGACTTCGTTATTTATTCAAACTGCCTTGACAGTTTTGACAGTGCATTTTGTCAAGTATATATCATTTTTGGTAGGATTTCCCCCCCTGTATTTTCCAAATGAATCATTATATAGCAATATAACAATTGATAAAAAGCCAGAGGCTTAACAAGATACAAATTCAAACTGAAGGTAGTGAGCTTGATTAAATCCAGTTCCAGCCATGTCCAAGGTGGGTTTGAAGGAACTGCTTACCAGGATGGGATCTACAATGGTGTATTTTTTCTCTGTCAAAGTTTAGTCAGTTTAGTCTAATAAAATATATATTATGCTGCAGTCATTACTATAGAAAGTCTGTCTGAAAGTCGTGTTTGAATAAACTGTTTATAATTATTTACCAAAAAGGTCAATACTTCAATGTGTGAATGCAGTTGCGGATAGAAATTACTTTTCTATTAAATCTAATAATATGTCTCATATCGAATGTCTTAAGACATTCTTTTTGGGAAATGATTGAAGATCTGAAGAAAATAGGTTTTCTAAGATTCTTAAATTAATAAGTGAGATAATGATTAATTAGTCATGTTGTTCAGTGTGTGTGTGTGTTTAGTAAGCTAACGCTGAGGTAGAATAAGTGTTTAAATGAAATGTTAATAAATAAAACATTATTAAAAGTTCATAAAACTCTGTTACAATCTGAAGCTTCAGCAAGCCGCAATTGCCCTTAGTGTGAGTTAAGTTTATTTTATTTTATTTTATTGGTAAATTGTTCCCCTCTGGCAAAAAATCAATAAAATATAAAATTCTCTAATTAACTAGGAACTCAGACTAAGTGGCCTTTCTTTTTACACTTGAAATCATTATAAAGGTGGGGAAAAGCCTGGAGAAATAATTTTATCAGAAGAAGCAATATGTAGAGCACAAGATTTTTAATTTTTTTAAAAAAGAAAACATTAATTAATTGGCTGCCTCTTGGCATTGGTATTTTCCCCCTAAGATAGAGAATGCTCATCAAAGCAATCTGCCATGGTCAGACTCCATGAGAAGCATTTCTCTGAGGATTGGGCTGTCAGTTTGCTTTTGTGGATGTTTGAGGCATGTGTTTCTTTTGCCGACATCCATATATCAAAATATGTAACAGAATTTGGATAGAAAATTACTGCTATTCTGTTGATCCACAAATCTTGTCTTTAGTTGGATGAAATGAAGCAGACAGGTTCCTTTCAGTGGTCTGGATGGATCATTTTCTGAATAATATATCCAGTTGTCCCACTGGATATTTGCAGAGGGAGACCTGTATTGATTGGGGGAATCATTCCATGTGTGCTCTGGAAATAATTCAAAAAGCCTGGATTATTTTGATAATCACCTCCCAGATTTCTAAAATAATCAGAAACTAAATGTGACTTAGATTCAAATAGATTCATCCCCATTTCAGCATCCAACCTGCATTTCAGACACCAGCCCTTTAATCGACTGGATGTCATGTTAGGACTTCCTGTATCTTATATAAATTGTTGTTAATGTGCTCAGAAATATTTTTGTGGCAATTAGTACCACAGGAAATGAAATTTCCATAATTTTAGTGCTCAACACAGAAGCAAGCCAGTCTCTTCTACTGCTTGAACATTTGTCTCACTATATGTGGAGAAACCACTTTTATTTCTTTTTCTCTGTGTTTTTGGAATATATACTAAGAACTACCTACTGAGATGACCATTTATTGCATGAATGCTTATGCTTAAATAAGTAAGTAAAGTCCTATTGATCCAAGGAATATTCTCTAGTTAGAATTAACAGGATTTAGGCCTAATAAAACCAACCCATTGAATCAATATAGCTTGCATAAGTGTTGGCTTGCCTAATTATCATTGCTGTGGATATACTCTGGTTCAAATTAAGAATAGGATTTAATCCTTAGGTTCGAAGAAGCCATAAAAATGTTTGTGTGCATGTTGTTGATGTTGCCACAGACCACCATAGCTACCACTCAAGAAACTGAGACAGTCTTACTATACAAATAGCCCAAATCCTATATGACGTGTTACATTACATACATTTACATATACCTATCTAAATAGGATGCTGGGGGGAAAAAGAGCTGCTAAACAAAAACCCTTGACTGAATAGCAAAGGTGTGTACTGGGACCAATGAGCACTGGTGAACAACATACATCAATAGCCATCACACACCAATGTATTTTGGGCACTTCTCCAGCTCTGCTATGTAGCAATATAGCAGCAGACCTCTAATGGATATGGACCTTATGCAACTGCACAACTCTAATTCCCACAGACTGCAGTTATTTGGTTAAAGCTTAAGAAAATAAGGAGGAAAAGCATAAGGATAAATACAAAGGAAGAAAGCACTTTGATAAATAGCATGCAGGATTGTTTCAGCTGACTTGAGAAGACTATTTCACTTGACTGTGAGAAGAATCAGATAATTTGAAAGCCATGGGGCTTAATGGATTTTTTTAAAAAATATCTTTGTTATTTATTTCCATTAGAAGAGCATGTCATAGGTGCTTCTGACCATGGTTTGGAACAGAGCTTAGAAATGGAAGTTTTTAAATTAATTTGTTGGTGTTATGTATTAGAAACTTGGAGAGTAATTTATTGTAATTGAAATAAGCTGCTTAATTTATTGAACAGTAATTTTTCAGTTACTTAAAATCCTAGTTTTTGAAACACAATAGAATTGACAGAAAATGTCAGTGGAGTTGTGACGATTGTCCTCTAAAGACAAATTTTGATATTGGGTCCTTCAAAACTCCTCTTTTGTCATTTTAAATTAGGGCTGTATATAGTTCAGATCTAAGTTCTGAGATCTGTATCAAGAAGAAATTTGATCTAGTTTCCAATTTGTTCCAGCCAGCTAAAACAATTTCAACAGAAACCCAGATTAAATCACAAATGTCTGTCTGGAAACAAAGGTCTTTGCCAGCTAAAGTAAGGGCAAAGTGGACTTGTTGGCCCAAAACACATGGGCCAAAACAAGTGGCTTCCAGTCACTTTGGGTGTGTGGCATTGATATAACACATGCCCCCAAAACGCCACAAAAAGGATCCACTTTAATCCATCCATTTAATCCAATTGTAAAAGTAGTATCTTCAAGAATAAAATATTTGTATCAGAAAAAAAAATCCCTAAAGTACTAGTTTTCCAGAAGTCATGAGTTTCATGAACAGAATATAGAACTCATAGGAGTTGAAATGCTATCTTGCAACATTGTGATAAGTGGAGGATCTATATGTTAATCATTCAAAAAGTATTTTCTTTTGATTGTTGTTGTAAGCTGATGCATTTGTTTTGTGTCTCACTGTAGGGCTTTGGCACAGCTGGAGTAAACAGAAGCCAGTATCCAGTGGGGAGCTTGAGGCCACAACACTCCTTGTTCTTTTTGTAAACAGTTTAGAAGATAATGCCTTAAAATTAGCTAGTTGTCACAATTATGCTTCACAAGTTTTATTTTGAAAACATACTTTTTGTGTTCACTTTCTCTATTTTTCAGTCATATAACAAGGTATTTTGATACTACATGGAAACATTTCACATAACTTGAAATCTATCCTCATACATAAATATCAAAATCAACAAACAAATAAACAAATGTGAAAGTATATGGGCAAACACTGACAAGAATACATACATTTGAGATGTGTTTCTGTGAGATGGGAATAGACCATAGGGACATATCATCGATCAAGGTCAGGTTAAGCAGACAGTACAGAAATAATTGCAACAGACTTTATATCTCAATCAGGTTCTTCTCTCACTAGGCTTAGCTCTAATTCTCACAGGCACTTTTAATACTGAAATAGTATAAGATGACTTTATTTGTCACATGCCTTTTAAAAAAAATACCTTCCCTCAGCCAATACTGAAAGATTATGGGGATTATAAAAACACTTGGAGGCCCACAGGAACCCACCTCAGCCTTGAACTCTGGAGTCCAGTGATAGCTTACAGGAGAAGAAAGCCGATCTATTCTTTGTTACCCTTCAGTGTAAGCAAAGTGGAGTGATGGAGTAGCTACTGGAGGAACAGGAGGCTGGTAATAAATTCTTCCATCTCATCCTACAAAATGTTTTATCTTAAACTCTAGCTTGCTTCTCTGTCTGAATAATTTTGCTGTTTTATTTTATTTATATCCTGACTTTGTCCCAAAATGGAACCGAAGCCAGCACACAAGAAAAGATAAAAATAAAATGCAATTGAAATAACATAGCACAATAGTTAGAAATACTTAAAAAAAAGTATGCAATCTAGGATCATGGTACAACACATCCCTTAAAAGAGGTTTCTGCTACGCCCAGTTAAAGGCTTTTTAAAAATGAAGGAGTCTTTGACTGCTGGTACAAAGAGATCACAGAGGGAACAACCTGGCTTCCCACAGAAGGGAACTCTGTATTATGAGAGCAGCCACCAGGAAGGTTATCTCATATATCATCACCAACAATACATTTGACAATGTTGAGACAGAAAAAGCTGTCCCTGAAGATGTTACATTTGGAGTAGGTTCATATAGATAGATATGGTCTTTCAGATAGTCGTGATCCAAGCTGTGTTTTATAGATCATGACCAGCATTTTGAATTGAGCCCAGGAATAGACTAGTGAAACTGTTTTAGCAAGAGAGTTGAAAGAGGCATAGTTCCTCCACATTTCTTTAGAGTGATAGATTGAGACCATTTGTCAGCTAATGTGTATTTGTCTGGGGTCCCTTTTATCACCTTCTGGCCTGCTAGGCATCCAACTTATAACCACAGTGAAAACCAGTAATATCAACTCTAATTTTATACATTCTTAAGTATTGGAGTCTCAAGATAGTTATGTAGGACAATGACTGTTAATCTTTTAGGTTATTTATTGTATGCAATCATAGATAAACACACACTGCTTAAGGAGAAGCACAACACAGCCATGTCAGTGGATACATTACTGTCATTACATCACATTACATGTAAGGTAGCAAAAATCCATTACATTCAAGTATATGGCTGGCCAGATGTTCCACTTTCATAATGACTGAACCTTCATCTCTGTATCTGTAGTAGGCTTCTCTACAATTGCACACAAAGGAACATTGCTATCTTAAACAATATACCTCATCCATTTATTCACTAAGGAATAACTAATTGCATCTCAACTGTTGAGGAACTGTACATCTCTAAACAGGCATTCAAGAGACTGGTATCCTTGGGCATTCTTATTTCCAAAATTATCCCCTACAATGTGTAGAATAAGGTATGTGTCATTGAAACAATTTAGTTCCAGGCATTACATTTCCAGGACTCAAAGTTCATGACCATATCTACATGGCCCATATCAAATACAGTGCACCCACGTCATACGTGAGCACATTATACACTGCTTTCAGCATATCGCAAGCATGAAAGCAGCAACGGAGAAGGCACCGCATGCCAGAAGAATTAATCGTGCACACCCATGGTGTGTGTGTGTGTGCAACTGCGCTGCCACACCACCATGCCACCGCGAGCATGAACCCCATTACTTCTAATGGGGCTCAAGCATACGTAGAATTTCTTTTACACAGGGTGTGTGTGTGTGTGTGTGTGTGTGTGTCCGGATGGATCCCCCTTGTAAAAGAAGGGACCACTGTAATATGTCCCTGCACCTACCCCAATCTGCATTAATACTAAGCCCTACATTCCCAGCAAATGGAATCTGATATTTTGCAGAGCTGTCTCGGCTTCCTATGGCAGACTACCTAAGTATGCACTCATCTGACAATAGCAATTAATCCAGCATGCAGGACCTACAACAAGAGCTTGAAAGCTAACTTTTAAAAACAAAGAAATAATGATATATCAAAGATATCCCTAACTAAGGAGTGGTAGGATGGTGCTTGATGTCACAGAGCATTATTTTATGACCGTTCAGTCATGGCTGGCAATGAAAATGTCATTGCGTATGTTTTTCTTAAAGTAAATTTCCATGTTCTTGCGTCACAGCTTCCTGTCCTGTCTGAACAACGGAGAGTTGGGATGGGGACTGGAGATTTGGGAGACCCAGGGTCAAGTCTCCATCAAGACAATTAATTCACTGGCTGAACCTGGCCAATCATTCACTCTCTCAGCTATTTAATGGAGTTGTTTGGTGAGAAGGAGACATAGGCGGGTTACAGACCGCTGCTTTGCGGCGGTCTGCCGCCGCCACCATTTGCTCTGTGCAGGAGCTGCAGCAGCCACACTGCGCGGCTCCCGCACGGACCAAAAAAGAAGCTCCAAAATGGAGCTTCTTTAAGCGGTGCCTCTATGACGTCGCAAGGCGCCAGGGGCGCACTCGCGACGTCATAGATGCCGCGACACGTGCGAACGCACAGCATCCGATACATAAATATGGCGGCGGCCTTGTGGAACGGCCACCGCCATATTGTACGTACAGAATACGTACTAGGGTTAGGGGGGTGCGGAAGCACCGTCCCTTCCTAACCCTAGTACGTATTCATTACGTACTAAATGGCGGTGTGTAACCCGCCATAGGCACTGCCTGGAACTCATTTAGATAAAACGAAGTTTGTTTTAGTTTTTAAAAATAGCTAGGTCAAAGTAGTGAGAGAAGGGTAAGGGTGACGACTTAGTTCGAATGTTGGAGTGAAGGATAAGTGTTAGTAAGGAGAAAAGAGAATTAGTAAAAGGGGGAGAAAGGGAAGAGAATAAGAGGTTTTAAGCAGAGAAGGGACAGTGAAGA
This sequence comes from Sceloporus undulatus, assembly GCF_019175285.1. Classification (NCBI taxonomy): domain Eukaryota; kingdom Metazoa; phylum Chordata; class Lepidosauria; order Squamata; family Phrynosomatidae; genus Sceloporus; species Sceloporus undulatus. The sequence continues at coordinate 52,505,572 of NC_056524.1, read as the reverse complement.
AAGAAAATGAGAAAATGTGAGAAGGTCTAAGAAGAATAACTGATGGAAATAAGAGTAGAAGTGCTGAAGACTAGAAGATTATTTTGGGGAAGGTTTGAACATTATATGCTGAATTTCTTACTTTGTATGAATGTATATAGGATTATATGTTATTTTGTATGTATGCTTAATATATATGTTTTTTTCTAAGTTAATAAAACTTTATTAAAAATGGTGTTAGTGCTTTTTACATCTTACACTTTGATTCTTTACTAGTACAACTACTTTGGTTTAGACCTTTTTTGCTTTTGTTACTGGAAACATTTGTAGTTTTTAACATTGGGTTGTTATATTGAATAGTTTCAATTTCATATTCATATTTCCAGGGTGTTAACCCATTTAAAAAGAAACAAAAATGTGCAGGTATGAAAGTTAAACTCATTAGAGTTCAGGTTTCATCAGCAGAACAGCAAAAGTGTGAGTCAGACTTTTATTTTAAGTCTGCCTTCCTAAAGAATAAAGACTTACTCCAAAAAATAACAAACATACTGTTTGTAGTTTAAAAATAATAATAACTTTAATGAATAAATACATTAAAAAACTAAATCCTATCCTAACTGGTGTTAATATAGCAGGAAGAGACTGTTACTCCATCTTAGACTGAGATGAGACAATTACTGTACTGAGAAAATACTGTTTAGAATCTTGAGAGAGAGTCTGTTAAACATTATCTAAGACTGAGTGACGGAAGTCACATGTTTAGATAGAATGAGATAGATAGAGGGAAGTCCTTGTATATCTAGGGAGGGAAAGGAGAATGCAATACATACATTTTCCAACATGAACTCTACAGACAGTTTTGGCTGTTGGGACATAATGACGCGTTACAGACCGCCCCTTTGGGGCAGCCTGTAGGCGCTCCTTTCCCCGCTGGATCGGAGCCTCAGCTGCCAGAGTGGCAGCCTCCAAGGCTCCGTTCCTCCGCTTTCCAGGCCGCAGGGAAGTGGCAAAAGGCTGCTTCCCTGCGGCCTGGAAAGGGGTGTCCTTGGGGCTTCAAGCCCCAAGGACACCCGGTGGTGGCGGGGAGGAGGAAAAAGGGGCCACTCAGCCCCTTTCTCCCTTGCGTCGCTGGCGCAGCTGTCTAAAGGCTGCGCCAGTGACGCAAATCGCGGAAGGAGCTCTGTTTTGGAGCTCCTTCTAGCGCCACGAAAAGGGCGCTCTATGCGCACTTGCGCGGCACAAAGATGTCACGTCCGCGCCGCTCCATTTGGAGGCGGCACGTTCATGACGTCGTCATGGTGGCCCCTATGTGTATAGGGTGCCGCCATTTTGTATGTCCTGGGGACGTACTAGGGTTAGGTGCATGCGTAAGGCATGCACTTTCCCTAACCCTAGTACATCCCCAGGACATATTTTACGCCTGTGCAGAACGGGCCAATGAAAACATAAAAGAAATGTGAACAAATATTGGTCCAACAGCTATCCACAAACCCATGGTTTCCATTGTGCATTTCTTATTATTCTCAGCTACCCTACTTCTTTGTTCTTCACAGTGCAGTATAGATTTTTTTTCCCTCTAAAACTTTGTTATATTGAAGTCTCACCTCTTGACCTGTATCAGGTACATAGCACAATGATGGATCAATGCCATCACAAAACAACAGCTCAGCAAATATTACCTGCACAGAATAAACTGCATTTTGTGATATTCTGCAACACATTTTTACAGAACCCAGATAATTCTTCCTTTTGACTCTACCACTTATGAATAGCCTCAAAGGGACTTCTGCAATAATCACAATACTTTGCACATTAGGTCCTGAATCTTATTGTTCATCTTAGCTAGAGTAGATCCATTTAATCAATGACATTTACAAAAGTTTTGACTGACTGTTAAAAAAATGAATCAATGAGTTTAATCTAGTTGGGGCTACTGATAGGATAGAGGCCTAAGACTGAAAATTGTAATGCCATAGCCATTCCACAACTATTTCCACAACCATTGTGGAAAACAATGGTTTTCCACAAGAACATTCCTGGTATTAAAATTGAGTGTATACATCACTATTTTTCCAGCATCCATTTTATATACAGAGAAGAAAAATAATTTCTTATTAGGGTACGATGCAGTATATATGACAAAAGTTTCAAAAGAATTATGTTATACTTTAAAGGAAGGAGCAAATAGGGCAGCTGGCAAATAGCACACATCTTGTGTGCTGTAATTCTCAATGAGATGATAGTTATTCAACACCAGCTGTTCACAGTACAGCAATGACTGTGGACCAATTGACCAGGGATTATTGCTTCCTCCCTACTTAAGGTGAAGTGTTTTCATATTCTATCACTACCACTGATGAAGGGCCATGTGGGGAACAGTAGCAAGTGTTGCATAATAAAATAGTTTCTCAACTAGAGGTACCTTTTTAAATTGACCTATATATTTTTTTTCCATCTAAAACTGGTCAGGAAAATGACTCTGGCTGTTCCAGTGGTGATGCTCTCTTTAAGTATATCAACCTTTTAAATTAATTTGACATACAGAAGTATGATGCCTTTTAACTAGGTTGGCAGAAGGGGAGACAGAAGGTTGAAAGGGGGAAATACTAGACATATCTCTGCTGTCACACATGCTACAGGGGACAGGGCAGACTACTGATGAGGTTTCTGTATCTCTGTACTACCTAGGTAAGGTTGTAAACAGCTGAGTAACAGTTTGTGCATATTTATATAGATGAAGGCCTGGATTTTTACTGCCTTATCTCTAGTGATTTCAACAAGTTTTAATTATTTTAAATCCATTAATACTGCATTCTAGAACCATACAAACTCTCTCAGTCATTGCATACTATTTGTATTGTATTGATTTATATATGTTGAGTGCTAAACTGAAAGAAATGGGTGGAAGCTGGTAAGATTTGACTGCAATCCACAGAACCTACCCAGTTTTGCTTCAAAAACTCCAATTTAATGGGTTTATAGTTTTGGTCAGCGCTGATGTTTGTAGATTCAGAGTCTTCCTGTGTACAGAACATATTGAAAAGGATTGAGATATAAGATCAGGGCTATTAGTGGGGGTATAAGGTTTGGAAAAACAGAGACCAAAAGGACTGAGGAATGCCTACATTTTATAAAGATGCGCATAAACATTGGAATACCTTTCTGATAGTTTGAACCTTTGGGCAATATAGATGTGGAGGCAGCCAACCTCTCATGGTATCACTGCAGGTAAAGCAGGTGTGTGTAACAAATGCGTCCCATTTTAACAGTGCTGATTGTTTCAGTCTCATGCCTATTGCTCCCACCTGTACTCAAACTGTGCTCAACTTTGTTTGCAATGGAAATGTAGGATGGCACGAGGCAGATTGTCCAAGTCAGGTGCAAACTGGAGATTACTGGATGCTGAATGAGTAAACAAATGGAATTGTTTTCTAGGTGAACAAAGCATTATCACCGCTGGATCCTGAAAAGCAAAGTTGATTGTGCAGAGTGGAAATACTCACTATTGGTTTCAGACAATGGCAAAGGTTGAAGTTGTGTTTTTCCATTTGTTAATTTGCAGCTGTGGCCTTTCATTGGAGCTGACTTTTTTCAAGTTCTTATTTTAATACAGGAGGACTAAAGGAAACATGCATGTAATGAAAGTTGAATAGCATCAGCATTCAGTCATATGCTGTATCTCATTTCAAATCTCACTATGTCGTCAATGAAAAACCCTTATGTCCTGCTCAGTTTATTAACTTTTTAAAAGTATTCTCAATTTTTTTAACTATTATATTTTAGAGTGTTTTTGCTCTATCTTTAATAACTAATGTAAGTATTCCAGAATGTGAAACGAACTCTTCTACAAAATGTATTTAAAGATTCTAATACAATACAAGCTCCTTTGGATGTTTGTAAAACCCCATGTTGTTTGTAAGATGTTAGGAAGGATCGAATTAGGGGAATTTACGAGAGGCGTGTCCTAACAACGCACGCAGCGGGATCGGGTCCCTATGTGTATACCAGAGGTCATCTAGTCCAACCTCAAGAAACAGAGACTCGAATGCCAAAGGAGGTGCAATTAAAATATAAACATTTATTAAAGCCACACAACAAAGGGGATCACACACGCACACACACATTCAATGCTAAAGTAAGAGAGGAGTGAGTTCGGGAGTAAAGGAGAAAGGATAGAGGCACTGTTGGGATATTTACCTTAGGAGTCTTCTGCAAAGCGACCGATGTGAGGAATAGTGAATGGTGAGACACGGCCGCGGGAATGGGAAAAGCAAGCGGCGACCGTTGTGGCTAGGAACTGAGTTCCAGCGGGCAAAGCTAACTAGAGGCCCGAAAGACAGCGAGCTTGGCTTCGCTCAAGTGATTTCAGCAGAGCCCAAGGCTCAAGGATCGCAAGCTTGGAGCAGGCTCCTTCAACAAGCAAGGTATCAGGTTTGGAACTCAAAGCTCAACAAGCCCACTGGAGGGTTGGAAGTGGGGTCCTTTTATACCCCTAAACATAACCTCAGGCTATGGCAGCCTGGCGAACAAAGGTTTGATGACTTTGTCTTTGTTTAAGCTGAAACTTACACAATGGATACACAAAGAAGAGGTCTGGCACTTTTCAGGGGGAGACAAATATCTTGATGGCAGAGATGTTAAGTTAATCACTCGATCATTGAGAAGGAGGCTACCTCTATTGTCCTCTCTTCTCTGGGTAGCTTGCGAAACTAGTATGGCAACTCCCAGAACTGCTTGCTGAAAGGTTTAAATTCTACCTTTTTCCTCAACCAAGCTTAGCAAGACAGCTGGCTACGTGGTCAACTCGCTTTTAGGGTAATGGCGGCAGCGATGGGGTCAGTCAGAGGTCATAGATTTAGATCTCATGGCACCCAAAATTTATATAAAACCAAACTTGGTAACAAAGGCACATTACAGACCGCCTGAAAGCAGCGGTCTGCCGCCGCCTCCATTTCCGCTGCCAGGAAGCTGCAGCCTCCAAACGGGGAGGCTTCCCGGTGGCGGAAAAAGAAGCCGCAAAAGTGTCCTTTTTTCACTCCACGAATGCACAAATGGTGCACATGTGACTTCTCAAGGCAAGGGGGACATGTGGACGCTAAGCGTCCAGCACGTAAAAATGGCCGCGTCCATGTGTATAGGGTGTCGCCATTTTTATGCCCTCATCATGTGCTAGGGGTGAGGCCGGTATGGATGCTAGGTCCTCGGCCAACCCCTAGCACGTGACGGGGCGGCGCAAAGGCCCATGCGGAATGGACCAAAGAGTACTGTGGTAAATCTCCATCCAGAAAGTCAATGTTATGGCAGATGCTCTGGATCTTACATGCTGGTATCATCTTCAGCTGAATGGCTTCTCATTCACAATAACAGAAGCAAAGCAAAAGAAATTGCAGCATATCCATCTACCAGAAGGAAAAATTACTAAGCAATAATAGCAAAAGGACATTGCAAAGATGAATTCAGACTAATAAACCTTCATCCCAACTGTATTAAATGCAAAAAGGAAATCGGATTAGAATAGTATTAAAGTAGCAGTTAAGAGTCACTACACATCAGGAAATGAGCAAGCTGAATTTCCACTTGCCATGCTATCTCATATGCATTAAACATCCTTCATGGTTTAGTGTGCATTTTGCAATAACAATAATTTATTAAAAGCACATTTCACTTTAAAAATGAGATTCACATGGAATTCATCTATGTTGTTATAGATACTCTGTTCCTTTTTAACTATTCTCCAGTATTATGCAAGTAAGACAGTGTCCTAAGAGAGGATTCTTAACATGCATTCCCAATCATTGCAAAATGCTACTTTAAAACTGCTGTAATTGGAATGATAGGTTATATTGAAGATAAATTATGACCTGGCATCCTATTTTGCAATTACAAAGTTGTAAGATAGGCTTAAGATCTCATAACTGTCTGGTATTCACATTATTAGTGGCAGTAGTACAGTGGACCCTTGTTATATGCTGGGGTTTGGTTCCAAGATCCCCTGTGTATAACAAAATCCATGTATGTTCAAGTCCCATTAAATATAATGACATAGCAAAATGGGTGTCTGTTATAAAAATGGAAAATTAAGGTTTCATATTTGAAATGTACACCTTTTTTTGAACATTTTCAAACCATGGTGTGATGGCTGGATCTCCTCATCCTCTGAGAACTCACCTTGGCTGGCCATGACAGATAGGTTCTCCTGGCCCGGGGATGGCGGTGGTTCCACCTGTCCTGAACGGGATCACGCTTCCCATGAAGGACTCGGTACGCAGTCTGGGGGTGCTCCTTGACTCGTCACTCCACCTTACATCTCAGGTGGACACGACGGTCAGGAGCACCTGTTATCAGCTTCGGCTGATTCGCCAGCTGCGTCCCTACCTGGGCCAGAGGGACCTTGAAACGGTAGTACATGCTCTGGTAACTTCTCGACTGGACTTCTGCAACGCGCTCTACATGGGACAACCCTTGTACCAAACCCGGAAGCTACAACTGGTACAGAATATGGCAGCCAGAGTGGTCACTGGCATATCCAGGGCCAGTCATATAACACCAGTGCTTAAAGATCTGCACTGGCTGCCTATTCGTTTCCGGGCACAATACAAGGTGTTGGTTATAACCTATAAAGCCCTAAATGGCTTGGGCCCAGGATACCTAGAGGACTGCCTCTCCCCATATAATCCGCCCCGCACACTCAGAACATCTGGGCAGCAGCTATTGAGGGTCCCAGGGACTAGATTGGCCTCCACATCCAGGAGGACCTTCACCATCTCGGCCCCGACCCTCTGGAACTCGCTACCCGGAGAGCTCCACTCGGCCACCTCACTGGCCCAGTTCAAGAAGGGATTAAAGACCTTCTTGTTCAAATTCATTCCCCGGTACAGGGTCCCGCTAGACTCCCCCCCCCCCCTGACAGTAGTGCCAAGCTGGCCAGAATTGGTTTTAATGTGAGTTCAATTGTAAATGTTTTTATTATATGTATTATGTTTGTATAATGTTGTACACCGCCCTGATTGCAAGAAGGGCGGTATAAAAATAAAACTTTTATTATTATTATTATTATTATGAAAGCTAACATTACAGTTCTGTTAGGTTCTGGGGAAGAGATAGACTGCAACACTTAATTGCAGGTTTCTTTTGTTTTTCTATACTGCTCTCCCTGGTATGCAAGTAGCCAGAAGATATTTCAACCCAACTGAAAACAAATGCATAAAATTGATTAAAACAAGACATTTTTGTACTATTGAAAAAAACAACAAAGAGCAATTTCAGTCAAATTGGCAATCCCCAGTATAATTATATACTAGCCAATCATTTAACTAGTAAATCCAGGCATCCATTCTGAAGGACACATTTTCAGTGCACATACCTTACCATCTTACCATATCCTGATACTTTGCACTAATTTGAATTATTTATTATATTAAATGGGAAAATGTGTAGCTTAAAAACATTGCTAGTTGTTATATTTATTATTATTTTTCTTAGAAAATAAAATAATAATCAGTTGTAAATCTTCCATGTTGCTTCTTTCACATGAACAAGAGTCACATAATACAAAAGTCAAGAAGCTCAACACACATGAAATAGTCAAAAGTCACAGATAAATATGGATATTGTCTCAGTGTCGGTACCTCTTCCTGTTTCCACCCCCCCCCCAAAAAAAAGAAAGATCAGGTAAGGAAGGATGGTGCAAAGGGAGAACAGTTAGGGACTTACCTGTGATTTCATGTTCCAAGTATTTTGTCACTTACTTGCTTAGTTTAGGAAAAGATCAAAGACATCTGCTTCTTTACCAATAAGCAATTTCCTCTAATTATGTCTGGAAAAGTTGCTATTTTACTTGTATTATATTATTTTGCCTAGAACATCTGCCTGTTGCCAAGGTATAGGTATTTAAAACTAATGATCTCTCTCTCACACACACTACTTGGTGTAGATGTGTTGGTTTTAGACTGTTCCAGAGTCCTTGCTATTGGAAGGCAGTCTGTTAAAGCTAATCAAAAGTAAGGTGAGACAAATAGAAGATTGTGTGCTTGTGTTGTAATCAGATTTACAACTGATTATTCATTTATTTTTCTAAAAACAGAAATGATCTATAGAACAGATATCAATATTTTTAAACTACATGTTTACCAGCATGTGATAAAAAGAAGGCAGAACACAAGCCTTGAGAAGATCCACATCAATACCTGGGAGGCAGACAGAGCAGAGAGAATTATACCTATGGGTTGGGGATGAAGGCACTCTGATGAAATTTGAGGCACAAATAAGAACACTTTTCCTCAAATGAAGTTTTTCTTCAGTCACCAAATTTCTAGCATAGCAGTAACTTGAAACATCAGCCATACATTAAGAAAAACAATTTAGGAATCCAAACAAAAGAGGCAGGCAAAGATACAAATGCAAAGATAAACACAACAGATGGTTCTTGGGATGAACAATTTTCAGAATCTCACATTCTGGAATGCTAGAAATTTGGAGATTGAAGGAAAATTAAATGTTCATGAAAATTCTTTTTTGAGGGACAATGTCATCATCCCACCCCCCCCCCCCCCCCAAGTTATACCATTGGGTCCTCCAGCTACGTTTTCCCACATTATGATGAGTGGTGGTATTTTCTGCTAGATAACTATGGCCCTAAACAGACGGCACTTTGTGCCAGTCTGGGGCCGAAAGTTGGGAAAGATAGGGCTAGGCGTCCACACATGCCCAGCCCTACCTTCACCTCCTGTGTGCCATGTTGGCATGTGCCTGTCCACACAGGGCACGCCATGATGACACATGGGCATTGGAGTGCCCAAATGGCACTCCGCTGAAGGGGTGTCATCATAGTGTGCGAGCATCATTATCGCACCCCTTCTAGGAACCTGCTTTCAGTAGCTTCTTTTGCTCCAAAGAGGGAGCAGATCATTGCCATTGCATATGGTTGCATCTGGCCCCTCTGTCAAGCTTTTTAGTCTGTGTTTTCACATAGTAATTAAAATAAGCATATGTGAATTTTATATAAATATTGTTTCTTTGTTGTCATCTGTTCTCATGAATCCTGTTATCCCCCCTTTTTTGGGGGGGGTGTTATCAAATAGTGTTTCTATTGCAAGGCAATGTATGGAGCCCTTTCTGCAAAGGTCTTTGCTCTGGTATCTCACAAAGCACAGCTCCTTCCCAATGCCAACCAGCCACCAAGAACTCTACCAGGAAAGAGGGTTCCACTCATTACCAGCAAGTCTGGGACTGTGCACAATGGGAAAGCTCAAGTGACAAAGTTGGTGGACTGTAGGGAACTCCTAACATACCAATTAACAAACAGCAGCAGGCTAGAAAATCTCTCAAATAAATTAATAGGGGTGGAGGAGTCATTCCTGTGGTAACTGCAACATTTTTCTCCCTTTAGCTCTCTGGCAGTTTCCTCTCTCATTTCCTGTGTTTCAGTGCTTCTGAATTCTCTCAGTCCCTGCTATACCTTTCCCCCACCCCTTTGTAACCCCCAACTGCTTTTCCCTCCCTCCCAAAGATATGAAAGCAGCTTTCAGCAGGACAGATGGTACAACCCAAGGAATAAGGAGGGGGATATAATTTCATCCTATGATGAACATTTAGCTGAGGACAGGAACAAACAAGAACAACAAATCAAAGCTAGATTTATTCAATCATATGGTCCATTACCTTTGCGTTGATGGCCTATTACAGGGGGAGAATAAGTGTGCACAGAGGGAGAGGCACTGAAAATCACTAGATGGTAAGGATGCTAATAATAGTCCCCAGGAACCTCCTGTGCATTTAGATTGTTCAATTAAAAAATAAGGGGCAAGTTGATTATTTATTTATGGGTTTCTTTTTTTCTTCCTTAATTTTAGGTCCAGCATTTTTCCAGTGCACACAAGATAGCATATATGGCTTTTTTCCTCCATACTTTTGAGTAACAAGAACCCTGTGAGGTAGATCAGATCAAGAGAGTCTGATGAAGGGTGAACTTTATGGCTAAGTGGAGACTTGAATCTGGATTTCCAAGTCCCAGGATTTGTAAGCCAAATGTAGGGAAAGTGTAGCTCATAGGGTATGCACTGCCCTAAATAACTGTTTTGCTGTGGAAGGAGAGACATCACAAGGAAATGACAACCACACACTCAACTGGAAGAAAAAAGGCCACAACTTTATTGAATACAGTTGACAGGTGGGGTTGGCCCAAAATGCATTAGGTCCAGATCTGGCATCGACCAACCCACCTGTTGACTGATGAACAAAGTTTCCTGGTCACAGCCAAGCTTCAGGATGACAAAAGGGGTAACCTGTTAATTGCATGTTTGCATTGCAACCCCTTGTCACTGGGGGGATGCTGATCCAGAGTTGCCCCTGCAATGGCAACACTCAAAGGCCCCAGCACCCCCAGTCCCTGAGGGACTCCTGATCCAGTGCTCTATAGCACCAGAAACCACACCACCAGATTCGAAACCCATGCTACTGCTCCTGAAAAGTTGTGACAGCACATCCCTGCTCCAAACCAATAGAGGGAGGGAGGATGGGAATGGCTGACCAGCACCGGTGCCGGTTCTCTGTACCACATGGCCTTAAATCGGCCTACTACCCAATAGGAACAAGGGAGGGGAGGCCCAGGATTCCTACCCCCTCCTGCCTCCCAGCCAACCACAGCATACCTTTGCTCCAGCGCTGGCTAGTGGGGTGGTGCCTCCAGCTCCAGATGTATGCTGGGAAAAATAGTCACAGCCTGAGCTGGAAGCATTGCCCTCCTGTGGCTCAGGCTGCCAACCTGCTGAGAGAGCACTCGGTTCCAAAGAGACCATGCAGTCATCGGCCCCCCCCCCCCCCCCACACACACAGACACACTAACTGGCCCAGTAAATTGGGCAGCCTCATTTTGAGCTCTCATGACCCTTGCATCACACAATTTTGCCACAGATTTCCCTCTAGCTATTCTACATTAGGAGAAGCATTTTACAGTGTGCAGTGATCCAAAAGTTTACTTCTTTGGTAATGGTTCTAAAAGAGCGGGCATTTCAAGAAAAAGAAAGAAAGAAAGAAAGAAAGAAAGAAAGAAAGAAGACACTGGCATTGGTGATGTCCTTTCTACTCTACTGGGTTTGTTAGCATAGTTGGAATATGATTTGGGTTTAATATATATAATGGACACTGTAAGGAGAATAAACACTTTGTGATAGTGTAGATCTGTCTGAAAACACACACAGGCACACAACCACTGCAGAAAGCCATGGTGCTGTAAACAATGTATTACAGCTCTTTTGCTGATGTTTTGAAAATAACTATGATTGGGACCTGTCAGAAAGTTTCAATGCCGTGTATGAAAATCACAGAAAACTTTGCAACCTTTGAAGACTGTTTGCCATCGAAGACTTATTCTGTGCAAAACAAACAAGTTTCTTGCCACCCCCACCCCACCAGTGGTAAAATTTTCTGTGAAAAATATTGTTTTCGTGGTTTTCTGCAAGAATCTCGTTTTCTTCATGAAAAACCTGTGCTGTTTTTGCACAGGAAAGATCCTGAATTGTGAAAGTTCTTTCCCATCTAGAATTGTTTTTTATGGAATTTCCCAATATGCATAAGACTCTGTTGTTGTTTTACAATTTTCCAGATATTTTTGAATATTGCTTCTGTCTCTGGTACAGCAAGCTTCCAAGCACCCTTTTATAGTACACATTTATAGTATTATGATTCCCATTTAACTGCCATGGAGAAATCTTAGGAGATCCTGTGGTTTGTAGTTTGATAATATACTAGAGGAACTCTCTGGCTGAGAATTCTCAGTGCCCATCCATAAGACACCACCATGGCAGCAAAGGTAGGAGCATAGTGCTACACTTGTGTATTGTAAAAGGATCCCAAATCCCTCCTTGTTTCTACTCTGAAGCAACCCATAGGCAACATTGTTCCATCCATTTTGAAGGCTGCAGAGGAGGAAGATATACAACTGGGCACAAAGGTTAGAATAATCCAATTAACAGTATTCCCTATCACCATGTACAGATGCGAGAGCTGGACAGCGAGGCTGCTAGCTTAAATAATAGTTAAAGCAAGTTGTTTTGACTGAACTTATGTCAACTGAAGGATCTGATTATGAATTGTATGTCTTACACTGTGAAATAAAGTAATTTTAAAAAATGTGGTGCTAGAGAAGAGTGCTAAGAATAGTCAAAAATACAAACATATGGGTCCTTGAACAAATCAAGCCTGAAATCTCACTGGACGCCAAGAGGATTAAATTGAGACTGTCGTATTTTTGCCACATGATGAGAAGGAAAAATAATGCTAGGAAAGATAGAAGGCAGTAGAAAGAGAGGAAGACTGCATGCAAGGTGTCTAAAGTCACTGGGGCATGTCACAGGCCTGAATCTACAAGACCTAAGCAGAGCAGGATAGGGGGGCTTGGAGATGTCTCTTATACAGGATCACCATAAGTCAAGGTCCACTTGAGAGTGGCTAACAACAACAAATTATAGAAAGTACAGATCACATATTAGGGGAGGGAGGGTCAAAGTAAAGCTCTCAATACATTTTTGTGGGGATGGGTAAGCCCTAATTCCCTTAGCTTCCTTCAGATCTTTCCTTATAAAATGGGAGGTGAATTGCCTGTTCTGAATGCTTCCAGGAATAGCTATTCATTTTTTTTTCCAACAGGCTGGAAGACCCCCCCCCCTTGCATAGTTTTTTTTTAAATTAAAAATATTTTCTTCATAATAAGAAGTGGGCCATTCTACCCTTTTCCCTCAGTTTTTGGCAGTTTTGAGTTTGGTGGGTCCAGAAACTGGCCCTGAACCCAACAAAACTGCCCCTTCCTATATTAAAGGCACACAACATCTACATACTTCTACTCCAAAAAACATCATACATATATACAGTTTGTACATCTGTGACTGCTTCAGTCATTAACTACTTTTTAACTTTTTCCCATCAATCATCCATTTTGGGAGGGGCAAAGAAGTGTAGTTTTACTCATAGAGTTCTGGATCAGATGAATTTTTATCCTATCAAAATACCAATACACTCTGAGATGCCAAATATAGTCCAAGTACTTTTTTAAAAAAATAATTATTTAAATGGCATCACTCAGATCGAGTGCTTGCTCAATTATCTGGCCTCCCAATGTCAGCATTAAATGGCTGCATTTCTGCTTTATGTGAGAGGACAGCATGGACCATTTTCTAGAACACCAAACACAGGTAGATTTTCTCATGAATTTTGATTGATTTTTGGCATAATAAACATATAATAAATCAATTTCTTTGGAGATAAGGGCAAGAATGTGAGATCCCTTCATCTCCATGGAAGATCAAGGAAATTGATAGGAAAACAAAGTAATATAAGGGATGGAAAATGTAAACTCTAAGGATTTGTACAGTTGTTTGTGATGTGGCCACAATCATAGCTTATACAGACTTTGGGCTTAGTAGCAAAACAGGTGCTGGGGGCAATCCTGTACATTGGCAGCTGAGAGCTCCCCTGATGATTTCAGGAACATCACCACAAAGTTCTTAGATGTGTTTCTTCTTTCACAGAAAGATTCTTTTCATGTGTTGTGGTTACTATGGGAAAGTGCCACAATCTTTTGTCGTACTGTGCGCTGCAATGTAGCCATTTGTCAGAATGTCACACGCACTGCAGGATCTCATTGAGGTGTCATGCCCTCAAACCTATTCCTTCTGCCAACAGAGAGACACAATAAAACATGGCTAAGCACTGTGAAGAAAATAAATCGCTTTGTTTGTCAGGATCATTGGGAGATGTAGCTTCACTCTGAGCAGCATTCCGCCATGTTATCTAAACACAGTTCATCATATGCACAGATAGTGACTGTGAAACACAGATTGGGTATCATTATTCATAGAGCCTCCAGAAGAATTTTTTAGTGACAATGAGGGAAATCCTAAATGGGTCCCCCCCCACACACACACACACACCAGTTTATTCACTAAGAATAAATGAAAAAGTTGGGTGTCGTGTAGATTTTCACTTCTGGCATGTTGTCCAAATTATAGTTTATTTTGAAATCCAATTAAAAATGCAGTTAGCAACAATGATAGTACATAAAACAACACAACAGTATATAAAATAATGTGATAACTAAAGCTACATTCTATATCATTTCACCTAGGAGAAAATTCCACTGAATTCAGTGAGACTTCTTAATAGAGTGTGTGCATTGAGTGGATCAAAAAACAACATGTCTAGTATTATGATCATAAGCAAATTATGTGTATAATTGTGCCAGAACTATAAACATTTTTTGAGACGTCTCAAAATCAACATAGCTACTCTGTTCAATTGCATAAGTTAGCTATGGAAAGAGATCTTGAGAAATTAGACCTTGTTTTCAAATTTTGCACTGCCATGGGTTAAAATAATAACCATTCATGAGCATGTACCTATTTTTTTTTTAAATATACAACAAATATATCTCCACCTGTCTCTTTTGTTAACCTGGCATGTAGGACAGGTGCACCTTCAAAGGCCAAAGAAACTGTCTCATGTCCTTCCTAATGATCTCTGCCCTTCCTTATCCCTTTCTACTTATGTTTCTATTCTTTCCCCAATATTTTTGTTTGTTTGTTTTGATTTTGAAAACTTAATTCATTTATAGTTCTAGGAGAATGCACTGCTTCACATTTCCACTGGAGAATTTTCACAATAGAAGGCAAGAGGGCTCTCCTGGTTCTCAGGACCTAAAAACAATTGTCTAAGGCTTTATTCCCACTTACTATTTAAACTGCTTAGAAATTTGCTTTCGCATCAGATTGTGAATCGATTCCAGGCAAACATCAGTCCCACTTTGAAACAGGATCTTTTTAATCCTCACTGAGCTTGTACAGACTGGCACTTTGTGCTAGCCTTCAGGCAAACTATGGCTCAGGTAGGGCTGAGCATTTACACACTCAAAGCCCTACTATCAGCACCTGGGCATCATCTTGGCAAGCCATGATGACGTCCCTCGGGTGCAGAACCCAAATGGTGATGCGCATGAGGGGCATCTTAATGCTGCACTGGGGTGGGGCGTCCCTTCTACGGCACAAATAGGAGCCGTGTTTTGTGGCTTCTTTTTACAATGGGTTGGCGAATGGTGTGTGGTTGCCACGCCCCCAACCCAGGGGTTCCAGGGATGGCATTGAGTCACCCCTGTCTGGCTGTCTGTACAGCCCCATTGTTTTCATTTTTTTCAGACATCATTATCATCCCCACTAGAATTTGTGCTGCTCGATCCGTTCCATTTTTTAAAAAATGCCAGTCAAGCTAATTGCATCGGCATGTCATTGGTTATGAGGCCAGGTGTCATTTTGGTGACATAGCCATGCCTAATTTTGGTGACACAATTTGTGGTGCCCTCCTTCCCCAAATACATTCCCTGTTTCCAATCACTTTTTAGCTTCATAGTCTTGGGGGCTTATTGCACAGCTTTAAAAATTGACTTGCCACTCCCGTATTGAATTCTAGGGCTTCTTCCAGATCCTATTGCATGAATTTTTGCTGCTGATCCTCCTGGGCGGGTGCAGTCCATGTAACTTTTGGATAGGATCCAAGTTCAGCCACCTGCAAATCAGTTGCAAATCAGCTGGCTCAACTCGGATTCTATCCGGAAGTTACACAGGTTGCACCCACCCAGCAAAGGCAGCAAAAATCCATGCAAAAGGATCTGGATGCAGCCCAAATTAGAATTCAGTTCAGAAGCAGTAAATTGATTTTTTAAGCTGTGCAATAAGTTCCTTGATCTAGGATAGGTAATGCTCTAATTTGGAATGAATTAGACTCCATTTTCATTGTCTCTACTCTCCCCAAAACCCCATCACATATAATTTGAGTTGTTGCATTATGGTTAGGCTAGGTATCATTGTATTCCTTAGAAACCATGTTTATGTTTTCTTGTTTTTCCTTCAGTTTACACAGTTAATTAAGCGGTTAATCCAAATTGAATGCTGTTGATATCTCATCTGCCTCCAAATTGCAAGAATATTGAAACAGTCAGTCAATCAGTAAATAAAATCAAAGCTGCAGTCCTAAGCTTTCTTGAGAGTAGGTCCCATTGAGCACAGATGGGCT
Organism: Sceloporus undulatus; assembly: GCF_019175285.1. Classification (NCBI taxonomy): domain Eukaryota; kingdom Metazoa; phylum Chordata; class Lepidosauria; order Squamata; family Phrynosomatidae; genus Sceloporus; species Sceloporus undulatus. Next base: position 52,489,537 of record NC_056524.1, on the reverse strand, counting down.
TGCTTCTGAAGACTTACAACTTGAGTCTGAATGTGGGTCTGCAGATGCCCTGAACTGTCAAAAGAACAAATAGGCCAAGAGCAAATAGAGACAGAACTTTCCCTGGAAGTCAAGATGATTAAGGCCTGGTACAGACTGGCGCAAGACGCCGGCCTGGGGCTGATTTTAGAGCTCGGGAGAGCAGAGCATCCACACGTTCCCGAGCCCTACCACACTGTCCAGGTGCCATCATGGCTCATTCCCATCCACACGGGGCAGCCATGATGACGTATGCACAGTGCAGCACCCAAACAGCACCATGCCACATGCATTGGTGCATTTGAGGGTGACAATGGTGCCCCATGCATGGTGGGTTCTTTTTAAGCCTCGAGGAGGCTGCAGCGTTTGTTTGTTGTGGCTTCCATCCAGGGGAGAAAGGGGCAGCCTCTGGCCACCCCTTTCCCCCAATCTGTAGTGTGCCTAGAATAATATACTATGGGTTTCATTCTTCACTAAGGATGTGTCCGCATAGGTCAATGAGCCCTTCTGGTGTCATCTTGTTCAGATGACAAATGTCCCAGACCTCAGTCGTGGTGTGTGTAGTGTGGATATAACCGATAATCTGGATTGCCCCTGGAGTATCCAGCTATTGGATTGGACACTTACCCACTTAACTTTGAGAAAGCCCAAACGAACCCAATATACTTATTCTGAATAATGCACATAGGACTGGATGTTATTTACTTACATACCATTTCTCATGTAAATAAGCAATTTAAAAATTCCTTTATCTTAAAATTGGCAAAGAATGTCCACAAATTGATATTACCTGCACAAACATTGGGCTATTTTCTCAATATGCTTCTAGTTATAATGGTGGGATGCAATTAATCCATTTTACATTTAACACTGGATAGCTATCACATTCCTTTTCTAATAACTCTCATCAGAATGAGAAAGTATTTCTTCACTTCACCTCATTCACAGAGGCGACTATTTCTTCACTTAAGAACAGTTCCATTTCCCTGTTCCTCCACTTACCTAACAGTGTCATACCCCTTCAGTAATATTTCTAAAAAAAAAACTGACAAAAAGGGTTTGCTTATGTAGAAGAAGGAAGTATTACAGTGGATCCTTGTTATACGCTGGGGTTTAGTTCCAAGATCCCCCGTGTATAACAAAATCCGTGTATGCTCAAGTCCCATTAAGTATAATGACATAGCAAAATGGTGTCCCTAATAAAAAATGGAACATCAAGGTAAATTTATACTTTTTTGGAACATTTTCAAACCGTGTATGCTTAAATCCGTGTATAAAAAATCCGTGTATAAGAAGGGCCGACTCTATTAAACTCTCCTTCCATTTCCAGTTCAGCAATAGTTAACACTATACTAGGAAGGTCAAATAATTATAGAGACACATACAGTAAAGACCTGACACTCAATCTCCTATGCTGCCATAGGTCCTATAATACAGTTGGTCCTTCATATACAAGGATTTCTTATCCACGGATTCAATCATCCACAGATATATATATATATATATATATATATATATATTCCAAAAATCAAACCTTGATTTTTCCATTTTATATAAGGGACACCATTTCATCACACCACTGCATATAACGGGACTTGAACATTCACAGACTTTGGTATCCATGGCAGGTCCTGGAACCAACCCCCAGTGGCTACCAAGGGCCCATTGTAGTAGCAGACTTCAGTCTTACAAATATTTCACTGGTTCATTTTAAAAAGAAAATTAAATGACTATAGAGGAAGTAACCAACTGCATTCATTCTCCCAGGTGAGACTTGGGAGTTTGGGAGTATTGAATTTATTGCAATGTAGTTACCATTCATGAAAAGAATATGCAATAATAAGAAGAAATGAAAATAACAAAGACTGAGTTTCTGACAGATAACTGTCAAACTGAGATATTGCAGTGCCCATTCCAATTCTTTAGCTTTTCTGCATAAGCTTCCTTGACTTGAGTTCTATGTGAGTCTTCATCTTATCCATGGCTTTTAAGTACACACACATATATCTGCCTGCCTCATAAATCCACAGGATTCAACCAGAGGTCTGATTACTATTTTGTCTCCTTCTCAGCCTTAACAGAGCAGATGTGATCAACTCTCCATATGCATCAGGATATATTACTGGTGTTCTTCACTTTGAACCTGCCTGCATATACTATCCTGTATTCAACTGCCCTAAAAAAAGTAGCCTCATAAACATCCCATCCCACTTCCAATTGAAGCCAGTGGCGTGCGCGCACACACGCACACACACACACACATGCCAGGCCCTCAAAATCAAGTGTCCAGTACCTCATACTTGTTTCTAGGGAGGACAGAGAAAGAGTAAGGATTTTAAACTGGTCTACTCTTCACCCTCACTTCAAGGGCCAAGTAGCCTTTACCTGTATCATCCTCCCATACCATTCATCATTTATAAAGGAGTTGGGTGCAAAGCCTCTCTCCCCTTGTTCAGTAAGAGGGCACACGGAGTGTATTTTAGGCTCAGGTATACACATTAAATTCTAGTCATCTGTATGATAGTGAGGTTTCTTAGGGAAAATGTAAGCCTAAGATTTAAAAGAGGCATTTTTCCCATTATGTGGTAAGATGTTTTTATGCTCCCAATGTGATCCTCATGCAGGTGAATCTAGGAGAAATATTTCACTGAAATAGAGAGACACCTTTACATGCAGAAAACAAATTCCTCACCCTGGGTGCTTACAGAACTCAGTATTCTTCTGGCAAGAGACTGTGCAATTGTTTGAGGAAATGAACCACCTTTTTTCCTGCATCCATATATCTCAAGAAATTATTGACATAAATCTCTCAGAATAAGATCACCTATGGAATAGGCTGTTTAATTAGTGATATTATTTATTGCTTTATTTGATATGTCCTCTCTGTCCAGTTGCTATGGTGCTTTATTGATCACCCCATTCCTTGGTTACCCATAGCACCGAAGCAGCTATTTTAGTACTCACCGCTTTTAAGACATTGAGGATTTTCCTACTGAAACAAACAAACAAATAAATACCCAAACCCATCCATAAGAATAACTTGTAGCAGCAAGTAGTAAGCAGGCTTCTACATAAAAGATTTTGGCCATTGAAGTTCATTGATTTAGCAGTGTGCACCGCATTTCAATGTGGTAGATACTTTGGGGAATTTTAGAAACGGGAGGGGGGAACAAGGGCATAAAGGGTTTAAAAGCTTCATATACATTTCATGCTTTTTTGAATGTACAATTGTATATGTAGAAATAAAGATTATTTTAATAATAATAAAAAACAATGTGGTAGATATTTCTGTTATTTTGTTGCTATTTTTGTTCCTTAGAAGTTCCTTTCTCCGTCCCCTTGTCTTTTAGTTATGGGAGTAAACATTCAGAGAACTAATGACCCTATCACTTTTCCTTTTCAAATATTTAGAATTAGAAATTTGCTACTATTGTGGCTGAAGTTAGTGATCTTAGACAAATGTTGCAAATCGAACCTCAATCTTTCCACAGCAGAAAGAATTGCCATGAGAAGCCTAAATGGGAAATATCAAGTCTTCTTACTAAACTATTGTGCTTCAGGCTCAACAGGCACCTTGAAGCCTTTTAAACTACATTTTCTTTTCAGTCTTCTCCTCTCACCCCCAACTCCCAGATTTGCAAAGAAAAGTCCCCATTCCACTGCAAAGGCCTTGGTGAGATCCAAATTACCTGTACTGCATAATAAATTAAATGCAAGTTATCTAATCTGCCAGTATTCAGTGAATTGAAAACCTATGAAATCAAGAGCATTGAGTCACATTACAGCAAAAGTCTACTGTTAAGTATAACTAAAGTATATTCAAACCAGTATGAGAAAGAAAAATGGAAATTTCTTATTTATGATTTTTCTACGTCCCATTTTTCACTTGATCATAATGTGAAGAACTGGGGATAAGATCTAGATTATATAAACTGTATTGTTGTTAACTGCCATCCAGTTGACTTTGACTTATGGCAACTCTATGAGAGACCGCCATGTCATTCTGATATCAACAACTCTTCTTAGGTCTTGCAAATTCAGAACTATAGCTTACTTGATGAAGTCTATCATCTTGAATGTGGTCTTCTTTTCTCTACTACATTTGACCCATCAAGCATTATTGTTTTTTCTAGTGAGTCATGTCTAAGTCATGATATGTCCAAAGTATGACAGGTCAGGTTAGTCATCTTGGCTTTTAGGGACAGTTCAGACATAAAATGCTCTTGGACCCATTTATTTAACTTCTTTGCAATTTATGGTTTCCAAAGAACTCAGCCAAGGAAACCCATTGGGTGATCTTGGGTAAGCCACTCTCTCTCAGCCTCTGAGAAAGGTAAAGACAAGGCTATCCTGAACAATTTTTGTCAAGGCAATGCTGAGATAGAATAGTTATGAGTCAAAATTACTTGGAGGCATGGAACAACAACAATGTATAGACATTGTTGAAACCATTAGTCCCCAAAAGCTTTTACAAAAAGCTAAGTTTTAGTTTGGCACTGAAATGAGATGAATGTGAGCATCTATCAGATCTCCAAAAGGATTCCCCCCCCCTAACCAGCTGAACTTTCCAACTCATGACCTTTCTTTACCAATCACAGTTAGAGGTCTATGTAGTACAGTTGCAACAGTAGCAGAGTGAGCCACTGCATCACATTCAATTATATTACCATTAGGAAAATCTATTTGCACATTACTATGTGCAAAAAAAATGTAATTGATAAATGTACTATGATAAAGACAGAACAAGGGCAAGACAGGATATGATTCAATCATGTGTCATGCTAAAACAGGTTCCCCCTCCCTTTGTCATGACAAAATCCCTATTTTTAAAGGCACTTGGATGTGCAAGATTTTTTTGGTTATGACATAGACTTATGTTCACTGAAATTCATGATTCACTATACATGTTCTCCTGGATAGCTCACTTGACAGGCATAGGGAGAGGTACTTAGAATCAAAGAATCACAGAGTTGGAAGAGACCACAAAGGCCATCCAGTCCAAACCCCAGCCATGCAGGAAATCACAATCAAACTATCACTGGACCTGGACAAACGGGCCTATAGGGCACCCTCGTCACATGCTAGGGGTTGGCTGAGGGCATACCGCCCATACGTGCCTCACCCCAGCACACGACGAGGGCATCAAAATGGTCCCGACCTGTACACATGGGTGCTGCCAATTTGACACAACAGACGCTTAGCGTCTGCACGTCACAAGGGTGCCGCAGAAAGAACCCGCTTTTTGCGGGTTCTCTTTGCCGCACGAGGAAGCCGTGCAGTTTGTCCGCTGCGGCTTCCTCATGCAGCAAAACAAGGCACCGGAAGACCTCCCTTTTTGGTCAGTCTGATGACCATCCAGCCTCTGTTTGACGACCTCCAAGGAGAGAGAATCCACCACTCTCTGAGGGAGTGTGTTCCACTGTTGAACAGCCCTTACTGTCAGGAAGTTCCTCCTAATGTTGAGGTGGAATCTCTTTTCCTGTAGTTTTCATCCATTGTTCCGGGTTGTGTTCTCTTTTGTGCCATGGGCACCAAAATAATCTGGTAGGATATGAATTTTACTCTTATGTTCTCTTATATAACTCTTATTTAAAGTTTTACACAGAGTTTTATATAGAATTATATAGAATTTTATCTATTTTGTATTTTGTATTCTGTATTGTGGTACTTTGAGATGGCCTACAGGCTAATCAATAAATATTAGTAGGCTATGAGTACTGTATTATGCACCTTAATTTAAGTAAGTGGGAAGGTGCCATTTATTGTTCTGCTTTAGTCAGTTAAATCTCTTCATTGTGATCACAGGCTTTATTCTTTGTAGTCCTTATGACAGTGGCCACATACACACTGCAGAAATAATCCAGTCTGACACCATTTCAACTGCCATGGTTCAGTGCCAGGGGATTCTGGGAATAATAGTTTGTTGTGGCATCAGAACTCTCTGACAGAGGAGGCTAAATGTCTCACAAAACTACAAATCCCAGAATTCCATAGCATTGAGCCATGATAGTTAAAGCAGAGTCAAACTAGATTATTTTTGCAGTGTGGATTCAGCCAATATCATAGAAAGCATAGTAACATGTACTCTTTATTATACCTTTTTGGACAGATTACGTTCCTCTGCAATTGCTTTTCCCCCTGCTTTAATATGAAATGAGAACACAAGACACTTGCTGGAAGCCTGCTTATCATGCCCGAAAGGTCCAGTTTATCTAACCACTAGACAGGAATCTTACATATGCAGTAGAGCAGAGAAGAATTCCTGCCTCCTATACTCCATGTACAAGACATATATTACAAAGAAATTTATAATATCATCAGTAAGCATGTACTGTCACAAGCAGTTTTTTGAGCTCCAGTGATTCAATTAATAATCTTTACTGCATTCAGTTTTGCTGCTGTCGCTCTAAAGCTTTTGCTCACAGTAAGTAGCAGGGTATTCTATGAATAGTTGCATTAAATTTATGAGCAATCCAGACATTAAGATGGGACATGCAAGTAGTCATCTTCCAAGAAATTACCTTCACAACCATCAATCTTCATCATCATCATCCTTGAGAGCAGCACAGTCATAATTGCACTACATATATTTTACTTTTATGGCACATACAGTAATCTTTTCGTAATCTCTCCAGCCCACTGACAAAAACCAAATACCTGCAACAACAAAAAAGCTCAGATTTCAAAATGTCAAATGTACAAGGGAATGGAGGCAACTGTGAGAGAGAAGGAGAGAGAGAAAGAAAGAGAGGAGGAGAATACTATGCTCTCATCCATGTGAGTTATGCATGCTCAGCTTTGATTCTTTGGCTCATTGACCCAACCTGGGTGACCACCACAGCATTAGTCTTCCCTCTAGTGTTTTCTTCCACAGTGACAATGTGTCAAGGATTACATAGTATCTGTGCTGGCTGCCAGCCTGAGAAATATGGCTTGAATGCTGAACTGCTTTGAGGCTGGTGAGAAAATGGAGAGCCAGGGCTAAAAACCCACATGGTAGACAAAATGGAACAAAGAAGCATTCATTTCCTGGTACTGAAAGCCCTTTGCTCTGGATAAACCCATTATGTGCACAACAAGCAGAAAAGGACACAAGCAGATAAGCCATAGTCTAAAGTGACCCCAAAAGAATTTTCGTTGTCATTGATAAGAATGGCTCTAGCTGGCCTGAAGTTAAAATGATGCATATGGTGCCAAAGACAGCAGTCAAGCAAGGATAAGCCTGTAAATGAAATGCATGCCCATTTATACCATCTGCCACCAAAGTGTCAATAAAAAACAACAGTGGCACAGCTGAAACACCACAAATAGAAAGACTGTTAAAAATCAGGATTTGTCTTGTTGCAAAGCAGATTATGAGTGTTCAACTGCACTGATGTGTAGACATCTGGAGATGATTGATTAAAATGCATGTGCACGCGCATGCATGCCTGCACACACACACACACACACACACACACACACACAGGTCTGCCAAAGTGAATAAATATCCAAACAATGGTGAATACAAGTCTCAGGTACACAAGATGTGACACCCCAGTCCTAAAAGATGACAGTCAGGGTTAAATATCTTAAAAGCATCAGGTCCTGTCTTATCTTGGAAGCTAAGTAAAGTCAGCCCTGGTTAATACTTGGATGGGAGACTGCCAATGAATTCCAGGTGTTGTAGGCACCTGGTATTAATTGGTAGGAAGGAAGTAAAAAAAAGTCTATGGCGGGTTACAGACCGCCCATTTGGGGCGTGCTGTACCTGCCCCTTTCCCCGGTGTATCGGGGCCTCAGTTGCCAGAACGGCAGCCGCTGAGGCCCCGATCCACTGTTTTTCAGGCTGTGGGGAAGCAGCAAAATGCCGCTTCCCCGCAGCCTGAAAAGGGGTGTCCCTGGGGCTTCAAGCCCCAAGGACACCCCACGGCAGCAGAGAGGAGCGGCCCCTTTCTCCTTTGGTCCGCTGGGCGCAGTCGTCTGAAGGCTGCGCCCAGCGGACCAAACCAGGAAGGAGCTCCGTTTCCATGGTACTGAGTTGTGGAAATTAAAGTGATAATAAACTGCTTTATTTCTGCAGTGTGGCAGCAACCAATGATAGCTTTATTTCAGCACAAGGTTTTTGGCTGTTGTACAAGTGTGTGAAAAACATAGGTATTTTCTGATTCTAAAGGGAATATGTATATATTGTATTTGCATTATCATTTCAAAGGAATTTCATTTTGACGACAGTAAGCTGCCAGCAGAACAATATCTCTGCATGATTCAAACAAGTGAACTAAGAGCAAGAAATGTTGTATGGAAAGTACTATATACATTCTTCACATCTACATGCTTTTGGTATAGCCTTTGAGTCTCTGTATCAGATTGGCAACTGCTGGGGGTCAAGGGGCTACACTGACCAAACCTTCGATATAGCTTTAACCAGACCAGGTGCCCCAGGACTTTGTTGTAAGGGTTGAAAGTAGATGCAAATTGGAGAGATACTGCTAGTGCTGTTATATAGATGTCTGCATCTGCAAAACCTTATGTAACATTATAGAAGTTTGCATGTTTCTACTTCTACACAGACCTTTGGTTCCAAATGGTCATCAAATTATGAAAGAAATACAGATAAGTGGAACCTTCATGGAATTCACAAACCCTTTCTGACACTCCAGTTTTAGTGAAATCTTCCCTGTCCCCTGTAGCTACCACTGAATGTTTATTGGTCAAACAACTCAGGAAGCTAAACAAGAACTTTATTAATTAATAATAATAATAATTTGTTTTATTTATATACCGCTATTCCAAAGAACATAGCGGTGAACAGCAAGTAAGCTAATTAGCAAGTAAGCTAATTTGCCCCAACAGTCTGGGTACTCATTTTAGCGACCTCGGAAAGATGCAAGCCTGAGTCGAGCTTGGGCCCTTTTGCTGGTCTTGAACTCGCAACCTTGTGGTCTTGAGTAAATGGCTGCAGTACAGGCATTTAACCACTGCGCCACCAGGGCAGTAACAGGAAACCCAAGACTCCACTTGGAAGAAAATTAGTTAGGAGACAACTATGTCAACTGCTGCCTAAAATAGATTATGACATAGTTTTTCCTAAAACTAATTGTGGTAGGATCTTTCCTCAGATTCCCCAAGTAATTATTCAACCAATGAATTCTGCTTCATGCCTGTTACTGGATAAAATGTCCATGGTACTTCTTTTATCATTTGAATACTTTGAGTAATTTGATGCCATTTGCCAGTCAAAGATTTATTCAATTATACCTTTAAAAAAAAGACCAAGAGTTTATAAGGACCAGGAACCATTACTTTTTTATGGAGTCCACATATAAAGGGAACACACTGAATAAAATTGAGACCATATCTTGTCTTTAAAATAATGATGCCTTTCTTCTGAACAGATTTCCAATCCGATGAAATTCAGGGAACAGACTGACTGACAGTAAATGACAGTATAAAAGGACCCAGGGAAAAATAACAATGGTCATACTTGCTGCACTAGAACCTGAACCAGTTGTAGCATAAACTGGACATCTGTGCCTGTTGTGAATGCACAGCAAACATATGCATGGGATAAATATTCTGCCATATCATAAACAGTGCCCCATAAATATTACTCACACCAAGAGACAGAAGGGAGGGGAGGGGATGGATGGGAAAGGAAAACAAGTGAATATGTGAATAGATTAAAATAATTTAAAGTTATTTCCATCAATATTTATAGAACTAACAAATCATTACTCCTGTCCTGATAATTACACAGGGGAAATGGCTCAACAATTGCATGAGGAAGATACTATAGGATGCTTGACGTGTTACACCTCTTCCCTAAAACAAAAAGTTAGAAAAAGCAGCCTTAACAGTCTATTAAAGACCCCAGTGAGCACAATATTTTGTTAGTGATATAATCAGAAAATGGAAAGGGGAGAAAACAATTAGAGCATCTAAAGAAGAGCATGCCACACTGCAATACTGTGTTGCTTGCAGGTATGATAAGTCCCTCTTTTGCTAAGGGCTTTTACAGACCAGTCTGAAAGGCCAGCCTGGGGACAAAGTTGGGGTGCAGCATTCTGACGACACACACCTGATTCTGCCCCCTCAGGGCACCATGATGCTACACACCACTCCAGATAGTGCGCAGCATCATGGTACACCTCTGTCTCTGTGTTCACATGATGCAGCACCAAAGGAGCTGCATATAGCCATGCTATAGTTGCTATGGCACCCTTTAGAGGGCACAAAAAGGAGTCACTTTTTGTGGCTCCTTTTTGCACCCTCAAAAGGCTGGATCGGGGCTGCAGCATGAGGTTGCCACAACCCCAGTGCCGCAATCCCAATCAGGGTCATCTGTAGAGCCCCTAAATTACTCGTATGAACCCCAAACCCCAAATTTGGAAGCCTTTGTCATGGTGCAAATAGTAGGACTTGGGAAGGGTTATTTTTTTTGTCAAAACTGTGAAAGGGAAGGGTACTCACTAATTGTGCACTGTTGGTGAAATCCTAAAATAGACGTTGTGGTATTTTTTTTGTAAAGATTCATATTACTGCAAGTGCCATGTTTAGCACATGGAGTTAGGCTATTCGAACACATTGTTCCATAAGAACTACAGAACTACATACTTTGCCTTGATTTTCCTACTGCTGTGGGACAACAACAACAACAACAATAATAATAAATTTACAAAAATGCATCAATAATTACATAAGCAATTACATAACACATACAAAACTAAAAATTCATCCCCTTACCTTAACTAAATACAGTTAAATTAATCAAAATACATTTAACATCAAAACACAGTTAAATTAATTACATTAAAATATATTAAAATATACCTTTCCCTACTAGCCAAATGGACTGGCCCTTGCCCTTGCTCTCCCCCCAAGCGACTCCCCTAAAGGGGCAGCCCCCCTTTGGTGTTGCCTCTTCAGTGATGATCCCACCAGTGATGGGTCTGCTGAAGCAGTCATCCAGCCTTTATCCCCTTCCCAAGGAGAACAGGTATTCCTGGCTGGGTATCTGGGGCCTGGTCCTGGCAGGAAGCAGTCTGAAGCCAGCAGTCTACCAAGTGATATGGAGCATGCAGGTAGCAAGCAGCAAGTCCACACAGCAGCAGGAGGTACTACATATCTCTTTCCTGGGATGGTGAGAATGCTGCTGCTGCTGCTGCTCTAGAAGCAGGGCCTCTTCCTCCTCCATTTGCTTCCACTTCATTTGTGTTTCTGAAAATTCTCTTTTTGCTCTTTAGCCATTTCAACAAACAGTTGAAGATCAGCATTAAGCTTCTCTGATAAGTCCATTATCTCAGTTTGTGTCTTCTTGTTAATAATAATAATAATAATAATAACAACAACAACAACAACAATATTTATTTGTATCTTGCTTCTCCCTGTATTGGATCGAGGCGGATAACAGCAAACAAGAACAATAAAATCAAACATGAGTATCAATAGATCTTCATCTTCCAAGATCTTTTCTCCTGAGTCACAATTCCTTGTTTTCAAGTTCAACATGCTGTTTTCCTGAAATCTCTCAACTTCTTTTTCCAGACTATCATTATATTCCTTCATCTCTTTCATCTCTTTCTGGGTTCCAGCCAACTTTATGCTCAGTTCCCATTTAACAGACTCCAGAAGCTTGTTCTTTTTCCTGAGCTCTGTCTCCCTTCTGTATCTGTTTGTGGGCTGTGTGCAGCTGCAGTCATGGCTTTCCTAGGAGGCCGTGGCACTATGTTCTTAGCTAGCCTTGGGGGCCTTGGGTCTTTGGAGGCAAGAGATACAGGAATGTTTACAGCAAAATTAAAATCTGCATCTTTCAGTGGGTTTAGGTCCACTACTTTGTTGAGACCTTGGTTTTTTTTAATGAACCAACATCGGTGTGTCTTTGAGAATACCAACTGTCTTGCTTTGTTGAAAATTGTAGAGAGGGATCCTAGACTTCTCACTTTCCATGATATTCAGAACTTTCAAACCTCCAGCAATTCACAAAGAGCTCCTCCTCAGCAGAGTCTTCCCTCGCACTCTGCAGTGATGGGGTGGCCTGTTGTTCTCTCCTCTTCCCCCACTTCGTGCTGAATCTCCATCACACCCATTCCTTCATTTTTTGATCCACATGGAGTAAGCAGATCATATGAAAAGAAATACTGGCAATCCAGGAGCCAAAGAGAGCTGGTACTCTTGTGATTAGATCTCTTTAATCAATGCTTCTATTTCTTTCCTGCAAATGCTACTAGCGTTGCATCCAGTGTTGCCTCAAGACATCACATAACGATAGAAGCAGAGCTTGGAAAAGTGGGCATACTGGTGGCAGGCATGGAAAGCATGGGAGTGGGGGGTTCAGGGAGTTGTAGTTCAAAAATAACTTTTTTCAAGTTCTGCATGCTATCATGGTAAAGTTTTATCTTGACCACAGTCCATGAGAGTGTGGTGAATAACTTTTTCTTAAGAATCCTCAGCAGCTTATGATTGAGAACTCCACCCATTTCATTGTGCAAATTGCATTGGTACTTATTGGAATACCATCAGATCTTTTATTTAAATGACTGCTTACATTCACCTTTGAATTACTGCTGGCAAGTAAAAATTTTATTACAGTTACCATTGTATATAACTAAATGAACACCACTAAAAATAGTACAAGAATGCAAGTCATTAAATTATTACTTCCAGTCTCATGATGACTATGGTTAATAGGGCAATCAAATCCTGCTGTATTGTTCTTTAACTACATGGCTGTTCAGTGGGAGGCATACATTTTCATTAAATAAAGACTTATGGTAAGAAGAAGAATGTAATCAACATTAATGACCTGGAGTCTAACTGAAAATGCTGCCTTAGTTACCATCCCATCCAGCTATTAAAAAGGACAATCATTTTCTTAAAAATGTGAAATGTTTGTAGACTTATCATTTACACTTCTCCCACATGGTTACCTCTTCAATTCTGATTAAATTAATTCAGTTCTGAAAGTATAAAATACAGTGTGCTTTAAGAAGAATTTTAGTGTTGCCTCTTCTTGGGAGTGGCTCTCATCTTTTTTATATAATTTAATTTTCCCCCATCACTTGCTAAAGAATAGCAAATGAATGGGCTAAGTAAATCCATGGGAACCAAAATAGACATGAAGTTAAATAGTAATGTTATATTGGCTCATCCATGAATGAAATTTCATCCATTCACTGATGAACACACATTAGTGAAACACCATACAATGTGTTTGCCATCATAGGTGGGAATGTGAGAGTCTTTCTTTGTGGAAATGGAAAGTGGAAAGATTGTATAACTTAGTAATTAACAGATTTATTTCTCCCATTTGTTTTTTCACCACTGTTTAGTATCTAGCATGTCTTTTCTCCAAACCTGCCCTCTCCCTCCCTCTCTCCCTTTAAGTTTTAGTAGCCTATGTAAGGATGTGGAAATCTCTCATATTTAGTTCATTTAACCTGCTGGCATTTTCTTCCCATCCTTGCAATTACTGATCTCAACATACAGGCAATTATGGAGGATCCAACACAATCTGAGGTGTCAGTACCTACAGTGATTCATTTAGACCGAAATCTTTTTCACACATACTGTTTCAAACCAAGTAACAACCATCTTGTATTTCTGCACCTAATTTGTTCAAATGTAGAGACATATATTTGTCCCTGCTGATACTCATTTTGACAGAATTGCCCTGGTTCTGCAATCTGTTGTGGTAGTCTTGAATCCTGATTACTTCTTGTGAGAGGTAAACAATAATATAAAGAGAAAAAAGATGTTGAACAGGTGGCCCTTCTTTCTATCAACCATTAACATTTCTCCATTTTTTCTGAAAGTGGACCTCCACCTTCCTGTTCCCTTCTCTTGCTCCAAATGTGGCTGAAAACCATTTCTAAAATTATAATCTTCTTTCATCTGTATCTGAGGCAGAGTAAATTGATCAGACTTCCCTACACCTATCTCAGTCTGTCTGATAACCAGCCACACTTTCTCCCATTTTATACTTCTCCATCCTGGTGTTTCCTGACTAATCAATTCATAAATGAGTGTAAGTGGTGTCAGCCCTATGAACTCCATAGCCTATAATAGTCCAAAATATTGCATTTTAGGGGAAACAATGTACACCTCATACTGCTGTTACAACATCATCCAATATGATCTATGCTATACTGTGTCAGTAATGCCCTTCAGCACTCTACATTGGGAAAACAGGCCAGTCCCTGTGCCAGAGGATAAATAAACATAAATCAGACATTAGGAATGGGAATACAAAATAACCAGTGGCAGAACATCTCAGTCTCCCTGGGCACTCCATCTCAGACCTCAGAACAGTGGTCACTGAACAAAGAACTACGAAGGTAGATTGGAAAGATAAACAGTAGAACTGGAATTCATCCACCAACTGCAGTCCCTCAGCAATGTATTGAAGAAAGACAGTGGTTTCCTGACACACTACACACCCTTCAATACTTTCTGACCCCATCCTCATGGGGGTGGCCTACATCCATCTATTCCCTTCAACACGGGCTAGTCCCACTGCAAATCCAGATCTGCCAGTTCATCTCCATGCAGAAAGACCAGTCTCCTATGTCTTTGTGCACTAACAACCATCTTAAAACTGGATCTGTAACTTCATTTGCATACACAAAGGATTTGTAATTTGAACTGATATCCTCACATACCAATGGCATATGTATGTATATCTGTGCCTGGCTTCCACTCTACCAAATACAGCTGAGGAAGTAGATTGAAGTCTCCAAAAACTCATGCTGCCAGTTTCTTTAGTGTCAAAGGTGCTACAAGATCTCTCAACATAGCAGCAAATGTGCATATCTGTCTTGAAACAATAAGTTATTTCTTCAATGATGCTGCATAAATGAAGTCAGACATCATATCAAAAGCCAATAAATTCTGTGGAGAATAAAAAAGAAAATGCTTGCATTGTCAAACTGTTGGAAGTCATTCATCAAGCAATACATATTTATGAACATACAATTTTTAATCCTTCTACTTTAAACCCTGTACAGGCTAGGGGTGGAAAGAATATTCAAAAATATTGAAATAAAGGACAGAAAAACATGTTTTCCAATTATGAGAAGAATCCTAGACTGATCAGAATTTTGCAGTTTGGGAGTTATCCTAGGCAACATTCACATGTGGTTGCACTACACAGAAAACAACATTTTCTATGCTGAAAATATTTCTATGCAGAAATGTTATTTCCTGTGCAGAAAATACTGTTTTCCATGCAAAATAATTATGAGCAAATTTTGCCCAGAACAAATCCTGAGTTGCAAATTGTTTTTGAAGTCTTTCTCACAGGGACAAAAATTTGCTAAATGACTTATTGGTTTCTTTGAGAAGATACTTAATGAAGAATTACATCTCCAATATGGACCATCCTCAAATCTACCTCTCCTCTACTTCCAGGTTTCAAATCAAATTGTTCAGCTGATTTCTGAAAATAAGCCACAGAAGCTATTATCCCTCACCTCCCCCAGTTTTTCCCCCCGGATTGTACTGGAGGAGGAATGCAATTCATTCAGCCCAGCAGCTTTGTAACAGAATGCTGTGCTGAACAACTAATTTTCCTCCTTAAAATGTGAAATATAGCATTCTTTTCTGGAATTAAGGGAGCTATATTTCTTCCTCTTTCCTCAGTTTATAACTAATATTTCATTATTTTTCATTACATTTAAATTGGTTTTGTTAAACCTGTTTTCTTTGCTGGGGTGAAGAAACACACCAGGGAGGGGAAATGAACCTTGGGACAAATGGTGAGAGTTAGGATTCTCAGTGTTTCAAGACTAAGAGCAGTTTTAAAAGCACAGGCTATAGATTTAAATGATTCTTCCAGGCAGAATATCAGTATGAAAGCCCAAATGCTTGAAAGAATTTCTTCTTTAGGGACTTGGGTTAAACAACAAGAATTGAAATGCCTTCACTTTTCCTTTTTTTTTAAAAAAGAAAAAAAAGTAGAAGTAATATCATTCCAACAATCAATTCTGGACATTTATTGTTTCAATAGATTTTCCTTTGCTTTCCTTTCCTTTTTGAAACATCTGTAAGAGGCTTCCCTTCTTTCTTATCTATAAGAATGCATATGGTCCAGAATTAATACATGTGCATAAGTCAGCTATGTATTCTTTAATATATAATGAAATACATTTTGAGTTATCAAGCAAAGTATTAAATAGTTCCTGTAACATAATTTACTAGGTCTTTTTTGGGTGGGGGAGTGGATAGACAGGGAGAAAAACTGCTGTCATAATGCTGTGTCCATCATGCAAATCATGCTTTTCTTCCTGTTTTGCTTTTTTAATCAGAGTGGTAGTTGCTTCTGTTTTTTTTAACAGCTTTATGCTTTGAATTCCTTTGCCTGACTAAATCAAATGTGTCATAGACCCAAAGTACATAGTACTTTAAAGCAGGAATGGGCAATGTCTTGTTGGACTGCAGTTCCTACAACATCCTTCACCAATGGCTATGTTGGCAAGAGCTAATGAGAGCTGTAGTCCAACAAAATTTGGACAGCTACACTTTGTCATCCCTGTATCTTAAAAGGATGATAGTCATATTCCAGAACAGGTTCTATCAAAGTATTTCCATTTTAGTTACAATAGAGTTCAGGGCCTGTACACCTTCAGTTTTAACTGAAATCAATGGCCTGTTTGCTTTAGCTCATCACTGTTTTAAAAAGTAGATTGCAGACATGTAGGGAGACATCCAGAATGAGATTGCAGTGTTAAAGCCTTCCTATGCCATTGTAGGTTCCTGTTCTATATGGATGAACAACTGCTGCAGGTTCTGGGCCAATTTTCTTCCTTGGAGACCCTTCACAGGAGCTTCCATAAGTATCACAAGGAAACTACCAAGTGTAATTGGCTAGATGTCCACTTCTTGTTTTTTAAACAAGGAAGTCATGATGAGAGGTTTCCTGGATAGGCAATTTACACTTTTCTTTTTGCAGGTAAAAATGTATTTTCCAAAAAATTTTAGGGATCAAGGACTATAAAAACTACTGGGGAAAATATGCATAATCTTGGTTGCACCTTGCCCATACCTCATATAGGGCCTGAACAGACAGTCCAAAATAAAGCTGCTTTGGGTCACTTTGAAGGCATACTGTTTAAATGACACACACATCTGAAGAGGCCAGTAGCTGCATTCTAGTCCTTAGGACTGGAGCTTGGCTTTGGTGCAGCTTCCGTCCTCTTAGCATACCTCCAAAGTGACCAGAAGCAGCTTTATTTTGTGTCTGTTTGGGCCCATAATAGGGAAAAACAGAAATTGTAACTATTTGCTCCATCTTTAAAATGGCAATGCACATCTGAGGCTTACAGTCTAGCATTTCAAGGAGGCATTCTAGATGGTCTTTTCACTTATTGGAAATTTATTATCTTGCATGTCTTCCTGCTATAGATACCAAGTGATGCAAAACCAATGATCCAAAACAAGGTGTCTTCATCACACTAAAACTAAATTGTGTTCTATTTAGTTCTCTCTCTCTCTCTCTCTCTTTCTCTCTCTTATATATACACACACACACACACTACATGTTGTACCACCAAATCTTGGAATATTACATTTGAAAATTAACTTTATGAAATTAAATGTTAAAAATTGGGAAATTAATTCATCATCAGCACCAGTAATAATTCAGATCAAATAATTGATGATTGAAAATTAGTTCTTGGACATATCATGGGGTTTCCACAGAGCTTCTAAGAGCTTTGTTTAAAACTGCTCTTAGACTAGGTACACTGAGAGGTTATCAATTCTTGATCCTAGAGGCAGATTTTTTAATTGGCCACCTCAAAAAAATTATGTTTGTCCTATCAAAGTTGCCTTTTCCTGATCTAATTTTTTTTCCCTCCTTATGGATTACAAACCCATTTTTGGGTAATAACCAAGACATGGAATCATAAAATCACAGAGTTGAAAGAGACCACAAGGCCCATCCAACCCAACTCCTACCATGCAGGAAGATCCAATAAATGCACTTCTAACAGATAACTATCCAGCCTCTGTTTGAAATCCTTCAAAGAACAAGACTGCACCACACTGATGAAGCATGTTCCACTGTTGAACAGTTACTGTCAGGAACTTCTTCCTAATGTTTAGGCGGAAAGTTAGATAAACCCACAGCATATATCTGAAAAATGCAGACAGACAGACCCACTTTAGTTACTGGAAGGAAGCATGCATACATTAATAAAAATAACAATAAATGCACGTGAGCATTAGGAAACATTTCTATTATCATAACCTCTAAGATAAATAATAATGATAGGACTATGACTCCTGAGGCCAGAGTTTGATTTCCCCTCTCAACTATGGAAACCTGCAAGGTGAGCTGAGGCAAGTCATAAGGCCATAGGGTCATCATAAGTAAGCAAACAACTTGAAGGCACACAACAAAACAACAAGAACAACTCAGTATGAAATAGGTGTCCAGGTACTAAGTTGTGACTGGATGAGAATCTAGTGAGCAGACAGGTGTAGACCATGGTAATGAGCCAAGTAAACCAGGTGATTGTATTAATTAATTAGAAAGGTATAATTGCCTGGTGGACCGACTGGGTCTTGGGAGCATTCATTGAATCCTGCTCTCCATGCTGCCCTCATGGTAATGTATGCATGCTGCTATCAGGACTTTGTACTATGCCATTCATATTGTTTTTGCTTCAATTTTTTGAGACTTCTGTTAAGTAAAGTTTTGTTAAATTTCCTCAAACCTCTGCTGTCATTTTTTGCTATTATACTCACACCCCAACAATAGGGTGGGAGGAAAACACAATCAAGATTTGGAGAAACATGATGAACTCTTGGTTCAGAGATTTTCCAGATTCCTAGAATATGATAATTGTATTGTCAAATAATTTTCCTTACCTTTGATATAAATGCTGTAGATATATGATATAGCTATATGTATATAAGGAAAAAAGGTACATGTTTCAAATAGGTGGTGGTAGGAGAGAAATCTCGAAATAGTATGATTTGCCTAATAACTCACATTTTCGTCATGACCAAGCTAAATGGGTGTTTTTAAAAGGATTGTCTTTCATGTCAGTTCTTATTTAAACAGGCGACTATGTATAAGCACATGCAAACATTCAGTTTGGATAGATCAGAATATAACCGTAAGCAGATATTCCATGTTTCTGGGATGCTGTCAATTTCCATTTGCCTTATCAACCACCGTGAATAACACACCTGTTCACTAAGTGATTTCATGACAGTCCCCAGTGTCATGAAATCCTGTCTGAGTTTTTGTCATTGAAATTTATTATTATTTATTTTTTTAAAAAATCTAAAAATTTACATTTTGCTTTCAAATGCCGCAAACTTTCTGAGCCTTTGATATGGAACATCTTTACTAGGAAAGAAAATCCTTTGAAAAGGACTTATTTCCTACTCAATGTTTTTAGGATTTTACATAGATACCTTGCATGACATTCTGAAAATTTGTCAAAGGTTTCATTTTTGTACTAAACGTACATTTTATTTTATTTTTCCTTGATCTGTATGTCTCTTGGAGCTATTCAGAAATATTCAATTATGACTAGGTCCTTCTATTTTTTAATTCTTTTTTAAAATGATGATGTGTATGTCAGGCTATGTTAGAAAATATCTACAATGCATCTTTATCTTTCTGTCTCTGTTTTCTCACTAGGAAATTGCATTCTTTTATTGAAAATGTTGAAGGTTCAACTAGATATGTTTTGACTTAGCCAGCCCATTAAATATTGATTAAATACTAGAAATGTCTGAGAAAATAATTTTGCATGACTCTACACACAGGAAACTTGCTTTTGATAGTTAATATCAAGTGCTTAAATGCACCAGCAATTTCTACCTGGAGATAATAGAACTGGTTTGTATGTTTTGAAAGGATGGTAAATTTGGTATATAAAGATAACAGTTTTCCCATGACATGAATGTTGAGTCATAAGCAACTGTAGGGGGTGGTGCTCATCTCCATTAGTAAGCTGAAACGCCAGCATTGTGCAAATATGACTGTTTTCTTGTGGCCAGCATGACTTCACAGAATGCTATTACCTTCCCACTGAAGAGGTACTTATTTATCTGCTTGCATTTGCATGCTTTCAAACTGCTAGGTGCCCCATCATGTGGCACTTGGGGCTAGAACTGCAAACCTTTTATAGGAAATTTTAGGAATTGCATCATCCTTTCCCTCCTTAGATGGACAGGGACAGGGGATGCAGCAACTGCATGTGACGGCCCCGATCCGGCAATTTGTCAGATTCAAAAGAAAGGGGGAAAGCGGCAAAAAGGCGCCCTTGTCATGGTGGCGATGGCAGCTTTCTTCCATTTCTTCAGCACAGCATATCTAAATGCCACACCACAGAAATGGCATGATGCTGTCTACATCTGGTCAGGCAAGTGGCATGATGGCAGCTTGGGGGTGGAGTCAAGGTGGGTGGCAGGTGGGCGCCACACCCCCACTCCACCCCGATGCTGGCTTTTTATGCCGGCCTGTATAGCCTCTTAGCTTTTTATGCACTTATTTATTAAAGGTATTATTATTTGTTTTTAAATTACAAACTGTATGTTTGTTATTTTTTGGTGTAAGTCTTTATTCTTTAGGAAGTCAGATTTAAAATAATACTCTGACCCATACTTAAGCTTTTCTTCTGATGAAAGCTGAACTCTAACAACTTTAACTTTCATACCTGCATATTTTTGTTTTCCTTTAAAAGGGTTAACACCCTAGGGAAACTAAAATTGCACCCCACGCCTTCTGACCATATCATCATCAAAATTTGTGTCTTAAGCACTAAGCCACCACCCTTAAAAGAAGGAAGTTCCAAAACACAGTGGTAGCACAGTGGTTACATGCATGTACTGCAAGCCACAAGGTTGTGAGTTTGACCCCAGGGGTTCCAAGGGCCAGTCGGCTGTGCATCCTTCCATAGGTCACTAAAATGAATACTCAGTTTGTTGAGGGCAATTAGCTTACACATTGTAACTTGCTTAGGAAATGTTTAGTTCACTGTTAAGTGGTATAGAAATGTACTTGCTATTTCTATAAAATACCTGGCCACTCAAAAAGCTTGCTAGTTCTGCTGTTGCTATCTGTTTTGTCTATATTTTAAGTTAAGTTTTAAACTGTAAGCTGTTTAACTGTATTTTAAGGGGGGTTGTGGGATATGGGAATGTATGTTTTAATCTTGTAAACTGCCCCAGAGGGGCGGGATAAAATAATAATAATAATAATAATAATAATAATAATAATAATTTATGAGTTCACAGTGTAGCTTCTTTAAATCATGCCTTTAATGCAAACTTCTCTACTCAGCTTATTAAAGTTGTCTTATTTTTGCTGGTTTGGGGATTCCACCTGTAAACAACAACACTATGAAAAACAAGATGATATTTCTTATTTTTCTCAGACAGATAAAAAAGAAATGAGAATCAGTGATAGTAAGATGGCTTTCACTGCACTTAAAACAGTTAAGGTTCTAAATACAAGTTGCATTTTATTATTTATTATTTATACAGCTGTTTCAACAGATTGCCTTTGTGACTCTGCTAAGGAAAGAAAATGATATTCTGGATACTTGTTAACTGAATTTCTAGTTTAATGATTCATTAATTAATGGAATGTTGCTCTATTAAAACAGATTGAAATGTGATAAAATAGCATGGACTGGGTTTTTTTAATTATTATTAACATTTATTTATAGAGCATTGTAAAATTTACATAGTGCTTTACATAGCAGAAATCAAAATATAATAAAATAACAATAGATAATGAAAAACCTGCCAGACAGCATACATTCTAAAACATCAACGTACACATTTAAAACAGCTCTAAAATAATACAACAAGTAGAAAATGAATACATAAGCATCACAATAAATTAACAACCAATATTATGGAATCCCTTCCTAAACAAAGTCATCTTCAACTTGGCCTTCAAATTGGCCAGGGAAGTGATAGTTCTTAATTGAGTGGGGAGGACATTCCAGCAAGGGAGAAGGGGTGAATTTGAGCAAGGGAGGAGGAAAACCTCAGCTGAGTCAGGAGACCAGTGTCATAAGATCTTAAAGCATGAGGAGGGTGATAGGGAGAGATGAGGACTGACAAATAAGAGGTAGCTAGTCCATGAAGAGCTCTAAAACTCAACAAAAGAGGTTTGTAGCAGATTCTGAAAGGAACGGGGAGCCAGTGGAGGGATAGGAACAAAAGAACGATTTGATAGAAACAGCAGGCAGAGAAATTGGTCCTGGCTGCTGAGCGTTGTACAGAAGTTAAGTAATCAAGGTGGGAAAGAGGAAGACCCATTAAGGAATGAGTTATAATAGTCCAAGCAAGACACCATCAGCGCATGCACTAATGTCTTGGCCATCAAAACAGAAAGAAAAGATCTAATTGGCACAATTATAGATAAAAAAATCTACATGACTTGGCAGTGGCATGGATCTGCAAAAGAAACAATAGAGAAGAAATGAACCAAAAGTCCAGGCTACGGGCCTCGTTACCAAGTCGAATAGAAATATCGTCCACAGTAATTGAAAAAGAATATTGCAGAGATGCCTTAGCTGGGAAGACAAGTAGCTCAGTTTTGGCCAGGTTAGGTTTCAGATGCCAGCAAACCATCCACAAAAAGACTGCAGCAAGACATGATGACAATTGCAGCTCAGCATCTGGAGAAGATTCAGGAGTTGAGAGGTACAGCTGGGTATCATTGATGTAAAGGTGGTATTGCTGTAAAAGCTAATAAGTTTTTCTAAGGAGAAGGCATAGAGGGAAAACCATAGAGGACCCTGAGGGACTCGAACAGATAACGAGAGAGAGTCAGAAACATAGTTTCCGATAACCACCGCAAAAGATCCTTCTGAAAGGTAAGATTTAAACCACTTTAAAACTGAGTCTGCAAAACCTAGGTCTTGGAGTAAATCCACCAGGAGCCCATGATCAACAGTGTCAAACATGGCAGAGACATCCAGAAGAACTAGAACAGAATAAAGACGTGGTTGAAGAGATCAAAACAGAGGCTTGGAGGCTATAAAAGAACTGGCAGAACAGAGGAAGATGCAATTGACAATATTTAAAGAAGACAAAAGACAAGATATCTGAAGTGGAAAAGCAGTCCTTTTGGTTTAATGACATTTTGATTTTAATTATAAGTGGCATGTCATCCATCAAGCAAGCTATAAACTTTGCTTGAGACTGAAAACATTTTACTTTTACTTTAGCAAATATCAGCAACTTGGACATTATACCATTAAATAAGGATAGGGAATAATAAAATTAGAACGAAAAGAAGACAAAAACCTTTTTTTTTTTGCAAAATTTCAGCATGGACTAAGACAATTCATGAAATAATGAAGATTAATTTAGATAAAAATATCAAATCATATTCATGTAAACATATATGGATAAATAATCAAATAATGATATTTTACATCCATAAAATGAATAGAAGAAACAGCTGCCAGAGTCACACACATAGTTTAAATACACGCACAGGGATTTTTGCAAAGATTAATGCAACCACTGAAGAAAACAACATCTTGGATACAAAGAATGATATAGAACCCAAGAATGTTGCATGGAATATGACTTAAGGTCACTTATGGAAGTACTAAAGTACTTTAAATATGACCTTGCCAGGTTGTGTGAAACTGAGTAAACATAATAGCACATTACAGTCAACATGTGTTTCTATTTACACATGAGAGAGCAGGTGAATAACTGGTGGTAATGTGATTGTATTCTAAGAATGTGTCAATAAAAAACTGCAGGATTTTCTTCAAACAAATTTAAAATGATGACAACATCACCTATGATGATATTTGCAAAGCTGATAATCATCCCACATCTGCACACATTGACAAGTGATAAACCAATAAACATATCCAGTAATGTCTCACAAAAAAAGAAGTTGATGAGATTTTTCCCCATTAAGGATTTCAGTATAAAGGCAAACAGACAAGGCTTATGAAAGATAATAGACAACACTGGTCTACTTGAAATATACTGAGTTCAAGGAATATTTTGGAAGGTAGTTTTATGTCTCAACTAGCTTCATGAAAATATAGAGCTAGCATTTCAAAACTTTGATGAACAGATTGGTTGTTTTAAGGCTGATCTACCTCCCTACTTATTCAGAGAATTAGTAAGTGATCCAGATCTTTTTCTGGTCAATATGTGAAGGCTTAATTTTGAAGAAATCCATGCCTGTATAGAGTGACCCCATAGGCATACAACTATAACCCCATCATGTGTGTCATCCTCCTTTACAATGCACTTGTAAAGAAACTTTTTTGGCATCAGCAAATCTCACAACTCTGTAATGGGTAAAGTGTCTCCATAAACTCCCTCTCATGTTGTCACTTCATAGAATCAAAGAATCAAATGATGGTGTATTGTAGACTATTTAGTAATCCCCCTGCTGAATGTAGTCAATCAGTTCAAGAGTTTATTTAAGAGATGACTGGCCACTTTCTGCTTGAAACGTTTAGAGAATTATTCTTATTAAGAAAGTATTAAGAAAGTGTTCATCCCCAAATTTATCCTTATGTGATTTAATCACAAAATCATAGAATCAAAATGCACACAATGATAGCACTCCTGATAGATGGCCATTTAGACTCCATTTAAACACTGCCAAGGAAATTTATATTCATGCTTGATTGATTTTTGGGTGTACAATATCTGCATCTTGTCTTATCTTGTTGTTGAAAGCTTCTATTACAAGTATAAAAAGTAGTATAAAAAGTAGTGGCATTCTTGGCGCATTCCTTTTTCTATTTTAAAATGATTGGATCTTTCTTCATTTGTTATTAATTTGGCATACTGTTCTTTATAGATGTTCTTTATCCACTCTAAAAAGTTATCTCCTGCTCCTAATTTTTCTAGCATGCATAGCATACAGTGGATGATCTTGCCATTTGGGGGGGAAGACTCTATTCGAAACATTTAAAAAATGGACAAATTTAACAACTTTGGAAGAGCAGCAGGATCCAAAGTCAACACAAAATCAGTCATTATCACTAAAAACATGACAAATGAAGAAGAATGTAAACTACCAGCAATAATGGGCTGTAAAGTGGTGAAAAAGGCAAAATGCCTTGGCATCTGGATCACGAAAAGGAATGCAGAACTGTTCAAAAACAATTACAATAATATCTGGAAGGAAGTAAAAAAAAGACCTTGAAAAATGGAAAAAAAACTTAAATTTATCCTTCTCTGGTAGAATTGTGGCCATCAAGATGTCAATCCTCCTGAAATTTAACTACTTATTCACAAATACCCCAATAATAACAAACAATAAAGTATTTGATTATTGGAACAAAGAACTTAGGAAACTTAATTGGGGAGAGGGAAACATGGGTGAAATGGAAGACTTTATTAGATAGTCATGAAAACTGAGGCTGCAATTTACCAGACTTACAAACATACTTTCAAGCAAATACTCTGATACGGCTTAAAAAATGAATAACCTTAGATAACACTAAACTACTAGATCTTGAGGGTTTCAATCTTCATTTTGAATGACAAGCATACCTGCAGTATGAAAAAAATAAGGTGCACAAGGAATTTGACCACCATTTTATTTGAAAAGCAATACAATCCAATTGGACAAAGATAGAACTTTCTTTTTATAGGGGTATACCAAGTTTGGTATCCTCTCAAGAAGCTTTCTACAGCAGAACAAAAACCAAAACATGGTTACAATATGAGAACATTCTAAAATAAAATTTAAAAAACCCACCATCCATTTTAAAACAATGGAAGAAATGGAGGCTATAGAAATTAAGAAACACTGGCTTCTTTAAAAAACAACTGTCATACAGATTTAAAATAGATTACAATCAAGAAGGATTTTAGAACAAAAATAATGATCTAGCCAAGCTATTAACAAGAGAATAGAAAATGCTAACCTCAAAATTTTATAAAATTCTATTAGAAAGAAATCTTGAACAAGAAATAATTAAAGAAACCATGATACAATGCGTGAGGGATCTAGGAAGAGCCATTATGCTTGAAGATTGGCAACAAGAATGGAAAACAACCTAGCGATTCACCAAATGTCAAAATTTAAGAGAAAACTAAAATAAAATGGAATTGGATTGGCCAAGGAAGGAGATGCCACCACTCTCCAAGGCAATGTATTCCACTGTCAAACAGCTCTTACCATCAGGAGTTCTTCCTGATGTTGAGGAAGAATTTCTTTTCCTGTAGTTTGAATCTATTGCTCCATAACCTAGTCTCTGGAGCAGCAGTAAACAAGCTTGTTCCATTCTCAATACAACATCCTTTCAAATGTTTAAAAATGGTTATCATGTCACCTCTTAACTTTCTCTTCTCTGGGCTAAACATACCCAGCACCCTAACTCTTCTCATGTAGGAGAAGCTTCATCAAACAACAAACAACACATTCCAAAGTCTGTGCTATTGTGACATTTAGCAAACCAAAAGTCATAACATTCATTAAGGGGCTGTACAGACAGCCCTGAAGAGGCAGCATGCAGCTGCTCTTGTCTCAGCCATATTGGGGCCATGGCAACTGCACCCAATGGCCCTAATCTGACCTTTACAGTGGACAAAAAGGAGCTGCAAAAAAGCAGCTCCTTTTTGCGCCCTGCAAAGAGTGCAATAGCCACATTGCCACAGCTTGGTGGTGCTCTTTCGGTGCTGCGCTCTAAGTATGCAGTACTGTAGGAGTGTTGTGATGCCACACGCCGTGTGGTGCAGCATGTGGCATCATGTCACCCTGGGGGGCAGACCTGGGGCATGCATCATGGAGATGCTACGCCACAACTCTGCCCCCAAGCTGGCCCAAACTGCTAGTCTGAACAGCCCCTGAGTTAGTTTTTAAAGTTCTTTGGCTTTTTTATCAATCAAAACCAGTAAGAAAGCATGTAGTAAAGAGTAGTGACATCATAAGAGTTACAGTTTGTATGTTGCTTACAGGTAGTATAGCAGAAGGATCCAGGCAGGCTATAAAATCAGGCTACATTCCAATTGCCATGAGCTGACTGAGGACAAAAGGTAGTAAACACACACACACACACACACACACACAGAGAGAGAGAGAGAGAGAGTAAAGTTTGTGTCCTCATCTGAAGATGCAAAACACAGAGACACATAATTGAAAACGTAGGCTGTCCTGTATGAAGAGCCCCCTTTTAAAGGAAAAGTGCTGTAAGTTTTGTGATTTATGCATTGCAGTTTGGAAATAAATTTGGGAACTGGAAAAGTATGTCCATAGGATCTTTACCTTAAGTAGGGAGAACAAATTCCCACAAAATGAATTACCACTTAAGATAACATGCAAGAGCCTCCACTTCCCCCTAATATAAATTCATCCAGATGAGTAGCTATGTTAGATATCTTCATGTCACATAAGAGATTTGTTTGCAAAAAAATGTACAATAAAAGGAAAGTGCTTTCTTTTAACTTACCCTTAGGAGAGAAGTTAGTTCTGTTATAAATTTGTTAAGAGAAAAATTTCCACTACATTTTTAAAAAGCAGAGTTAATTTGTATTTAAACAATACATTTCTCTCTGTGTGTGTATTTGTTTAATAAAAGTTATATTGCTGAAAAATGAAGCCAAAATATTGAAGGCAGATCTATCTGAGACATGATGCAAAATACTGAAAATAGCATTGGATTCATAGGACTAGTCAGTAAGTGAAATAAGTAAATAGCATTGGGATTATTTTGTATTGCATTGAATGCAAATGTAGACAGTTGTATATTGCAAAACTGGCCTTTGAAAAATAATGTCGTGAAATTGAAGTGTCTATATTAATTGAGAGAACCTGGTTAACATGTATGGGCACTTCCATCTGGAAATATATGATCCTACATACCAGATCTCTGACAAATTGAATGCTACAGCTATAGCGTTAATGCGTAGTCTAGTGAATTCAAACCTGGATAAGTGTGTGAAATTTTGATGGGAAAATGAGATAAGTACTTTAGAAATAATTTTGCCATTGCATTTTTATAATTCATTTAAGAATATTTTTACTGTAATATGCAATAAAGAGACCCAGTAGAAGAATTAACACATGTTTTTGAAAAAGCTGAGAAATAGCAATTGCAATAGCCCCGTCAGCAAAGCTTAAGGAGAGAACAGGAGAGATGATCCCCAGTGTTCCAAAGGGTCAGTTCAAAACTTCATTCTAAATACACTGCTCTGTGCAATATAGTTCTGCCTGCACTTGTATTCAGCTCACAGCTCAGGGGGGAAAGAAAGGAAAGCCACTGTTGTTTGTTACAGTCAGCTTTCCCCCCCTCTATTCCCTTGCTTTCAAAAGTGAATTGTAACTGTTAAGTGTGTTTTTGACAGATTATTCCAAAACTGTCATGCCTGGTAGGAATCCAAATGACCTGTTTTCTCAATATACACAGAGGTTTACCTCGAAGAATATAAAGAGGCTAAGGGCACCATTTTCTACAGGAGCTTTAATAAAAGCACAGGAATACAGATGGGCTCAGAACTCCCCTCACATGTTCACAAACAATATATATATATATATATATATATATATATATATATATATATATGGCAGAAGGATAAAAATGGGTAAATGAAGCACAAAAAAATCTTCTGGATTGAAAATACTGTTGAACTTGAACTAGCTGTGATAATTACTATAAGCTTTAGACAAATAGCCTTCCTGACAATGATTGCTCAGTTGAGAAATCAGCATTACATACAGTGAAATTTCACACCTTCCCCAGCTTAAATATCTCTAGTGATTCAACACTTGCAACAAATAGATGTCCTGACTACAAAAAGCTTCAATCACTTCTTAACCAGACATGTACAAGTATAATGCATGGAAAGGGTCAAGTCCTCCTGGCTATTCTCCCAGGGTCCTGTGCCAGTGTCTCCAGTCCACTTGCACCTTCACATTCAGTAAAATCTGGAGGAGGACAGCTGGTTTTCCCTTCAGAGCTTTCCTGAGTGCCCAGAAAGTTAACAAATGAACAGACCTCAAGAGCAATAACAGGTAGAGTAAGGGAAAGTTCTGGATAAACTAAACTATTATTTTCAACAAACACGACAGTAACTAGTTTGTAAAGCCTGGTGCTTAGATATCCTTGTCACATCCATGTTATCTTTTAAAAAGTCCAGACTCATTATTTCATACTTCTCTTAAACAGTTTATTCAGTATGTATGTTTTGTAAAGAGACTCAGGTAAAAATCAAATCAAGCAAGAATACTGTGCAACTTTAAAGCTATTGTGGACCAAGGTCCACTTTGTTGGATGCACAAACTGGTAATTTGCTGATGATTCCTATTTCTACATGCCAATAATGTCTAGTGGCAGAAATCACTTTCAGTGTGCCTTTAAGCTGACTACAGTATTATTATATCTTTGAGTAATCCACTATTCTTTACAACATTTAATACTATACATTTTCATACATAATTAACTAACAGAATTCTGTACTATAATCAAGCATTCCTCCCTGTATAAACGAATCAAGAGTTAGTCTGACAAAGCGGTTTGTCATTCAGGAAGTCCAATCATGAAGCACATCTGCATCCACCACTGTGTGTAGGTCCTACTTGTCCCACTCAGTTTACAGACTTCATGTGGGCAGGGTGAGGGATGTGTAATAACACTGGTGATGAGGCAGTCCCACCTACCACTTTGATGGATGGAAAATTATCTGAAAGAAAACTATAGTGTGATGATGTTTAGTAGCTCTGAAAGTTTTTGAAATGATTAGATAAATTCATGGAGAGGAAGCATATCAGTACATATTAATCATGCACGCTGAATATAGTCTCCATATTTGAGACAAATTAAAGCTGAATGCCATTTCTCTTGGGGCAAAGGCCACCTTTTTGTCCTGCCTGGAAAATCCTAGACGAATCCAAGTAGTTATGGCTAAAAAAAAAGAAGTCATAGTGTATTCTAGCAAAGCCACTGATATTATTGCAACAGTAGCCAATCCACTCAACCTCCCTGACATACTAGGAGAGAGACAAGAAATTATGGCAGACCTTTGTTTTGAAATTGTCAGAGTATAGTAAATTCATATTACGAGCTGAATTTTACCTGTTCTGTTTTATTTTATACACAATTTCACCTGTCCTTGGTACCTTGAAAAAAATGGTTTGCATTGAGTATTGCCATTTTAGTACACAGCTGCTGATGTTTCAACTGCAAAGACAAATGTTTTTTATGGTATTTGTCCTCTGCTTTTATGGCTGTTACAGTTTATTGTTTTCTGTCTTAAGGCTAACTGCTAATATAATAAAACTGAATTATATTGAAATGAAGGTTATGGAAAAATATTTTGGCTGGCATTCCAAATGACAGCAGCTACATTTCATAGGTTTTGTGATATAACTAGGGCAAAACTACCATTGTGGGGTGTGTGTTTTGAGTCACAGTAACGATGGAGAGAGCACTTCATTTTTTGTATAAAAATGTCTGAGTTTCAAGAAGAATGGTTCATCAGTGATTCTCCTTGAATATATCAGAAACAAGACATGCATTGTTCTTTTAAAGTGTTGTGTGGGAAGCAGCACAATTCTAGGTATTTTATTTTATTCCCCTAATGACCATGGAAAACAACAGGGGGAACTGAATGGTGAATCACTGTACATACACAATGCAAGCCATAACATATCAGCTGCCAGCAATAGTATTGTGGTAGCAAATTGTACGCTAAACATGATCAAGGAAAGTACAACTACTTCTGCTGGTTTGAGTAGACACTGCTGTTTGGTTGTGGGTTTTCTTGCCACTCCAGAAGAGATTGGGTGCCTGGAGGAGGCTACATACTTGTAACATGGACTATCCCAATGACACAATCTCTGATAATGTTTGTGCAGTCTCATGAGCTATTTAAAAGATTGTTTGGGTTCTGAAATTAGTTTTAAATAGTCTACATTTATGAGAGGAAATGTAGCCCTTTGTTGCTTTTTGTTCAGTTAGTACCCCACCTGACAGTTTTACAAGTCTGCAAATTACTCAACAATATTTTTGTTGTTGATGTAATGTCTATTCTATGATTGATTTGATTTTTTTTTTAAAAAAAATATCAGAGGCCTGGCTGTAAATATTAGCCAAATTAATTTTAAATCTGTATTTCCTGGCAGATTTTAGTGCATAATCATGAATAAGTGGTGTCATTAGTAGGTGTGGGGTGTGCTCACAATAATTCCACTCAAATATCAACCTATTTATTATAATTTTTATTTCATTTATATGCCACTTTTCTCCCAGAAGGGACCCAAGACAGCTCACAGATATTTTTTTAAAAACAAACAAACATTGCAATAAAAAATTCAAAACAGTTAAAATAATCTAACAGTGTAAAATCACATTAAAATATCAAAAAATACACAAAACCTAAAATGCACAGGCAAAACACACACACCCCACCACCACTACAAAAGCCACTCTGACATGGTTATATATTAAATGGCTGCTTAAATAAAAATGTTTTAGTGGCTGACAAAAGGCAAACAGGGAGGGGGCCAGTCTAGCCTCCTAGAATGGAAGGCCATTCCAGAGGTGGGGGCAGCCATCAAGAAGGCTTATTCATATGTCCTCACCAAGACAACCTGTGATGGTGGCGGGACCAACAGAAAACCTTCGCCCCAAAGTTCTGGCAGGTTCATATGGGGAGATATGATTCTTAAAATAATCTGGACCTAAGCCGTACCTAGGATGTAAATATTTCAGTTGGAATCCTAACATTCATGATGGGATTTAGAAAGGTGAAAGGGGAAAGAAAAGAAGAAGAAACTTTGAACTCTGGTCATCCAGAATTCTCTAATACATTAGGATAACTAACTCTAGTCTTGTAATGTGTGTGTGTGTGTGTGTGTGTGTGTGTGTGTGTGTGTGTTTAACAGAATCCCCAAACTCTATGGATATGTTTAATTAAAAACAACAACAGGGAAATATTCAGGACCCATGTTTATTAGGACCTTTTTTATCATTACTAGTGTGAGTGCTGCTTTATGGAGTACATGATGCCATTGTGTTGCTCCTAAGGAAATTGAATCTAAAATTTGTCATACAAAAAGGCAAGATATGCCCCAATCATGTTTCACAGAAGCTGATGTGCACAGCCAAATTAATGCTGTTGTTGAGTGGCAAGGCCTCATGTGCCTATTTACTTAATGATCCATTGTCTGCTGGGAAACCCCCCCCTGACCCTGAGTGGCTTTCATTTGCACTTACTGGGTCTTGATTTTGGTGTTTTTCAGGACTGGGAGCAAAACTTTGTTTACTTTAAGGGTTTCTTCTTTCCTGTTGAAATTGTCCAGGTGTTATGGATTCCAATAGCTTCCATCCCTGTGCATTGTGACTTGATAGTTGTTGGCATGATTCAGAATTTCAATTATTTGCAAATAGCATTTTATGCCCTGTATGAATAACCTGAAAACCCCACAAAAAATTATGGATTCTGGATGTGAAGGCCTTCAACTTCACATTGGACATCTATCAAGTTTGTTATGCATGTCTTTCTGTCTCCCCAAAAATCTTTGACATGAGCTAGTAGCAATATTAGCAGCTCCAACTTGTGCCAGAGTCACCAGAATAATCATATTAAGGCCCTAGCTTGTCAGACCCCTCTGTGAATGCTAGGTGTCTGTGTGAAAGCCCAGACTAGATATCACAACAGAATTCTGGTGAACAGAGTGGCTTATTTTCACACTTTGCTAAAACTTTTTGTGTGATTCATTTCACCCTTATGCTATCCCTGGCCCTTTTCCCTGAGCCTGTGCTGTATAATAACAATACCTGGCTAGTATCTAGGGTTACATGGAAGGAATGACTGCTGGCTGTCCCTTCCATATCATGCAACGTATCCTCAGCATCACCCCAAATCAGCCCAACACAATTAAATCTTAATGTCTACACATTTTGAATAAAATGTGTACAATTTATCCTTCTGTGCTGGGCTTTAAACAGCCATGAACACACCATAATAAACCAATTGTATATTTGGGGTAACAGAACCAATTATCTGTTTGGGGAGACCCATATGCATATCCATTCATAGATTTAGCTGACTTGACCTCCTCTAGCTTTGTTCATAGGCAGAAGAATGATTTCCCTGCAAACAGCCAGCCATTTTTAGCAATTTATGGAATTTCAGTGGGAGAAGGCAGATGGTCTTGCCTATGCTTGGGACAGCACTTCAGTTGCAGTGGTGCAAATACAAAGTACTATTTCTGTAATTCTTCATATTTCATATTTTAGACCATCTGATTCTGGTTTTTTAGATATATCATTTTGGACACAGAAGTAACAGGAATGCACGGTGAGTCATTAGGTTCTATTAGGTACAAAACTATACTTTTGCTAAGAATTGTAACATGACTTTAGATTCTCCAACTTATTATTTGCAGTCTACAGTATCATTAGTTATGCAATTTGGCATGTCTCCACTTATTATTTCTGCAGATTTAGCATCTGCCTGCAGGCAGAGTTTTGTTTTTAAAAGCAGCATTAATAAGTGACAGAAAAATAAGCTATGTGAAAATCACAATGTTGTACAATAGGTAAAAAGGGAGATATTTCAAATATTCTCTTTTTAGTCTGGCTACCAGATATTACATTGTAGTAGTAGTAATTCGTTTTTTGAGAACTGGTACAAGGTGGAAATTAATTGTCAAGTTAATATTAGGCAATTTTTATTTCTATGCAGATTCTTGGCAAGAATTTAACAGTCTGATATTTACTAAACTATCAAGTGGGGATATGACCTTCAGGTTCCTACTCAGAATCTAGCCACAAGATCAGAGTTTTGAAGCCATTTTGCCAAAAAAAAAAAAACCATGGGGAATCAAATCACCATTACTTTACAAAAGTAAATCCAACACTGTTTAAGCAGAAGAATTCTCCATAAATTGATGCTCCCCCAATCCCCAGAAGAGGGTTGGACTGATGGCCTTGGGGATCTTTCCAGCTCTAGGGTACTGGGTGTATTCCGCATGGCAGAAGACGGTTGGATGAATGGCTTGGGGATCCTTCCAGCTCAGGATCTATGGCCTGTAGACTGCAATAAAGTGCTTTGGGTCTCTTTGGAGTGCATTAAATAGTGCATGGGTCCTAATAGTCTTGGAGGTCGCACCAAGCTAACATCCATTCCTACACTGGAGAGCAACTATGGTGCAGCTTCCGATTCTTAGGTGCATGCTCAATTAAACAGCATACCTCCAAAGAGACCCGAAGCAGCTTATTTTTGGCAGTCTGTAACAGGCCTATGTATCTTGCGATCAAGAAGGTTGCACTGGATGGCCCTTGGCTTCCTTACAACTCTAGCATCTATGTATTCCTGCATAACAGAAGGGGTTGGGTTGTGGCCCTTAAGGGTCCCCTCCACTCGTTTCTATGAAAGCAGCAGTGCTCTCTAGGATTCATCCCTTTGCCCTCTGGTGCTACAGGGGCCAAATATTTGGCTACAGGACTCGGAAATAGTGTGGTGTGGGTGTGTGTGTGTGCACGCACGTGCACATTCACCTTCAAGAAGCCCATGACGTGGGGGACTTGTGAATTTCCTGGGTTTCTTAAGTGAGGAACCTCCCCAAGGTGATTTTACTACAGCACCTAGTATTATTCCCTGATGATCTCCCATTCGTACATCGAACCAGGGCAGACTGCCCTCATAGTTTCCAAGATGCAGCATGTGTTGGACTGCAGCTCTCCCGCTTTCTCAGGCCTACACCACGTAGGACTGCTGGACCTTGCAGTCCAACAATAGCTAGACGCAGATAACTCAGCTCAGTGCAGTGTATGTGCAGAAGAGCAGGGTAGAGAAGAAAATAAAGCTTGGAAAAAGTACTAGGATTTTATAATCCCCCTTTCAGCAATAGGACTTGTTGTCAAAACTGATGCTAGCTTCTCTTCTTACTTTTCTCTCTCAGAA